>NC_056735.1:820687108-820780352 GCF_019279795.1 Protopterus annectens | reverse complement strand
AATGGCAGTGCAGCCTTTTCTTATTTTCCACCAGGATAGAGTGTCACTGAGAACCAATCCTACTTTCATGCCAAAGGTGGTATCCAGGGTATCCTTGAACCAAGCTATTCATTTGCCCACTTTCTTGCCTAACCCACAGAACAAAGGAGAAAAACTATTGCACACCTTGGATATACACAGACAACTACGCTACTATCTGGACAGAACTAAAACAGAAAAACTGACCAACTTTTTGTAGCATATGCAACTGGGGTGCAAGGAAGAGCAATTTCCAAACAGACAATTTCAAAATGGATAGGAAATTGCATTAAGCTTTGCTACTCTTTTCATGGAAAGACAGCTCCTGAAAATATCAGGCCTCATTCCACAGGGGCCACAGCCACCACTACAGCTTTCACGAGGGGTGGCTACCAAGGATATTTAGAAGCTGCTACTTGAGCTCCATGCATACATTTGCCAAGCATTATAATCTACCTTTATACTCAGATCCCGAGCAGGGTTTGCAACTGCAGTTCTGCAGGGGATCTTAACTACACCATCCTTCTCTTAGTACCTCCTCCCCCAGTTTGGCTATGGTATTCTACCCATATGTTATGACTGCAGATGCATCCTTGAAGGACATAGTACAGTTTTGTACCTACCATAAATGTAGATGTCATATATATATATATATATATATATATATATATATATATATATATATATATATATATATATATATATATATATTTTACTGTTTGGAACTTTTCAGCATTTATCCACATTTAGTCTTCCTAGAGGGCATCTGGGGCAAGAAACAGAGGAAAATGGCGTCGGCTGATGCCTTTATACCCCAGAGCTCTGACGTCGGGGAAAGTGCGACATCAGCCGAGGCCAGACCCAGACTTTGGAATCAGGCCGACCGAAGGGCTGCCTGAGGCAGGACAACCCATATGTTATGACTGCAGATGCATACCTATCGGACATCTACATTTATGGTAGGTACAAAACTGTACTGTTCTGGGCTCCCATCCCTCCTCAGATGGGCCTGCTGTCCAGGTGATTGAGAGGGTCCTTCACTCTGAAGGCTCACAGTCAGCACCAGTGATGTCAGTATCAGGAACCCCCCCCCCCCAGCATGCACCTCTCCCAACCCTCTTTTTGGGCACAGGAGTCACAAGAACCCCCTTTGAAGGGAACCCCTTTTCCGGAGTCGTCCTCAGAAGATCCCACTGGAGAGCCACCCTGGAAGAAATGGTGCAAGAGGAAGCACCTTGATTCCCCGGAGGAATCTATCACCGAAGACGCTGATTGTGATGAGGGGGAAGGGTCCCCACGGTCTCCCCAGATGAAGTCTCATTTGGAGACCTTCCAGTCTCCCTGCTGCTTGAGGATTTCGAGAAGTCCTCTAACCCTTCTGAAGAATTGGTGTTCTTGCAGGCCTTCAGTGCCTGGCCATCGACTTCCTGGGTGACCCCACCGGCAGATGACCTTGTTAAACTCATTGTGCAGCGTGCCTGGAAAGCCTCGGACAATGTAGAACCTGTCCCCTGGAGGCCAGACAATTTTATCTACACCTGAATACCAGCCCCACTGGTCCAAGCAGTTGACCGTTGATTCTGTGGTTGAGACTGCGGCCATCAAGAGGGAACTGTCAGAAAATAGTTCCATTGTCTATCCTCCAAACAGGGAGTCCTGGACCATGGATAGACTAGGGAAGTGGACCTATGCTTCCGCGACCTTCGCCATTTAGTCGCTGAACTATCTGGCACACTTTACTCGCCTCCAAAGAGACCTAATTTCCGAAATGTCTTCCTCTTTGGTGGGAGTACTGCCTGATGAGGTGTGATACTGTCGCCTTGCAGCTAGTTACCCTTGAATCTATCTCAAACTCTTCTGTGTTTGATATCTCAAACCACCGAGGGGGCAGCTCGAGCTGTTGCATCAGGCATTGTCATGAGACGTAATACTTGGATGTGGTTGTGTGACTTCACAGACACCTTTAAATCTTCCTTCGTTAATGCATCTGTCGACGAATCTGCACTTTTTGGACCCAAAGTACGAGACACTCTTGCATGTAGTGAGAGATTGAAAGACCTTGTCTAATGTGGGCATATGTTTTTCCAACCCCCAGAGGTCCTATCCCAGGAACCAGAAGGGAGGAAAAATGTGATTCTAGAAATCCCAAGGATCTTGTCGTGACACTTGTGGTGAACAAAACTCGTATGGAAAACCCCCCTTTCGGGGAAGAGTGGGTCCGCGTAACCAGGGCACTAGATTCTTTCTCCGCCAGAACCTACCAGTGCTCCTGAGCAGTGGCCTGCTTACTTTCCTCTGGAAGCAGTCTGGGGGTCATTTTTCTCTGCATCTACCAGCCTGGCATCTTATTACTACCGATGTTTGTTTGGGTGCAGAGAATAACATCCAGAAGCTATCAAATTAACTCCCAGACCTCTCAAACAAATCCCTGATGTACCACCCAATCAGAGGGAATTAGCAGCCTTAGAAATAGAAAAGCTGCTAAGAAAGAGTCGTCCCACCAGACCAGACAAGATCCGGGTTTCACTCCAGGATCTTTTTATTGCCAAAAAAGACAGGGGACTGGAGACCAATCCTGGATCTCAGCCTATTGAACCAAAGTTATCAAACCTCAAAAATTACGGATCGTAACGGTGCAGTCCATTCTTCACATCCAGATGTCCCTCCTTAGGAAGGGCTCCATAGACCTCCAGGATGTGTATTACCACATAAAGATGGATCACCGCTCCCGGAGGTTTCTCCGCTTCCGGCTGGGAGCCAATCACTACCAGCTCAGGGCACTGCCATTCGGTCTCTCGACAGCCCCCCCAAGTGTTCAAATGTATGGCAGTTGTGGTAGCTCATCTTCGACTACAAAGATTCCAGGTGTTTCCCTATCTAGACTATTGGCTCCTTGCCGCTCAGACCAGGAATCTTAGTCCACAGCCTCTTATACTCCAGGTCTCTCACTGTCCACTTGGGGATTACAATCAACAAAGACAAATCTCAGATGTCCTCAACGAAGACAATGGAATTGGAGCGGTCTTTGACACAACATCCTGTCAAGCTTCTCTTCCCCCTCACAGGCTTTCGAAAATAAGACACCAAATCCAAGACCTTCTTCCTCAGACCTATGTAGCAGCACGTCTTGTACTGCAACTCTTAGGCTTCATGGCAGCTGCCATTACGTTAGTACCACTGGCGAGACTGCACATGAGAATTCTGCAGTGGCTTCTTACTGCACAATGCTAACTTGCCCACTCGACCACATGATACGTCTTACAAACCGTTGCAAGGAAGAAATGCTATGGTGGATGAAGTCACAAACGAATCTTTGGTGTCGACCATTCTTTCTTCCCCAACCCATGGCCATGGTGACCACAGACACTTCCCTATTAGGGTGTGTGGGGGTGGGTATTTCCAGGGAAAGACTGTCCAAGGCACCTGATCCCCAATGGAGGCCAATTGACACATTAAATGTCCTGGAACTGAGGGCAGATGTTCATAGTGTTACACTGCTGCAGTCATCACACTTGGGTTATCCTGCCGTCAGGCGGTCCCGCAGTCGGACAGAGTTCCAAAGTCTTGGTCCGGCGTTGATTGCGGTCTCCTCTTCCCTGATGTCAGTGCTCCGGGGGTATACAAGATGCATCCAACGCCATTTTCTTCAGTTTTTCTTGCCGCACGGTGCCTGAAGCAGAAGCAGTTCGCAAAGTGCCGGTCAGCCGACTCCTGAGATTTTCGAAGTCGAATTTCAGATCCAAAGTCTTCAATAAAGCCAAGTACCTCGTTGGGGAAACTTTTTTTTTTTTTTTTTTTTTTTTTTTTCTTGCCTCAGACCGATGTCAGAAAGTTAATTGTATTTCTTGTGGAAAGCAAATACCTCATAAGGACTTCCACTCTTACTGTATTCCATGCCTAGGCCCTGATCACGACGTCACTAGTTGTCTGTTTTGTGCTAGATTTAACAGACTTGCTATAAAAAGGCGTTTTGATTTTGCTTTTCACTACTTTGGCCGAAGGTTCAATTATACTATGCCGTTGGATCAACCGACTACCGCATTACCGAAAAAACATAAGGCCAAGGATAAAGACAGACATCCGAGATCCAAAACCGGTGACTAAACCTCTTCTAGGCCAGTCACCGGATCGGCTTCTGAGGGTCTTTTCAGACCTTCACAACTTACCATTAAAACAGCCAAGACAAAAGTACCACTAAAGACAAAGAAACAAGTACAGCATTCTCCTGGACAATCCACCATGCCTAAGAAACAGATGCTTTAAAATGGCCGAAGACCTCATTACTCTAATCGGGGGTTCCCATCCCCCTCCTGAGAAAAGGCCTAGGCAGGATACAGACTGATTCCTCTGATCAGGTTTCCATTTCCTCTGATTCCTCTTCTGATCAGGGGTACTCTACCTCCCTATGAGGACTCTGATGCTGAAGAATCTATCCCTTCAGCCTCTCCTCCTGAGGATTATTATTTCTTTTGGGGAAACTTTACATACCATGAGGGAGCATTTCCATTGCGAAAGTCAGGAATACTCAGAATCTAAGAAAAGGCTCAGATTTCCTTTTACTGCCTCAGCACAGGCCCCTGGCTATTCCGCCTGTGCTAGATATTGTGGACGATGTGTTCTCTGAATCCAGCTTATCTCCTGATTCTTTACTCCCTGCACCAGCCAAGCCAGATAGGTACTACAGAGTCCCTGACTCTCGCAAGTTTCTTTATAAAAACCCTTCTGCTGATCCAGAAACTATTTCCCAGGGTCCAAAAGGGGTTAAGGCTTCCATTGCAAAAAATCCAGTACCCTCTGACAGATTCCAGAGCTTTGGATAGATGGGGGATACACTTCTGCAACTTTAGCAGTAAGAGCTTTAAATTGCCAGTTTCACATGCTTAAGTACCAACAATATTTAATGGCTCAATTAAAACAGAAAATGCTTGCAAGCTCAGAAGCTCCTGATTGTAAAGAAATGCAGGATTTGTTGCATGCAGTTAAACAGATGGGAAAACATACTCTGCAATGTGGTTTTGATTCTCTAGAGGCCTCTTGTAGGGCCGCAGTTACAGGTTCAGTGATTCAAAGGCATGCTTGGTTAAAAGAACAGAGTTTACCTGATCATGTTAAGGCAAAATTATGGGATGCTCCTTTACAACATGATACCTTGTTTGGCGTTAAGGCAGAAGAGATGTTAAAGAAAATGGAGGATAAAGCTAAATCTATGCAAACAGTCAAGGATTTCTTACAGGTACAGCCACCTCAATTTAGCAGAAATTGGCCTACAAAAAATTGGTCCTTTCCAGTGTCAGGCCACAGAGAGGCAGACGCCCAAGAGGCAGATCTCAACCCCAAGGCTCAAACAGACAGTGGGGCACCTCAACCCCAAAAGGAGGTGAGGACAAGTCTCAACCTTACAGGAAACAGTTACAATGACTTTCCCTTTCGTACGCCAAGCACTTCCCTTTTGGAAGCCCCCTTGGGGGGAAAACTAGCACTTTTTTCTCAAAACTGGCAAACAATCACCCAAGACATGGGTTCTGAATATTGCATCTCAAGGTTACAGGTTCCACTTTCATACTTTTACCAAGGCTAAAAGGAATGCCAGGCCTGCCACAAAATCAATGGGCAGAGGCACAAAAACAAATTTCAGCCCTCATGGACATGAGAGCTATTCAAAAAGTACCACAGCAAGAACAAGGGCAAGGATTTTACTCAAGACTCTTCCTGGTCCCCAGAAAGGACAAGGCCTGGAGGCCCATACTAGACCTTTCAATTCTAAATACTTACCCGGATATTCCGAAATTCAAAATGCTGACTTTACAGCAGCTTCTACCCATGCTGGGCAAGAACGCTTGGCTTGTTACTCTGGACCTCAGAGGCATACCTGCATGTCCCTGTCAGACAATTGCAGAAGATGCCTCAGATTCAAAGCTGGTTCAATGCACTACCAATTCTCTGCACTGCCCTTTGGCTTATCTACTGCGCCCAGGGTCTTCACAAAGTGCCTGGCACCAGTAGTTGCTTTTTGCAGACAAAAAGGAATTCTAATATATCCATACCTGGACAACTGCCTCATTCAAGCAGATACAAAGGACATCCTTCTACAGCATCTGGCGTTTGTAAAAAGGTTGCTAACTTCTCTAGGGTACACAGAAAACGACAAGAAGTCAAAACTAGTGCCCTCACAACAGATTACATTCCTGGGTGCCAGCTTAAATACAGCAGCCCAGATGACTTGCCTCACGCCAGACAAGTTCAACTAACTCAATATTTTCAACTACTGGCAAAAAAGTCCCATCTCCCTGCAAGAAAAATTCTGCAGGCCCTGGGATTCATGGCATCCTGCGTACTGCTAATACCATATGCCAGACTGCATATGAGGAAAATACAGTGGTACCTAAAGTGTTTGGACTCCACACAAGCAGTAATACCAATGATTCCCTGCCTACAACAGGAGTTTCGATGGTGGGCACAGGCATGTCACCTAAACAAGGGTCAGCCTTTCACCCTACCCACAGCCAGGCAGACTCTAACAACAGATGCTTCGGATTATGCCTGGGGAGTACACATGGCAGGAAAATGCATTCAGGGCAAGTGGACCACAGACCAGATGCATCTACACCTCAATCAAAAAGAGATGTTGGCTGTTCAAAGTGCCCTAACAGCTTTCAAGGACCTTCTGCATCCAGGGCAATTATTATTAAAGACAGAGACAGCACCACAGTAATGTGGTACATAAACAAGCAAGGGGGCACTTCTTACCCCCTATGCAGGCAAGCCATGATCTTGTGGAACACAGCTCTAACGTACCAAGTTCACCTGCAAGCACAATTCCTGCCAGGAAAGAAAAATACTCTGGCAGACTATTTAAGCAGAAATATCATGGACCCTCATGAATGGAAATTGAATCCACAAATCTTCAGCATGGTAACGCAAAAATGGGGATGCCCAGACATAGATCTGTTTGCCTCCCCACTGAATTGCCAACTACAAAAAATTCTGCACAAGGACTTCTCACGAACAAGCATGGAAAGTGGATGCTCTTTTGTTCAGCTGGAAAAACCTAAGTTTATGCATTCCCACCTCTGCCTCTCCTTTCAAAGGTACTCCTAAAAGCCAGACAAGAGAAACCACAGATGATCCTGATTGCTCCAGACTGGCCACGCCAGCACTGGTACCCTATGTTAAGGAACCTTGCTCAAGGCCCACCGTGGATTTTGCCTCAAATTCCACACCTGACTCAACAAAACAATCAGATCCTGCATGGGCAGCTCAAAACCCTAAACCTGGCTGCATGGCAGATTCATTAGTCAAACAGGCAACACCTCTCTAAAGCGGTTATGGATGTCATTTTGGAGGCCAGGAGGCCTAGCACCAGGAAAGCTTACTCAGAAAAATGGAAGAGATTCTGTGCCAGGAGCCAGGCTCAAACACTTGACCCTCTTGTTCCAAACATTCCTCAGATTTTACAATACTTAACTGAGATGCTGGACCTGTCCTTCTCGTCAATTAAGATCCACGCCTCTGCCATTTCAGCACATTACAACATGGATCCTCCTTTATTTTCTCATCCCTTGCTAAAGCAGTACCTTAGAGGGGCTAAAAACATAAGACCGCCCCGGAGAGCACCAACACCAACTTGGGATCTCAATTTCGTTTTGGAAAGACTGATCCTGCCACCATTTGAGCCAGCAAATACAGCCGATCTAAAATTTTTATCATGGAAAACAGCTCTGCTCCTAGCAGTAACTTCAGCACAGAGTCTCAGAGCTACAGGCATTTAATGGCGGTGGAACCTTTTATAATTTTTCATCAGGACAGGGACAGAGTTTCTCCAAGGACAGACCCTACCTTTATGCCAAAGGTGGTATCTAGTGTGGCTCTTAACCAAACCATCCATTTGCCAACTTTTTATCCAAAATCCCAGAATAAAGGGGAGAAACTTCTGCATTCTTTGGACTTGCACAGGCAGCTATGCTTCTACTTGGACAAAACAAAAGCTATCAGGAAAACTGAGCAACTGTTTGTAGCATATGCTGCAGGATCACAGAGCAAGGCTACAGACTATATCCAAATAGGAAACTGTATTCATTACTGCTACACACAGCATGGAAAATCGGTCCCAAAACACATTAGGCCACATTCCACCAGGGCTACAGCCACTTCAACGGCCTTTCTCAGAGGGGTACCTACCAAGGAAATTTTGGAGGCTGCAACTTGGAGTTCAGTGCATACCTTTACCAAGCATTACCACCTGCCTTTTTACTCTAAATCCAGAGCAGGATTTGCCACTGCAGTTCTGCAGGGCCTCATAGCCAATCCTAACTCCTTATAGACCAGCCACCCAACCTTAGCTTTGGGATTCTACCAAAGTGTGATGACTGCAGCAGTGTAACATGATGAACATAGTACAGATGTCCTTCAAGGATGCATCTGCAGTCCTAACATAAGGGTTGTCCTGCCTCAGGCAGCCCTTCGGTCGGCCGGATTCCAAAGTCTGGGTCTGGCCTCGGCTGACGTCGCACTTCACCCGACGTCATAGCTGCTGTGAATTGGGTATAAAGGCATCAGCCGACACCATTTTCCCCAGTCTTTCTTGCTGCGCGGTGCCCGAAGCAGAAGCTGTTCGCAAGTGCCGGTCGGTCAGATCCAGAGATTACTACTACCGAAGACTTCTAAAAAGCTAAGTACCCCGTTGGGGACTCTTTCTTGCCTCAGCCGATGTCAGAAAAAGTGAATAACTGTTTAACTTGTGGGAAACAAATACCTCATAAGGATTTCCACTCTTACTGCCTTCCTTGCTTAGGCCCAGACCACGACGTAGCAGCTTGTCTAGCCTGTGCTTCCTTCAACCGACGGACACTTAGACGTCGGTCGGAGTTTGCAGAGGAGTTTTTGGTCCCGCTTTGCTTACAAAATGCCGTCGGAGACTCCGACTTCACAATTAGTTAAAAGCGTAAGGAAAAGGACCGACACTGGTCCGCGGTTTCGGCGAAACCACGGTTAAGCCAACCGCGAGTGTCTCTGTTTCGGCTGAAACAGAGTCCGGTTCTTCCTTCCGAAAGCATGCCTCCTATAGCCGAGGCCTCACACAGCATGGCTGAATCTGCTACTGAAATTTCCACTGCTGTTGCAGGTACCCAGGATTTATCAGATACTATTCCTTTAGACATATCTACTCCTGCACGTGGAGCTGCTAGGCCCCCTGCATCTATGTCTATCAAGGCTTTTTATAGGGCCAAAGCAGCTAAATCTTCCAAGGCCTTGCCTGCTAAAACCCCTTCACACAGGCCTACCTCTAGTTCCCAAATGCTCAGCCTGGCTGAGGATCTCATTTCTTTGATCAGGGGATCCCAACCTCACCCTGACAGGGCCTCTCAACCCCCTCCAGAGAAGAGGCCTAGAGCAGAGCCCCCGGATCCAGTTTCTACAGACTATTCCTCGGATGATTCAGAAAACTCAGAACCTCCAGAAGGCCCATATTCCCCTTATGAGGATTCTGATGTAGAAGACTCCATTCCTTCAGCCTCTCCTCCTGAGGAATTTTCTTTTGGGGAAACCTTACATGCTATGAGAGCATTTTCAATGGCAGGGCCAGGATTTCTCAGATTCAAGGAAAAGGCTAAGGACCTTTTTGCATTTACCACAGCATAGGCCTTTAGCCATTCCTCCAGTACTAACAGTTGTTGATGCATATAATGATGCTTGTACTGCCCCTGACTCTCTTCCCCCGGCCCCTGCCAAGCCCGATAGATATTACAGGGTCCCGGACACACACTTTCACTTGTATAAGGCTCCTATTGCAGATCCTGAAACCATTTCACAGGGCCCCAAAGCTGTAGCAGCTGCCTCTGCCAGAAACCCCCTCTCCTCTGAAAGAGAATCTAGAGCATTAGAGAGATGGGGTAAAAAAGTTTATACTTCTGCTACTCTTTCGGCTAGGGCCTTAAACTGACAATTCCACATGATTCAGTATCAGGAATTTTTGTTAGACCAGCTAAATAAAAACTGTCCTCTCCTGAACCTAGACCGTAAGTCCCTTCAGGATTTGGTACATAACACTCAGCAGGTCAGTAATCATTCCTTAAAATGCGGCTATGATGCACTGGAGGCTTCCTTTAGATCAGCTATGACTGGAACAGTGATTAGAAGGCATGCATGGTTAAAAGAACAATCCTTACCAGACCATGTAAAGTCAAAACTTCTAGATGCTCCCATGGAGAAACAAAGTTTGTTTGGTTCACCTGCACAGCAAGTGCTAAAGAAGGTGGAAGAAAAAGCAAAATCTGTCCAAACAGTCAAGGATTTCTTACAGGTCCAGCCTCCAAGGTTTAGTAGAAATTGGCCTTCCAAGAATTGGTCCTTTCCAGACACCTCCAGAGCACAGAGAGGCAGAAATATGCGCCCAAGAGGCAGAGGTCAATCCAGAGGTGCCTACAGGAGACGTCAGTGGCAGCCTAACAACCAGAGAAGTACTGCCACAGATCCAGCTGTGACCACTTCCACAGGACAGACACAATGACTTGGCTCTGATACCGCCTACCAGGGAACAACTGGAAGCACCCTTAGGGGGAAAGCTAGCCTTATTTTCCGTAAACTGGCATTACATTACAGGAGACAAATGGATTTTACAGACAATAGACAAAGGCTACAGGTTTCACTTCCACACACTACCAAAAAAAGAGAGGAATGCCAAACCTACCACCAAACCAAAAAACAAACGCTGTAGAACAAATCAACCACCTACTAAGGATGAGAGCTATAGAAAAGGTACCTCCCATGGAACAAGGGCAAGGATTTTACTCAAGACTTTTCCTGGTACCAAGAAAAGAAAACCAATGGAGGCCTATTCTCGATCTGTCTGCTCTGAACACATATCTCATGGTTCCAAAATTCAAAATGCTGACCCTACAGCAACTTCTTCCCATGCTGGGCAAGGAGTCTTGGCTGGTGACTCTAGATCTCAAGGAGGCATACCTGCACGTCCCTATATGACCAGATTGCAGAAGATACCTCAGATTTCTTGCAGGATCAGAGCATTATCAATTCTCAGCATTGCCCTTTGGCTTATCTACTGCGCCCAGAGTATTCACAAAATGCCTGGCATCAGTAATTGCTCATTGCAGGCTACAGGAAATTCAGATTTACCCATACCTGGACGACTGCCTGATACAAGCGGACAACAAGACCAAATTAACAAAAGATTTGGAAAAGGTTATACAACTACTGCAGGCCCTGGGATACACAGTCAACATGAAAAAGTCAAGGCTGGTACCATCCCAAAGGATAACATTCTTGGGTGCAGAACTGGACACATCAAATCAGATGGCATTTCTCACAGCAGAAAAGCAAAAGCAACTACCACTCTATTTCAAGGCATTAACAACACAGAACCAGCTTACAGCAAGGAAAGTTCTGCAAGCCCTGGGTTACATGGCATCCTGCATAATATTGATACCACATGCCAGACTGCATATGAGGAAGTTGCAATGGTACCTAAGGAATGTATGGTCTCAACACAAGCACAGTCTAGAAGTCCAGATCCCAATAATCCCATGCCTGAAACAAGAATTCCTGTGGTGGGCTCAGGCCTGTCAGATTAACAGAGGACTGCCTTTCCACAAACCTCACCCAAGCCAGACTATCACCACGGACGCCTCAGACCTAGGCTGGGGGGCACACATGGTGAACAAGTGTATACAAGGCCTATGGGCACAAGACCAGCTGAACCTTCACATAAATCTAAGAGATGCTGGCAGTGAAACGGGCACTACAGACATTCAAACCTTTTCTTCAACAGGGTCATTTGCTGATAAGGACGGACAACACCACAGTCATGTGGTATATCAACAAACAGGGAGGAACACACTCATATCCTCTGCCGGATGGCAATGGACCTGTGGAATGTGGCCCTGAACCTCAACATTCAACTCCAGGCAAAATTTGTGCCAGGAAAAAATATACTAGCAGACACATTAAGCAGAACTACCACGGATGCCCACGAATGGATGCTGCATCCAGACATCTTCAAAACCATTACAAAGAAATGGGGACTACCAGAAATAGACCTGTTCGCATCCCCACACAACCACCAATTGAGGAAATTCTGCACAAGGACATACCACCCTCTTGGAAGGTGGACTCCCTATCCTTCAGTTGGGAAAACCTGACAGCGTATGCGTTCCCACCTCTTCCTTTGATGCACAAAGTGCTACTGAAGATCAAAGAAGATCACCCAAGGATCATCCTGATAGCTCCAGACTGGCCGAGGCAGCATTGGTACCCGCTACTGAGGAGTATGTCTCGGACACACGCATGGCCTCTACCTCTAGTTCCTTTACTGCTAACACAGAACAACTACAAGATCCTACATCCAAACTTGAAAACACTACAGCTAGCTGCATGGAACATTATATAAAACAAAATAACCCAGGTTTATCTCGGAGGGTTAAGGACATTATCCTGGAGGCTCGCAGACTCTCCACACGGAAGACTTATTCAGCCAAATGGAAAAGATACCTCATTTGGAGTGCAGCAAAAGGAGAAAATGCATCATTAGCAAACATAGCTAACATCCTGGAATATTTAGCAGAACTTTTCCACAATGGCCTGTCTTACTCCTCCATTAAGATTCATGCATCAGCAATTTCAGCATAATACAACATGGATCCTCCAGTCTTCTCTCATCCTCTACTCAGGCAGTTTCTGAGAGGAATTAAAAATGTAAAGCCTCCAAGGAAGCCACCTTTGCCTACATGGGACCTTAACTTTGTGCTGGAAAAGTTAACACTTCCCCCTTTCGAGCCAGCAGCAACAGCAGAATTACAGTTCTTATCTTGGAAAACTGCTTTCCTGCTTGCAATCACTTCAGCAAGAAGGGTTTCTGAATTACAGGCATTAATGGCAGTACAGCCCTTCCTTATCTTCCATCAGGATAGAGTGTCCTTGAGAACCAACCCTACTTTTATGCCAGAGGTGGTCTCCAGGGTATCATTGAACCAAGCAATCCACCTACCAGCATTCTTCCCCAACCCACAGTACAGGGGGGAAAGATTACTACATACTTTGGATGTGTACAGGCAATTGCGCTACTATCTGGACAGAACCAAGACCAACAGAAAAACTGACCAGCTTCTGGTAGCATATGCAACAGGAATGGAAGGAAAAGCAATCTCAAAGCAGACAATCTCAAAATGGATAGGAAATTGCATTAGATTTTGTTATTCTTTTCATGGAAAGGCAACTCCAGAAAACATCAGACCTCACTCCACAAGGGCTACAGCCACTACTACAGCTTTCCTACGAGGAGTGGCTACCAAAGACATTTTAGAAGCTGCTACTTGGAGCTCCGTGCACACATTTGCCAAGCATTATAATCTACCTTTTATACTCCAGATCCCGAGCAGGTTTTGCAACTGCTGTTTTGCAAGGGATCTTAACTACACCATCATCATCTTAGTGCCTCCTCCCCCAGTTTGGCTATGGTATTCTACCCATATGTTAGGACTGCAGATGCATCCTTGAAGGACATAGTACAGTTTTGTACCTACCATAAATGTAGATGTCCGAGAGGTATGCATCTGCAGTCAGGATTACCCACCCTCCTTCCCCTCTGTGGTACTCCTAGGGTATTTGCCCATCTTGTAGCTAGCTGGGGGAATCTACTATGGTGTATTTGTTTGTATATATGTACATACATGCTTATATTGTTTGCTCTCTACTATTTGGAATCTTTTGCATTTATCCAAATTTAGCCTTCCTAGAGGGCACCTGGCATCTGGGGCAAGAAACACTGAGGAAAATGGCGTCGGCTGATGCCTTTATACCCAATTCACAGCAGCTATGACGTCGGGTGAAGTGCGACATCAGCCGAGGCCAGACCCAGACTTGGAATCCGGCCGACCGAAGCGCTGCCTGAGGCAGGACAACCCTTATGTTAGGGCTGCAGATGCATACCTCTCGGACATCTACATTTATGGTAGGTACAAAACTGTACTTTTTGTACCTACCATAAATGTAGATGTTCGAGTGTTCACACTGCTGCAGTCCTGGTTACCCTCCCTCCATCCCCTCTGAACTGGCTGGCCTTATCTATACCTTTCGATCCTGTACAACCTTTGTGGTGCATTTGCTTGTAACTGAAGATATTGTTGTTTTATATGCATAACTGTTAGCAATATGCATTGCCTACCTACTTGGGGGCACCTGACATGTGGGGCAAGAAAAGCTGAAGAAAATGGCGTCTGATGCATCTTGTATACCCCTGGCGCACTAACATCAGGGAAGAGGCGACCGCAACCGACGCCGGACCAGGAATTTGGAACTCTGGCTGACTGCTGGACTGCCTGACGGCAGGATAACCCAAGTGTGATGACTGCAGCAGTGTGAACACTCTAACATCTACATTCATGGTAGGTACAAAACTGTACTTTGTCTTAGCGTTGCAAACGTTCCATGCATCCCTACCCTCTGGGACCATTGCAATTCAGTCAGACAACATGTCCGTCATCTGGTATGTCAACAAGCAAGGCAGAACCAGGTCTTACTCCTTGTGTTGGGAAGCCATGAGGATTTGGTGCTGGGTGATGGCCTCCAACCGCTTTCTTATAGCAATGCACATTCCTGGGAGTTCCAACATTTATTGCGGACAATCCTGAGCAGGAACATCCTGATGCCTCGAGTGGTCCCTCAACCCTGTAACAGCAGATCGGATCTTCCAGCGCTGGGGCAAGCCTTGCTGTGACCTGTTTGCTTCTCCCCCAAACTACAAATGCAGAAGCTATTTTTCCCTGACCCCCCCCCCAACCACTGAGGGGGGGATCCACCGAGGGACGCTCTAACGATTGGCACCCAGGTCTTCTGTATGCTGTTCCTCCTCATTCCAATATTTCTCCAGAAAGCTCAGAGGTTGAAGCAAAGTGATCCATCAGATCTGGTTCCCATTTCTATGGCCTCATCTAATCCACAGCCCTTGGATCCTGGATCCTGGATCATTCCCTAGACCTGTTATCTCACCCTCTGGGACTGCTTCATCTGAACCTGCACAGTCTTAAGCTCACAGCTTGGTTCCCCCACTTCCAGTGATTGCCAGGCTGCCTGACATCCATCTCCTGTTCGTGAAATTCTGCTGGCTTCACACAAACCTTCCACCAGGAAACATTATTCTAGTAAATGGACTGGGTTCTCTATTTGGGCCAAAGATCAGTACTTGGACCCTTTTTCTATGTCTATTCAAAAGATCCTACAGTACCAGACTTCTCTTTTACATGCAGGGGCCTCGGCATCGACCATCACTGTACATTTAGCAGCTATTGCCAATTTTCATAATGGACTTGAGAATTCTTCAATTATGTCACATCACCTATGCAAGACCTTTTTGAAAGGAGCATTACATGTTAGACCTCCGGTCAAGCCCCCTTAGAATCCTGGAACTTGACTTTGGTACTTCAGTCTCACAAGTTCTCCTTTCAAGCCATTTTATTCATGTGATTTAAAATTTTTGTCATGGAAAACCTTACTTCTAGTAGTAAAATGAAAAAAAGGCTTCCACCACAGTAAAAAGTTCACTGAGAAATTCTGTTAAAATGTAGGCTTTAATAAAAATGAAGAAATAAAAAGCACAAATTGTGCTGTTCAAGTTGCAGGTCAAACAGGATAAGCGCTTTCAGTTAAACCTTCTTCAGATCCTAGTGTGTAGACCTGACTTACTGCTGTTAAGTAAAGATCCTTAATTGCTCAACCAATCACATACAGCAATCAGATACACGCCTTCCTTAAGCCTCCATTTCATTTCTTAATTAGGCTTCTCTCTTTCAAAATAGGTTTAATAGGAACTACTCTGAGCCCTGGAAATAAATTAGCTCTGAGGTTCATGATCCATTTGCTTTCTTTTTCAGTTTTGTTGACAATGTCTCCTCCACGGAGGTTAGTAGTCAGTTGAGATAACCATAAAGCTAAATGAATGCCCTGGATTTTCAGACACATGTCCATATAGGGCATTGGTTACCAGTTTATTCTTGATGTCTAACAGGTGGCGAAGTATCCGTTCCTTCAACTTTCTATTGGTCTTTCCTACATAATAGGCTTGGCACAAATTACAAGTGCCAATGTATATAACATTCTTGGTGTTGCAGTTAGCAAAACCAGAGTACTTGTAGCATTTGTTAGTTACCGGATGAACAAAACTGTTGGAACATTTAATGTGGCTGCAAGCTTTGCAAAAGCCACATTTCCAAGTTCCTAACCTATTTCTTCCTTCTGTATTCTGCTTATTAGGTATTCCATCATAGTTGCACAATAAAGCCTTTAAGTTCTTCTTGTTTTTATAACCAAATTTAGGTGTTCCCCTACAATTCTTTTAATTTTACTGTCAGCAGTTGACTGGCCAAAATTTCTTGATCAAAGGAGTCATTGCTGTAGGTCATCATGCATCTGACACTGTTGCTGTTCCCACCTTTCTTCACATCATTCTGCTTCTGTTTCGAGTAGTACGGTTGCCCTTTGTTGTATCGAATGGACATTGCTTTTCCTTTACTCATGACTAATTGTTTTTTCATTGTAGCCTCTTGAAGCAAAATTCTGTAAGAGTTTGTCTTGTTCCTGCAGAAAATCATCATTGTCAGTACAGAGCTTGGATATCCTGGTCACTTGATTTTCAACAATAGTCTGAAAAACATGTCTTGGATGCATGCTACTGTAGTATAGCATATGGTTCCTCCAGTTTGGTTTCCTGAATATAGTGGTGCCGATTCCTTTGCTTTTGTTCATTGAAATTCTCACGTCTAAGAAATCAGTCTCATTTGCTGATGTTTTCACTTCAAATCTTAGAAAGCTAGTCGTACTTGTTAAATAATTGACGAAATCATTTAGGCGTTGCATACTGCCCTTCCATAGGAATATAACCTCATCCACAAACCTATTGTAGAAGATGATGCATTCCTTCCATTCATTTTTCGTATCCATTTCCCATTCAGCTAGGACTAAATTGGCATAGCTGTTTGCACAGGGGGTGCCCATGGCTACCCCCCATTTCTGCCAATAGTAGCTCTCACCATAGAGGAACACATTGCTCTCCAGGACCAATTCCAGGAAGCTGCATACTAGATTCACATCCATGTTTACTTCAAAATGAGAGGCAAAGTCCCTTACTGCTTCTATTCCTAGATCATTGGGTATGCAAGTGAATGAATTGTTGACGTCCATAGTCACCAAAATGATGTCTATGGAACTTTTTTGCTCCATTCTTTCATACAGTCTCTCCAGCAGCTGACCAGTGTCCCTCAATACAGTATGTGCGAAAGGCAACAACTTCTTGAGTTCAGTTTCCACATAGATTGAAATGGGCTCAGTGACCCATCCTCTCCCTGAAACTATCGGTCTCAGAGGGGGGTCAACACTGTTCTTATGAATCTTAGGCAACCCTTTGATAACAGGTATAGTTGGATATACCATTTCAAGAAAGTCATATAGATTTTTATCAATTGCTCTAGTCATTAATTTGTCATATAGGACATTCTTTACTGAGGAAATCAATCTGTCTACTTGATACTTTTCGATTTTGTGGTATGTATCACTATGGCTTAACATATCCTGCATTTTCTGGGCACACTGTATTGAATTCATCACTATTAAAGCTCCTTCTTTGTCAGCTGGCCTGAAAATAATTTCTTTCACTGTTTGCAACTCTTAACGCCTGAAACTCATCCTGTGTTAAATTGTAATAGTGTTTACTTTTTCCTTTTGACCTCCATTCAAACACCTCATTCTCACATAACTGTAAGAACATCTCCACAGTGGGATGATTGCTGGGGACAAAGGAACTTGTTTTTTTCAGCACAGATGATGTATAGTTTGTACCAGTATTTTCATTGTCAAAAAGACACTTCGACGTAACGTTCCTACCAAAGCACCTTAAGTCTGTCACTAACTCACTCAGGTCAGAACGTATTGAGGGTATAAAACTCCAGCCTCTTTGCAGAACACTCTTTTGGGTAGCTGTCCGCTCATAATCGGATATATGAATTACCAACGAAATCGATTCATCTAAGCTCATTGAGGTTCCTAAGTTACCTTTCTCTTTTTCCTCTCTCTGCTTTCTGACCTGGATCTCCCAACATTTTTCTGTGTTAATAAAAAAGGGAGTTGCTGTAACAAAGGTGCATGGACAGATCCCTTCTTTGGTATCACGCTCGGAACTATTTCACTTGAAGGCTGAATGCTTCCTGCCGATGCAGTGTCTACATTTGCTGCATTATCATTTTCCGTTAGCGATGCAATGACCTCAAGCATGCCAGAGTCATTAACTATACTACCATTAGTCCTCTTGTTAGGAGTATTGCGAGAGGCTAATTCAGGATGTTGCCCATTAGTGTGTATATTACTATGTACTTCAGCTTGTATATTCACACTAGAAACAGTCCTGCGTGTCACAGGTACATTTCCCATGTTGTCAGAGCGTTCTTTTCTATCTGGTGCTCTCTTATCCCTCGGCCACTCAAACAGGCGACCGTTAGTAAAATCAAAATAATCTCTCTTCAATTTGTTAATTTTTATATTTTTCAATTTGTTCTCATAGGTTTCCAATTTATCTTGCAGCTTTTCTAGCTTAAACAAGCAGCTATCGGGTAATCTCATAGTTTCCATTTGCTTTTGCTTGCATTCAGTAAGAGCAGAAACCTCATCTTCATGTGGCTTAAAGTAGTCTATTAGCAGCTGCATGTATCGGAAGCTTGTCTCTGTTAATCTCCTGCCATTTGGCCAGGAGATCGGGGTAGGTGTTCCCATAGCTGGGCATACACCTAATTCTCAATCCCCTCGGTATCACATTGTGATGTAGACAAGCTTCCATGTGAAATCGCTGCCATTGCAGCCTCTTGAGCTTATAGGCTGCATTCTCAACTTCTCTAAAGATGTTATCAAATTCTTCATTACAGTCTGTAATCCGTTCCTGATTCACACCAGTCTTTACGTTGATATCAAATAAAGGATTGTGCATACCTGCATTAAATGTAGTATTAGTTTTCCGACCATTTTCCATCTCAAAAAACAGTGTTGACACCAAAGCAGCAACAAATAACGACTGTGTGAGGTGTTAAGGTAAAAAAACAAGCACAAACAATCAAACCAAAATCCACCTCCAGAGGAAGCCTTTATAGGCAAAAATAGTAAAATGAAAAAAAGGCTTCCACCACAGCAAAAAGTTCACTGAGAAATTCTGTTAAAATGTAGGCTTTAATAAAATGAAGAAAGAAAAAGCACAAATTGTGCTGTTCAAGTTGCAGGTCAGACAGGATAAGCGCTTTCAGTTAAACCTTCTTCAGATCCTAGTGTGTAGACTTGACTTACTGCTGTTAAAGATCCTTAATTGCTCAACCAATTAATTTCTTAATTGGGCTTCTCTTTCAAAATAAGTTTAATAGGAAATTGGGAAACACCTAACTTTGGTTATAAAAACAATAAGAACTTAAAGGCTTTATTGTGCAACTATGATGGAATACCTAATAAGCAGAGTACAGAAGGAAGAAATAGGTTAGGAACTTGGAAATGTGGCTTTTGCAAAGCTTGCAGCCACATTAAATGTTCCAACAGTTTTGTTCATCCGGTAACTAACAAATGCTATAAGTACTCTGGTTTTGCTAACTGCAATGCCAAGAATGTTTTATGTACATTGGCACTTGTAATTTGTGCCAAGCCTATTATGTAGGAAAGACCAATAGAAAGTTTAAGGAACTGATACTTTGCCACCTGTTAGACATCAAGAATAAACTGGTAACCAATGCCCTATATGGACATGTGTCTGAAAATCCAGGGCATTCATTTAGCTTTGTGGTTATCTCAACTGACTACTAACCTCCGTGGAGGAGACATTGTCAACAAAACTGAAAAGGAAGAAAGCAAATGGATCATGAACCTCAGAGCTAATTTTATTTCCAGGGCTCAACAGAGTAGTTCCTATTAAACCTATTTTGAAAGAGAGAAGCCCAATTAAGAAATGAAATGGAGGCTTAAGGAAGGCGTGCATCTGATTGCTGTATGTGATTGGTTGAGCAATTAAGGATCTTTATTTAACAGCAGTAAGTCAGGTCTACACACTAGGATCTGAAGAAGTTTTTTTAACTGAAAGCGCTTATCCTGTTTGACCTGCAACTTGAACAGCACAATTTGTGCTTTTTATTTCTTCATTTTATTAAAGCCTACATTTTAACAGAATTTCTCAGTGAACTTTTTGCTGTGGTGGAAGCCTTTTTTTCATTTTACTATTTTTGCCTATTAAGGCTTCCTCTGGAGGTGGTTTTTGGTTTGATTGATTGTTTTTACTTCTAGTAGCACCTCAGGGAGAAGAGTATCTGAGCTGCAGGCCTTGAGTGTCGAGACCTTACTTGATCTTCCACACGGATAGGGTGTCCCTTCGTACTGACCCTTATTTCTTGCCCAAGGTCATTTCTGTTTTTTCCATTAACCAATCTATTGACCTGCCGGTTTTCTTCCCTCTGCATTCTAATAGAGGGGAGTACCTTTTGCACACCCTTGATGTGCATCAGCAGCTTAGTTATGTGGACAGGACAAAATCTTTCAGGAAAACAGATAAATTGTTTTGTGGCCTTTGCAGGACCCAGATTGGGTAAACCTGTTTCCAAAGTGACTTTATCCACCTGGCTTAGAAATGTCATTACCTTAATCTACCAACAGAATAAGCTATCCTTTCCTTCCAGAATAAAGGCTCATTCTACCAGATCTATGGCTACTGCTGTAGCATTTCATTCCAGAGTGTGTCTGGATGATATCTGCATAGCAGTCACTTGGGCAGGACCTCATACCTTTATCTCTCATTACAAATTGGATTTGGCCTCCAGGGGACGAGCATCTTTTGGTTTTATGGTGCTCATAAAGGCCCTAGGTCCTGACGCTACTTTTCCCATCTCATTGGGGCAGCCTTCAGGTGGTCCATATTCAGGACTTCCATCAGTCTTCTGAGTCCACTCCAGAGCATCCCACTACTGAAGCACCTGGAAACCTCCATGGAAGAGGAGGCACGTAAACTCCCCACATGAGTCCTGTTCAAAGACGCTTATTTTGATGAAGAGTAGTCCTAAAGATCATCACTTAAGCAAATCTCATTCAGGGAAATCCTCAAACTTTTGAGACGGTGTTAGTCTACAAAAGCCCATCCCAAGAGGAAGCCAGGTTTCTTGAACTTCGGTTCATAGGTTCATACTAGGCTATCTGCCCGAGGGCATTTATAAGCCTAGCCCATAGTTTTGTGGCTTACGCCACCCCTTTAGTTTGGAGAAACTATGCCCATTATTTTGCTGTGCCTCTGTCGAGCAGTGACACTGAGGTAACCCCTGGGGTGTATCTGCGATCTCCCATCCATTAGTCAACATTCCTCTTGAACAAGGCCAGCGAGGTGCTCTGCCTCACATAAACCGGGATTTTGTTCCACAGCATAGGGAGTCTTTGGGTGATGAATCTATCCCTCCAGCACGTCCTATTAATAACAGTGTCGAGGTTTAAGTCTCCCGCCCTTGTGGCTCTGAGGGATCTAGATTTTTTGAGATGAAGCATGTTCATCAAATCTGGGTTTGACATGGCCTTGTATGTCAGGCATAGGTCACCTCTGAGCAAGCGGTAAGCAACTGAATATAACTGGAGTTCTTTCAGTCGGGCAGCATAAGACAGATTTTTGAGACCCTTTATCCTTTTGGTGAGGAACTTTTGTGGCCTCTCCAGCTGCTGCAAGTGTCGGGTTGTTTTGTGTTTCACTGTTTGTCATCACATTTGGGTTATCCTGCTTAGGGGTAGCCCTCAGTCGGCCCTAATACCAGAGGCTTTGTATTTCTGTGTCAGTTGCTGTCGTTCCAGAACTGACGTCAGGTAGTCAGTGTTATAAAGTCAGGCAGCCAACACCATTACATCAGTTTTTTTTGCCGAGGAGTCCGAAGCAGAAGCAGTTTGCACAAGTGCCAGTTGGCCACTACCTGAGTTTTCATTTCTGAATTGAAGTTTAAGTCTTCTAAAGCTAAGTACCCCATTGAGGATCTTTTTTCTTGCTCTAACCGATGTCAGAAAAAGTTAACAATGGTCTTGCCTGTGGAAAGCAAATACTGCATCGAGACTTCCAGTCTTACTGCATCACCTGTTTAGGTCCAGACCACAACGTCCCCTGCTGTCGCTTTGTTCTTTGTTCAACACCAGAACTGTAAATCGTCGGGCCCTTATTGTAGCTAGATATTTTTGCTGTCAGTCCTCTAATTCCGATATGGCTTTGGTAAGCCATCTGACTACTGATATTTCGAAAAAAACGTAAGGATCAAGACAGACGGACCGCACAGGTCCAAAACTGCTGAATACACTTCCGTTAAGCTTGTCAGTTCTTCAGTCCTCAATGAGGTGCTTTCACAGCCCTCTCTACCTTGGATGGGTTCGGAGCCGTTGATTAGGCACCAGGTTCCGAGGAAGTATATCGCACTACTGATACCCAACACAGACCGACTTCTTCTTTAGCGTCTTCAGTTTTTTCGGAAACAACCGAGTTTCTAAGCCCCAGGGTACAAACCACACCCAAAATAATCAACGACCCAAGGTCAGGCACCTGCTTCCTTGCCTCAGTCTCAAATGCTTAAAGTGGCAGATGACCTTACAATACTTATTAGGGGAAGCCAGGCTACCCCTTCCAAAAGAAAAAAGTGACTTGTCCCCAGTAGTTTTATTTGAACAGGAGTCCGATGACTCTGATGCATTTGAATATGAAGATATGCAACCCCTCTCTGCTTATGAGGATTCTAATGCAGAGGAATCTATCCCTTCGGCCTCTCCACCCGAGGATTTTTCCTTTGGGGAAAACCCTACATACTTTAAGGGAGCATTTCCAATGGGAATGTCAGGACTATCCTCAGTCAGAAAAAGACTCTGGGAATGCTTAGATTTTCCACGGCACAGACCTCTGGCCATTCCTCCTGTCCTGAATGTTGTGGATGATTTTATGGAATCCAGTCTGACCCCTGACACCCTCCTTCCTGCTCCCAGGAAACCTGAGGGATATTGGAGTCCCTGACTCAAGTTTATTTTCAAAAATCCTACTGCTGAGGCCATCTCTCAAGGATCTAAAGGAATCAAAGCAACTTCAGCCAAGAATCCCACCCCCTCAGATGGGGATTCCTGAGCATTAGACAGATGGGGTAAAAGAAAGGTATACACCTCTGCTACTCTTACATATTAGAGCATTAAATTGTCAGTTCCACATGCTGAAATATCAGCAACATACCACGGAACTCCTCAAACAAAAAATATCTTTTCCTGCTTGTGCAGAAAATAGTTACAAGAGTTGATGCATTCTGCAAGTCAAGTAACTAAGCACACCTTAATGTGGCGTTGACACCCTAGAAGCATCTTGCAGGGCAGCAGTCACTGGTTCTGTCCTCAGAAGGCATGCTTGGCTTAAAGAACAGACCTTGCCAGACCATGTCGAATCAAACTTATTGGACGCACCTTTGAACAAAGACAACTTATTTGGCACCAAGGCAAAAGAGGTCTTGGAAGAAAAAACTAAATCTATGCAGACAGACTTCTTACAGGTCCAGTCACCGAGGTTTAGTAGGCATTCCCTCTCCAAGCACTTGTACTTTCCTGCCCCCTCCAGGCCAACTCTGCGCAGACACAGGGGAAGCAGGCCCCCCTTCCCCTAGACCACCGCCCCAGGGAATGCAGAGATGTAAGCAATGGAGTTCCTCCTCTTCAGAAACAAGGAGTGCAAAGCCACCCCCTTATGGTAAGAACTCAGTGACTTTACACTTCCATCCCCTCCCTCTTGCCCACCTGCTCATGCCCCTAGGAGGAAAACTGTCCTTCCACGCAAGCAGCTGGGCCACCATTACAAACAACTGCAGTGTCCTCCACATAGTGTCCCAGGGATACAAATTTTATTTCCACACTCTGCCAACCCCAAAAGGGTTCCCCGATCTTCCCCAAAATCAGTGAGCAGAGGCCAAAAAGTAAGTCCTTTCCCTGTTCTCCATGAGGGCAATAGAGAATGTTCCTGCAGAACAGATAGGCCAAGGTTTCTACTCCAGACTCTCCTGGTACCTAGAAAAGAGGGCACATGGCACCCCATCCTCTTATCTATCCATTTTAAACACCTTTCTGGTGATGCCAAAATTCAAAATGTGCCCCCTTCAGCTGCTTTTACCTATGCTTTCCAAGGATGCTTGGTTAAATACCCCAGATCTAAAAGAGGCCTACCTACATATCCCAATCAGGGAATCCTGCAGGAAATGCTTAAGTTTTAGGGCAGGATCAATGCAATTTCAGTTCTCTGTGCTTCCCTTTGGCTTATCTACTGTTCCCAGAGTTTTCACAAAATGTCTGGCTCCCGCCATTGCTTTTTGCAGACAAATATTTAAATTTATCCATCCTGATTCAGGCAGACAGTCAGGAAAAGCTGCTACAGCACCTGACCTTTTGGAAAGGACATGCTGACCTTCCTGGGGTATACTGTCAATGAAAAGAAATCAAAGCTAGTCCCCACACAAAAACCTGTATTCCTGGGAGCAAGCCTGGACACAGCATCCCAGATGGCATTCCTTACTACAGAAAAACAAGCCTACGTGACAGCCTGCTTTGGTCAACTAGCAACCAGAACCCAGTTATCTGCAAGGAAAATCCTGCAAGCTCTAGGCTTCATGGCCTCTTTCATCCTACTCATTTCATATGCCAGACTGCATATTCGGAAACTACAGTGCTACCTAAAAAGCCTTTGGTGTCAGCACTCTCAAGACCTGGGAACTCCTTATACGAATGATACCTAGTCTGAAGAAAGATTATCTTTGATGGGCAGCGGCATGCTACCACAACAAGGGACTTCACTTCTCACAACCCCATGCCGCCCAGACCCTCACCACAGATGCATCGGACTATACCTGGGGTGTTCACCTGGACGGCAGGTGCATTCAGGGACAATGGAGCCCAAATCAAATACATCTGCACATCAACCAAAAAGAGATGTTAGCTGTTAAGTACACCCTGGCTTACAGACCCCTACTCTCCCCAGGGCCTCTACTGATCAAAACAGACCACATCACAGTAGTGTGATATATCAACAAGCAGGGAGGGACTTGCGCTTGTCCTCCCTGCAGGCTTGCCATGATCCTTTGGCACACTGCCTCAGCCATGCAACTACACCTGTTAGCACAATTCCTGCCAGGCTCTCTAAACTCTCTGGCAGACAATTTAAGCATATACCTGCTAGACCCACATGAGTGGCAGCTAGACCACAGAACCTTCACCAATTGTAAACCAGAAATGGGGCACCCCGAAGGTCGACCTCTTTGCCTCCCACTCCAATCATCCGCTCAGCAAATTCTGCACCAGGGAACCTCACAGCAAGGCCTGGAAAGTGGATGCTGTATCCTTCCAGTGGGTAAACCTCTCTGTCTAGGCATTTTACCCTTCTACCATTCATTTCAAGGGTACTGCTCAAAAATAAGGGAGGAAAAACTGAGGGCAGTTCTGATTGCCCCAGACTGGCCACACCAGCACTGGTACCCACTGCTGCATAGCAGGTCACCCCTGACACCATGGCACCTACCTCCGATCCCAACACTCCTGATGCAAAGGAATGGAGAATTAATGCATCCCCAATTGCAGACGTTCAACCTGGCAGCTTGGCTTATTCCCTGACCTCTACTCAAGCTGCCAGCCTAAGCAAACAAGTTCTAGATGTTGTACGCGAGGCCAGAATCCCCAGCACTTAAAAATCTTATCCTGACAAGTGGCAAAAGGTTTTGCACTTGGATACAGGGTAAGGGATCTGGAATGCCACAGCCCTCCCTATCTCTCATCCTGGATTACCTGGCAGACCTACTACACAGGGCTGTGTCCTTCTCTTTTATATTAAGATTCATGCCTTGGTCATCTCTGCTCATTTCAGCACAGAGCCACCTCTTTTCTCACATCCTCTCATCAAACAGTTCCTAAGAGGGGCTACAACTTGAGGCCACCCAGAAGAGCTCCTACCCCAGCTTGGGACCTTAACTTTGTGTTGGAAAAGCTCATCCTGCCCTCCTTTGAATCTGCAGCTTCGGCAGAGTTAAAATTTCTCTCTTGGAAGACGGCCTTGCTTCTGGCCATCAATTCAGCTAAAAGAGTATCAGAGCTACAAGCACTTATGGCTGTAGAGCCTTTCGTCATTTTCCATGCTGACAGGGTCTCCCTCAGAAATAGCCCGTCCTTCATGCCTGAAGTGGTGTCCAGTGTGCCTCTCAACCAATCCATTAATTTTTGCCCACTTTTTTTCCCTAACCCACAAAACAAGGGGAAAGGATTCTGCACACTCTAAATGTGCACAGTCTGCTCAGATTCTACCTGGACAGGACCAAATCTTTTAGAAAAACTGATCAATTGCTAGTGAGCTTCACTGCAGGAGCAGAGGGCAAGGCCATATCCAAACAATTTTCAAATGGATAGCACACTGCATCCATTTCTGCTACAAACAGCATGGGGAAACAAATCCAAAAGGGTGTCAGGAAACATTCCACCAGAGCAACCTCCACCTCCGCAGCTTTTCCTGGAGGGGTCTCCACCAGGGGCATCCTGGAGGCTGCAACATGGACATCTGTTCACACCTTCACCAGGCATTACCACCTGCCTATCTTCAAGTCCAGGGCAAGCTTTGCCACCACAGTCTTACAGGGCATCCTAGCTAGCCCACAGTCTTCTTGACTGCCTCCACCCTTTTCAGCTTTGGGAATCCACTCAAATGTGATGACTGCAACAGTGAAACATGAAGAATATAGTACAGTTGTGTACACTCTGTTGCAGTCCTGGTTTCCTTCCCTCCATCCCCCTTGTGTGCGTCGCTCCTGGTTTCCTTCCCTCCATCCCCCTTGTGTGCGTCGCTCCTGGTTTCCTTCCCTCCATCCCCCTTGTGTGCGTCGCTCCTGGTTTCCTTGTGTGCGTCGCTCCTGGTTTCCTTCCCTCCATCCCCCTTGTGTGCTCTGGTTTCCTTCCCTCCATCCCCCTTGTGTGCCACTCCTGGTTTCCTTCCTCCATCCCCTTGTGTGCTGCTCCTGGTTTCCTTCCCTCCATCCCCCTTGTGTGCGTCGCTCTTTTTCTTTCCTAACTTCGCTAATAAAAGTGAATACATGCTTCATCTCTTGTTACACGGAGATAAAAAATAGACCTGTGTGTATCCAAGAGCTCAGAAAAATTGATGCGTTTTTCTCATTCTCCCACCAACAAATTGGGTATACTGGTTTCTAAAGTTACCTTGGGCAGATGGTTGACAGACTACATATCCTTTGTTTAGTCAGCCAGGTCTGTTCTTACCCAGATCTCCTAAAGTATACCCCACAAGGTCCATGATGACTTTGTCTGCATTTTGGTCTAATACTTCAGTTGATGAGATTTTGCTGCAGCTACCTGCTCCACTGCTCATACAATTATTACTCATTACACATTTGATTTGACTTCCAGAAGCAGGCCTGAGTTTGGTTCTGCAGTTCTCCAGAATATCCTTCCCTGAGGGCCACCTAAGGTTCACATAGCTGGGGACTCTGTCCCATCAGTTAAGGAACAAATGAAAATTACATCCGATGTTAGATGCATAGTTATGGCGAGTATGTAACTATGTCCATTTTCATTCTTTAGCTTCTCACCTCTTTCCCCTTTTTTTTTTTTTTCCCTGCAGTGACATTGTGGATGTTGTGGACCCTCTGTTCCATATTTGAGCCCAGTCCTTTCTACTAGCCTTGTTTATCTTGGCTTGAGGTTAGTTCTTAAAGTGAGATTAGCCATTTCTGTTGGTTTTGGACCAGCAAACTTTATCTGTGGTGTTGTAGGGTAGCTGGGGTATTATGGGTAAAGAGAGGAACTCTAGTTGGATCAGAGTGTCTAGCAAATGTGGCTGAGCTGGATCACAGGCTGCATCAGAGACCCATTAGTTGAAGAATTAAATGGACAGTACAGGTGTATAGTTCTAGTGAGTACACAACTTCATTTTTTTTCCGTTAGACATTATTCAGTAATGACTGTTAGGGGGTCACTGAATTTTTGCAAAAAAATGGTCTGTCAAGGCAACAGTTAATCACAGCCCGTATCTTCTAGAATTGGCAACTCTTGAGTGAGTTAGATTTGCTGGGGGAGTGCATGATGCATAGCCCCGTTTGTGGTCATGACCTAACCTAGAAAAATATTTTCAGGCTGTGTATTTGGTCTCAATTTCAGTTTTAATTCCATGACTTCGGTATATTTGCTGGTGTGTTTGAAGTGGATTTATAATCTAGTTGGAACAGCTCTGCATGGCACTAATGCAGCTTTCTTTAGCAGCCTTTTTGTCTCAGAAATGTTTAATTTTTTCTTCCTATTGTCAGATCCTTGGTGCAGCAGTTGCCGTTTTGTGAATTCTGTGGTCATAGCATGATGTCCTTCATGGATGCATCTGCAGTCATAACAAGTGGGTTGTCCTGTCGTCAGGCAGCCCTGCAGTCGGCCGGATTCCAAAGTCCGGGTCCGCTTCGCTGATGTCGCACTCCACCCGACGCCATCTCTGTTGGTTCGGTATAAAAGCATCAGCCGACGCCATTTTCCTCAGTCTTTCTTGCCGGCTCAAGCAGAAGCTGTTCGCAAGTGCCGGTCGGTCGGATCCAGAGATTACTTCTACCGAATACTACCGAAGACTTCTAAAGCTGGTACCCGTTGGGACTCTTTCTTGCCTCAGCCGATGTCAGAAAAAGTTAACAATTGTTTAACCTGTGGGAAACAAATACCTCATAAAGATTTCCACTCTTACTGTCTGCCTTGTTTAGGCCCAGCCCACGACGTAGCAGCCTGTTCGCCTGTGCTCTTTCAACCGACGAACGCTTAGGCGCCGGTCGGAGTTTGCAGAACAGTTTTTCGGTTCTGATTTTGCGACATTATGCCGCCGCCGGATCCTCCGACTACCCCAAAACGCAAAGATAAAGACCGACATTCATGGGTCCGCGGTTTCGCTGAAACCACGGTAAAGCAAACATAGTGTCTCGGTTTCGCCGAAACCGAAAACTGCTCAAAGTACAGCTGAACCTATTCTTACAACTGAGGCCCCTGCTACAACTCTTGAATCGACCTCAGAAATTTTACCCACTACGGTGGTTGACTTATCAGACACCATCCCCTTGGATGTCTCTACCCCAGCACGTGGTGCTGCTAGGCCTCCAGCTGCCATGTCCATTAAGGCCTTCGCCAGGGCTAAAGCAGCCAAGACTACTAAAACAGTGCCCGCTAAACCCCCACATCCAGGCCCTCTTCTAGTTCTCAAATGCTTTCTTTGGCAGAAGATTTAATTTCTTTAATTAGAGGATCTCAATCTCACCCAGACAGGGCCTCTCAGCCCCCAGAGAAGAGACCTAGGGCAGAGCCCCCAGAGCCAGTGTCTTCTGATGATTCTGCTGATGAATCAGACATAACTGACCAGCCTGAGGCTCCCTTCTCCAATTTGAAGATTCTGATGCTGAAGAATCCATTCCAGCTGCTTCCCCACCAGAAGAATTCTCCTTTGGGAAACCTTGCATGCCATGAGAACAGTTCCAATGGCAGCAACAGGATTTTTCAGACTCCAGAAAAAGACTTAGGACCTTTCTGCACCTCCCACAGCACAGGCCCTTAGCTATACCTCCTGTTCTCCCTGTGGTTGGATGATGCTTTCAATGATGTTTGCTCCGCTCCAGATTCTTTACCCCCAGCCCCTGCCAAACCAGACAGATTTTACAGGGTACCAGATACTCATCACCACCTTTACAAGGCCCCACTTGCAGACCCAGAAACTATATCCCAGGGTCCCAAGGCAGTAGCATGACCACAGCTAAAACCCTATTCCTTCTGAAAGGGAAGCAAGGTCACTAGACAGATGGGGTAAAAGGTCTACACTTCAGCTACTCTCTCAGCTAGAGCTTTAAACTGTCAGTTTCACATGATACAATACCAAGAGTTTATGCTTGATCAGTTAACTAAAAAACTAACCACTGATGAATCTCTTGATAAGAAATATGTATTAGAGATGGTAAATAACATACAACAGGTTAGCAACCATTCCTTAAAATGTGGCTATGATGCACTGGAGGCTTCATTTAGATCAGCCATGACAGGCACAGTGATAAGAAGGCATGCATGGCTAAAGGAACAAGCTTTACCGGATCATGTTAAAGCTAAGTTGCTAGATGCTCCTATGGACAAGACAAGTTTGTTTGGTACACCTGCCCAGCAGGTTATGAAGAAAATGGAAGAAAAGGCAAAATCTGTTCAAACTGTTAAAGATTTCTTGCAGGTTCAACCCCAAGGTTTAGCAGGAACTGGCCTGCCAAAAATTGGTCCTTTCCTGACTCCACAAAATTTCAAAGGGGCAGGAATAGACGTTCCAGAGGCAGAAACCAATCCAGAGGAGGTGCCTACAGAGGACGACAGTGGCAAGGTAACAACAGAGGCACAGACACAGCCACTGCCACTACATCAGCACAACCACAGTGACTTAATCCTAAATCCGCCTACCAGGGAACAAATAGCAGCTCCTCTAGGCGGAAAGTTAACCTTATTTTCAAAGAACTGGCACTACATAACAAAAGACAAGTGGATTTTACAAACCATAGATCAAGGTTACCGGTTTCACTTCCACACTTTACCAGTCAAAAGAGGAATGCCAAATCTACCTCCAAATCAAAAAACAGAGGCTCTACGCCAGATAATGGAGTTGGCACTCTTTCCACAGCTCTCATGTTTGCTAACAGCAGAACAAGGAAAGGGGTTCTACTCCAGACTATTCCTAGTTCCAAGAAAGGAAAAAAGTTGGAGACCAATTCTCGACCTGTCCACCTTAAATACATACATCATTGTCCCAAAATTCAAAATGCTGACCCTACAGCAACTTCTTCCCATGCTGGGCAAGGAGTCTTGGCTGGTAACTCTAGATCTCAAGGAGGCATACCTGCACGTCCCCATTCGACCAATCTGCAGAAGATACCTCAGATTTCTTGCAGGATCAGAGCACTATCAATTCTCAGCATTGCCCTTTGGCTTATCTACTGCCCAGAGTATTCACAAAATGCCTGGCATCAGTAATCGCCCATTGCAGACTACAGGAATTCAAATTTACCCATACCTGGACGACTGCCTGCTACAAGGGGACAACAAAAGCAAGCTGACAACAGATTTACAAAGGGTCATTTACTTGCTACAAGGACTGGGATACACAGTCAATTTACAAAAGTCAAGGCTGATACCATCCCAAACAAGGACATTCTTGGGCTGAATTGGACACAGTACAACAAATGGCATTCCTGACTACAGAAAAACAAAAAGAACTTCCTATTTACTTCTTGGCACTAACAAAACTGAACAAGTTAACAGCAAGAAAAGTTCTGCAGGCCTTGGGCTTCATGGCATCATGCATAATCTTGGTCCCATTTGCCAGACTACATATGAGGAAACTACAGTGGTACCTAAAGAATTTATGGTCCCAACACAGACACAGTCTAGAAACAGAAATCCCACTAATTCCATGCTTAAAACAGGAGTTCCTATGGTGGGCTCAGGCATGCCAGTCAAACCCAGGCCTACCCTTTCGCAGATGTCAACCAAGCCAGACCATCACAACAGACGCTTCAGACCTAGGATGGGGCCCACATGCTGGACAAATGCGCAAGGATTGTGGACACAGGATCAACTTCACCTGCACATCAATCTAAAAGAAATGCTGGCAGTAAAACTGGCAATCCAAAAGTTCAAACCATTTCTCAAAGAGGGCCAGTTGATGATAAGGACAGACAACACCACAGTCATGTGGTACATCAACAAACAGGGAGGCACTCATTCATACCCCTATGCAGAATGACCTTGGAGCTGTGGACCCTGGCACTCAGCTACAACATTCAGTTACAGGCAATATTTGTACCGGGAAAGACAATACTCTAGCAGACATATTAAGCAGAACCACTGGATGCCCACGAATGGAAGCTGCACCGGACATCTTCAAGACCATCTCGAAGAAATGGGGAATGCCACAGATAGACCTATTCGCATCACCTCTCAATCACCAGCTCAAAAAATTCTGCACAAGGACATTCCACCCACTAGCATGGAAAGTGGACTCACTCTCCTTCAACTGGAAAGGCCTAACAGCATATGCATTCCCACCTCTTCCTTTGATACACAAGGTACTACTAAAAATCAAGGAAGAACGCCCAAGATAATCCTGATAGCTCCAAACTGGCCAAGACAACACTGGTACCCACTACTGAAGAGCATGTCTCGTAACAATATGTTAGAAGTACGCCTGATGCCTTTGGTGTTAACTCAGAACAACTACAGAATCATACATCCAAACCGAAAACGCTGCAACTGACTGCATGGAACATCACATAGCAGCAGCTAATCCAGAACTTTCCCAAAGAGTTAAAGACATTATTCTTGAAGCACGCAGACCTTCAACAAGAAGGAACTATGCTGGAAAATGGAAAAGGTTTGTCATTTGGAGTACGGAAAGAGGAAAAGATGTGTCAAACATAGATATGCCTAACATTCTGGAGTATCTGGCCGAACTTCTTCATTCAGGCCTGTCCTACTCCTCCATCAAGATACATGCATCAGCTATTTCAGCAGAATACAGCTTTGATCCACCTGTTTTTTCGCACCTTTTGCTCAGGCAGTTCCTCAGAGGAATCAAGAATGTAAAACCTCCAAGGAAACCACCATTACCAGCTTGGGATTTAAACTTTGTGCTAGAAAAGTTGACACTATCACCCTTTGAACCAGCAGCAACAGCAGACCTACAACACCTGTCATGGAAAACTGCTTTCCTACTGGCAATTACTTCAGCAAGGAGGGTTTCAGAACTACAGGCCTTAATGGCAGTGCAACCCTTCCTAATCTTCCACCAAGATAGAGTGTCCATGAGGACTAATCCTACATTTATGCCCAAGGTGGTATCCAGAGTGTCTTTAAACCAGGCAATCCACCTACCTACCTTCTTTCCCAACCCACAAAACAGAGGGAAAGAATACTGCATACCTTGGATGTACATAGACAGCTACGCTTCTACTTGGACAGAACAAAAAATAGCAGAAAGACTGACCAACTTTTGTAGCCTATGCAACAGGAAGGGAAGGAAAAGCTATTTCCAAACAGACAATCTCCAAATGGATAGGAAATTGCATACGATACTGTTACTCCTTCCATGGAAAACCAATTCCACAGAACATAAGACCTCATTCTACAAGGGCAACAGCCACTACCACAGCCTTCTTACGAGGAGTGGCAACCAAAGACATTATTGAGGCGGCTACTTGGACCTCCGTGCATACATTTGCCAAGCATTATAATTTGCCTCTATATTCCAGATCCCGAGCAGGGTTTGCCACTGCTGTACTGCAAGGGATCCTAAACACACCATAATCTACTTTTATCCTCCTCCCTAGTTGGCTATGGTATTCTACCATTGTTATGACTGCAGATGCATCCATGAAGGACATAGTACAGTTTTGTACCTACCATAAATGTAGATGTCCGAACTGGATAGCATCTGCAGTCAGGATTACCCTCCCTCCTTCCCTCTGTGGTACTCCTAGGTGTTTACCCTCCTAATAGCTAGCTGTTGGGGAGTCTTTATGGTGTATTTGTTTGTATATATGTACATATATGCTTATTGTTGTGTTTACCTCTATCTATTTGGAAACATTGGCATCTATCCAAATTTTAGCCTGCAAGAGGGCTACTGGCATCTGGGGCAAGAAACACTGAGGAAAATGGCGTCGGCTGATGCTTTTATACCAGTAGACCAACAGAGATGACGCCGGTGGAGGCGACATCAGCAAGCCGGACCCGGACTTTGGAATCCGGCCGACTGCAGGGCTGCCTGACGACAGGACAACCCACTTGTTATGACTGCAGATGCTATCCAGTTCGGACATCTACATTTATGGTAGGTACAAAACTGTACTTTTTGGTCTTTCACTATATTGATTGATCATAAGCATGCAAGTGATCCATGCCACAAAAACATGTTTCAGCCTTGGAGCTGAGCCTACTAGCTATGACCTGACTTGAGGAAAGGTAAAAGGTGTCATGTCTGGTGCACTCCTGATGCCTCTGTGTGGGGTAAGTAGACAAGTTCACTAAGCTGTTATAACTGTAGTGAGATGGCAACCTTGTCTCAGTTCAGCTCCTGTTATCTGAAGGCAAGTTTAATGGCCTTATTCTGGTTAAAATTAGTTAGTTGTTGCAAGGCTTCAAAGGGTAGTTGGGCTGTATTACCTTGGCTAAAGAAATGTTTTCACATTGTTTTAATGTGAAGTAGATGGTGCACACATGGTTAACAGCATGGACTTGCCAAGCTGGGAGTCAAGAATGCAATGGAGGAAGGTTATAGGGTGATTGGAGTTTTCCATGTCTAAATTCAACCCTTACAGCAGTTAATAAAGTAAAAGGTCTTACAACTTTGAGATTATTCAGTGATCATACATACTTACCTGGGAGATATCACCTTAGAACAAATCACTGTAGTTGACTCTACCAGCATCCTAACACTCCAGATGCCATAGCCGTAAGGCTGTCTGGAGAACACCCACAAGCCTCTCCATCACAGAAAGGTTAAAATTTAGGAAAAAAGTAGCAACGTAGCACACTGTTCCATCTGGTTTATAAGGGCTCTGCTTTTTTTGTCATCTGAGGTGACTTGTTGGGATTTAAGATTATTATTGGGGATTTATTTAATGTCCTTCCATTTCACTGTTGCAGTATTCATTACACTAGGGATCCCAAGCCAAGGGCATCCTGCCATCCAGCCTGTATACTAAAGCCTTTAGGGTGCTAGAAGGTATGCTGTACATCACTTGTATGTTGCTTGTGTAGCATAGGGCATAAAGGTGATGTTCAGACGTGCCATCTTCAGTACTTTGCTGCCAGTCCGAACATGGTCTTTTAATTGTTTGAATGTCTTTCTGTTGCTGGTTCATCAAGCTGTTACAGATAATTGTCCCACTGGGATTTTATCTTATTTTTCTTGTATTGCATTGTTGCTTATGGGGATGTTCTTAGTGTTTCACTGTTGCAGTCATTACATTTGGGTAATCCTGCTGGTAGGTTGCCCTCAGCTGGCCTGAATTCCAAAGTCTTGGGTCCTGCATCGTTGCTGTCAACCCTTCCCTGACATCAGGTCGTCAGGGGTATAAAAGAAGCAGCCGACGCCATTTTCTTTAGTCTTTCTTGCCACGCTTTGCCCGAAGCAGAAGCAATTCGCAAGTGCCAGTCGGCCGACTCCTGGGATTTTCGTGTTTGAGTTTCAGATCCGAAGTCTTCAATAAAGCTAAGTACCCTGTTGGGGAAACTTTTTTCTTGCTCCAGACCAATGTCAGAAAAGGTTAATTGTATTTCTTGTGGGAAGCAAATACCTCATAAGGATTTTCATTCTTACTGTATTCCTTGCCTAGGCCCTGATCACAACATTTTTGGTTGTCTGTTTTTGTGCTAGATTTAACCAGCACACTATTAAGCGTCAATATGATTTTGCTTTAAACTGTTTGACGCCGGTTTAATTATCCAGAAATGTCGTCTGGTAGTTATCAGACTACCGGAGTTCACAAAAAACGCAAAGAAAAGGAAAGGGTCATCTGTTTTGGGCCTCGGTTGTCTAAGCTTCTCCTAAGCTAGTCGCCGGTTCGTCAGTCCTCAGTGAGGTGCTTTCACAGCCCCTGACACCTGCTACTTTAGAGTCGCAGGCTGCTACCGACTCCCACGTGGAGTCGGCCATGACGCTGGGAACTCAAGATATTGGAGCCCCTGATGGTATCCCTTCAGATGGGTCCGGAGCCGCTGAGCAGGCCCCGGCTTCTGAGGGTGTATTCAGACCTAAACATCTTTACATCAAACCGACTTCAGCTTCAAAGGCAAAGACAAAAACACCTTCCAAAGCAAAGAAACCAATTCAAGAGCCACGTGGTCCAGCCTCTATGCCTAAAAAACAGATGCTCAAAATGACCAAAGACTTACCTTGATCAGGGGTTCCCATCCCCCTACTGATAAGAGGCCTAGGCAAGAGACTGACCATGAATCTTCAGATCAGGTTTCCATTTCTTCTGATCAGGAATATTCTCCCCCCCTCCCCCCCCCCTCCCCATGAGGATTCTGATGCTGAAGAATCTATACCTTCAGCTTCTCCTCCAGAGGACTATTCTTTTGGGGAAACCATGAGGAAGCATTTCCACTGGGAGAGCCAAGATTTTTCAGAATCTAAAATGAGGCTCAGGGATTTCCTTTTTACTACCTCAACACAAGCCACTAGCCATCCCACCTGTGTTAGACATTGTAGATGTGTTTTAGGAGTCTAGTCTTACCCCTGACTCCTTACCTCCAGCTGCTGTTAAGCCTGATTGATATTACAGGGTTCCTGACTCTTCATAAATTTCGTTATAAAAACCCTGCTGCAGACCCAGAAACTATTTCTCAGGGTCCCAAAGGCGTTAAGGCTTCCGCTGCAAAAAAAAACCCTTCACCCTCTGACAGAGATTCTAGGGCACTGGATAGATGGGGAAAAAAGGATGTCCTTCAAGGATGCATCTGCAGTCATAACATATGGGTTGTCCTGCCTCAGGCAGCCCTTCGGTCGGCCGGATTCCAAAGTCTGGTTCTGGCCTCTGCTGATGTCGCACTTTCCCCGACGTCAGAGCGTCTGGGGTATAAAAGCATCAGCCGTCGCCATTTTCCTCAGTCTTTCTTGCCGCGCGGTGCCCGAAGCAGAAGCTGTTCGCAAGTGCCGGTCGGTCAGATCCAGTGATTTCAGCTACCGAAGACTTCGAAAAATGCTAAGTACCCCATTGGGGACTCTTTCTTGCCTCAGCCGATGTCAGACAAAGTAAATAATTGTTTAACTTGTGGGAAAATACCTCATAAGGATTTCCATTCTTACTGCCTTCCTTGCTTAGGCCCAGACCACGACGTATCGGCCTGTTTAGCCTGTGCCTCCTTCTACCGACGAACTCTTAGACGTCGGTCGGAGTTTGCAGAGGAATTTTTTGGAGCCGCTTTTGCTTATAAAATGCCGTCTGAGACTCAGACTTCGCATATGGTCAAAAAACGCAAGGAAAAGGTCCGACACTTCGCCCGCGGTTTCGGCTGAAACCACGGCTAGGCCTACCGCGAGTGTCTCTGTTTCGGCCAAAACCGAGTCCTCGGCGTTTCCTTCTTCTGAAACCATACTTCCGACCACCGAGGCCCCGGCTGTGTCTGCTTCAGAACTACCTACCGAAGCTAGTGTTCAGGAATTGTCCGACACCATACCTTTGGACATTTCTACCCTTGCACGTGGGGCAGCTAGGCCCCCTGCTTCCATGTCCATTAAGGCCTTTTCAAGGGCTAAAGCTGCCAAACTTTCAAAAGCTTTGCCTGCCAAATCTACCTCCCAGAGGCCTTCCTCTAGTTCACAGATCCTCAGCCTTGCTGAGGACCTTATTTCCTTAATTAGGGGTTCACAACCTCACCCAGACAGGGCCTCTCAACCTCCTCCAGACAAAAGGCCCAGGACTGACCCCTCTGACCCACACTCCTCAGATGATTCCATGGATGGATCTGAGTTGTCAGACCACCAGGAAGGGGCTTACTCGCCTTATGAGGATTCAGATGCAGAGGAATCTATTCCTTCGGCCTCCCTCCTGAAGAGTTTTCCTTTGTGAGACTCTACACTCCATGAGAGAGCATTTTCAATGGCAAGGTCAGGATTTCTCTGATTCTAGAAAAAGATTAAGGACCTTTTTGCATTTGCCTCAGCATAGGCCCTTAGCTATACCTCCTGTTCTGAATGTGATTGATGATGTGTACAATGATGTCAGTACAGCCCCTGATACTCTCCCTCCGGCCCCTGCCAAACCTGACAGATACTACAGGGTCCCGGATTCTCATTTCCATTTGTATAAAGCACATTCTGCAGACCCAGAAACTATTTCTCAGGGCCCTAAAGGTTTGCGGCCGCTACTGCCAAAAATCCTCTACCCTCTGACAGAGAGTCTAGAGCTTTAGAGAGATGGGGAAAGAAGGTGTATACTTCTGCAACTATTTCTGTCAGAGCATTAAACTTTTAATTTCATATGATACAGTACCAGGAGTATTTGTTAGATGACCTGAATAAGAAACTTTCTTCTCCTGAACCCCTAGACCGTAAATCCCTTCAGGATTTGGTACACAACTCACAACAGGTTAGTAATCATTTCTTAAAATGTGGCTATGATGCACTGGAGGCTTCATTTAGATCAGCTATGACTGGGGCAGTTATTCGTAGGCATGCCTGGCTGAAGGAGCAATCTTTGCCAGACCATGTCAAAGCTAAACTCCTGGATGCTCCAATGGAGAAACAAAATTTATTTGGCTCCTCTGCTCAGGAGATCTTAAAGGTTGAAGAAAAGGCAAAATCTGTGCAAACAGTTAAAGACTTCCTGCAAGTTCAACCACCGAGATTCAGCAGAAACTGGCCTAAGAATTGGTCCTTTCCAGACTCGGACAGAGCCCAGAGAGGCAGGAACAGGCGCCCTAGATGCAGAGGTCAATCGAAGGGCTCCTACAGAGGCCGTCACTGGCAGCCTGCCAACCAGAGGAGTAGTGCAACAGCAACAACTACTACTACTACTACACCAGGACAGGGTCAATGACTTAACTCTGATTCCGCCTACCAGGGATCAACTGGAAGCACCCTTGGGCGGAAAGCTGTCTTTATTCTCAAAAAACTGGCATTATATCACAAAGGATGCATGGACACTGCAAATAATAGACAAAGGATACAGGTTCCACTTCCACACTTTGCCAAAAAGAGGCGGAATGCCAAACCTTCCACCAAATCAGAGGGCAGAGGCTTTAAAACAAATCAGCAATTTACTTCAGATGAAAGCTATAGAAAAGGTACCATGTTCAGAACAAGGCCAAGGATTTTACTCCGGACTATTCCTTGTACCAAGAAAGGAAAATCAATGGAGGCCTATTCTCGACCTGTCCGCACTGAACACTTATCTCATTGTGCCAAAATTCAAAATGCTGACCCTACAGCAACTTCTTCCCATGTTGGGCAGGGAGTCTTGGCTGGTGACTCTAGAACTCAAGGAGGCATACCTGCACGTCCCTATTCGACCAAACTGCAGAAGACACCTCAGATTTCTTGCAGGATCAGAGCATTATCAATTCTCAGCATTGCCCTTTGGCTTATCTACTGCGCCCAGAGTATTCATGAAATGCCTGGCATCAGTAATTGCACATTGCAGACTACAGGGAATTCAAATTTACCCATACCTGGACGACTGCCTAATACAAGCGGATAACAAGGAAAATTTGATAAAGGACTTGGCCTATGCCATACACCTGCTACAGACCTTGGGATACACAGTCAACATCCAAAAGTCAAGACTAGTACCATCCCAAAGGATAACCTTTTTGGGTGCAGATCTGGACACAACCCCCCAAATGGCCTTTCTCACAGAAGAAAAACAAAAACAACTTCAGATTACTTCATGATTCTGACCAGACAAACTCCGCTTACTGCAAGAAAAATCCTGCAGGCCCTGGGTTACATGGCATCTTGCATAATTTTAATACCGCATGCCAGGCTGCATATGAGGAAATTACAATGGTACCTCCGGAGTGTATGGTCTCAGCACAGTCACAGTTTAGAAACCCTGATACCAATCATTCCATGCCTTCAAAAGGAATTCCTGTGGTGGTCTCAGGCCTGCCAGTCCAACAGAGGGTTGCTTTTCAACAAACCAAAACCAAGGCAGACCATCACCACGGACGCCTCAGACCGAGGATGGGGAGCACACATGGAGGACAAATGTATCCAAGGCCTATGGCCTCAAGGACAGCTAAGCATGCACATAAACCAAAAGGAAATGCTGGCAGTGAGGCATGCAATCGAGGCATTCAAACCCTTCCTCCAACAAGGACACCTGCTAATAAGGACAGACAACACCATGGTTATGTGGTACATAAACAAGCAGGGAGGCACACATTCTTACCCTCAAACAAGCAGGGAGGCACACATTCTTATCCTCTATGCCAGATGGCTATGAATCTGTGGGAACTATGCCTGAATCTCAATATCCAACTACAGGCCCAATTCGTGCCAGGGAAAGAAAATGCACTGGCGGACACCTTAAGCAGAACTACCATGGATGCACACGAATGGATGCTGCACTCAGACATCTTCCAACTCATAGCAAAGACATGGGGAATGCCGGAGATAGATTTGTTCGCCTCCCCACTCAATCAACTGAAGACATTCTGCTCCAGGACATACCACCCACAAGCTTGGAGGGTGGACTCTCTCTCTTTCAGCTGGAAAGCCCTAACTGTATGCCTTCCCACCTCTCCCATTGATGTACAAAGTTCTACTGAAGATCAGGGAGGAACAGCCAAAAGTGATACTAATAGCTCTGGGCTGGCCAAGACAACACTGGTATCCATTATTGAGAAGCATGTCTCAGGCAAAATCATGGCCTCTCCCCCTATGGCCTCTTCTGACGCAGAACAATTTCAAGACCCTGCATCCCAACTTGAAAACATTGCAGCTAACTGCCTGGAAAATTCCTTAAATCCAATCAAACTGTTTTATCTCAGAGGGTGAAGGACATTATCCTGGAGGCTCGCAGGCCTTCCACAAGGAAGACATACTCAGCTAAATGGAAGAGATTTCTCATTTGGAGCACATCAACGGGCACAGATGTCACAGTGGCAAACCTAACACATATCCTAGAATACTTAGAATTGTTCCACAATGGCCTGTCCTGTTCTTCCATTAAGATTCATGCTTCAGCAATTTCAGCAGAATACAATGTGGATCCACCTATCTTCTCACACCCTCTCCTCAGACAATTTCTGAGAGGGATCAAAAATATTAAACCTCCAAGAAGACCCCCACCTGCCTGGGATCTCAACTTTGTGCTGGAGAAACTGACACTCCTCCTTTTGAACCAGCAGCATCAGCGGATCTACAGTTTCTATCTTGAAAACTGCATTCCTTCTGGCAATCACTTTAGAAAGAAGAGTATCTGAGTAACAAGCATTAATGGCAGGGCAGCCTTTCCTTATTTTCCGCCAGGACAGGGTGTCATTAAGAACCAATCCTACTTTTATGCCAAAGGTGGTATCTAGGGTATCCTTGAACCAAGCTATTCACTTGCCTACGTTCTTCCCTAATCCACAGAATAGAGGGAAAATTTTGCACACCCTGGATATACACAGACAACTACGCTTACTACTTGGTCAGAACAAAAACTAGCAGAAAACTGACCAACTTTTTGTAGCATATGCAACTGGGGTGCAAGGAAGAGCAATTTCCAAACAGACAATTTCAAAATGGATAGGAAATTGCATTCGATTTTGCTACTCCTTTCATGGAAAGACAGTTCTTGAAAATATCAGGCCTCACTCCACAAGGGCCACGGCCACCACTACAGCCTTCCTACGAGGGGTGGCTACCAAGGACATTTTAGAAGCTGCTACTTGGAGCTCCATGCATACATTTGCCAAGCATTACAATCTACCTTTATACTCTAGATCCCGAGCAGGGTTTGCATCTGCAGTCCTGCAGGGGATCTTAACTACACCATCCTTTCTTAGTACCTCCTCCCCAGATTGGCTATGGTATTCTACCCATATGTTATGACTGCAGATGCATCCTTGAAGGACATAGTACAGTTTTGTACCTACCATAAATGTAGATGTCCGATAGGTATGCATCTGCAGTCAGGATTACCCTCCCTCCTTCCCTCTGTGGTATTCCTAGGGTGCTTACCCTCTTTTAGCTAGCTGGGGAATCAATTATGGTGTATTTGTTTGTTTATACATGTATATAATTTGCAAATGTTTGGAACTTTTCAGCATTTATCCAAATTTAGCCTTCCTAGAAGTCACCTGGCATCTGGGGCAAGAAAACTGAGGAAAATGGTGTCGGCTGATGCTTTTATACCCCAGACGCTCTGACGAGGAAAGTGCGACATCAGCCGAGGCCAGACCCAGACTTTGGAATCCCGACCAAGGGCTGCCTGAGCCAGGATAACCCATATGTTATGACTGCAGATGCATACCTATTGACATCTACATTTATGGTAGGTACAAAACTGTACTTTACACACCTGCTACTTTGGCTATAAGGGCCTTAAACTGTCAGTTTCATATGCTCAAATATCAGCAAATATGTCATGGCATTGCTTAAACAGAAAATGTTGTTGAACTCTGACTGTGCAGAAAACAAGGAAATGCAGGATGTATTGTATGCAGCTGAACAAGTTGCAAAGCCTACATTGCAATGTGGTTTTGATTCTTTAGAGGCCTCCTGCAGGGCGCAGTTACGGGTCCTGTAATTAGGAGGCATGCTTGGTTAAAGGAACAAAAATCTGCCTGATCATGTTAAAGTTAAATGATTAGATCTGCCTTTACAGCATGATACTTTGTTTGGTGTTAAGGCAGAAGAGGTGTTTAAAGAAAATGGAGGACAAAGCTAAATCTATGCAAACGGTCAAAGATGTTTTACAAGTACAGCCACCTAGGTTTAGTAGACACTGCCCAACAAAGAATTGGTCCTTTCCTGTGTCAGACCTCATATGGGCAGATGCAGACGCTAGAGGTAGATCCCAAGCGCAAGGTTCATACAGCTAAAAGCAATGGGGGGCTTCTACCTCCAAAGTTGGAGAAGACAAATCACAACCATACAGGAAACTGTCCCAAATACTTCCACCTGCCTACACCAAGCACTTATCTCCTGGCAGCACCCTTAGGGGGGAAAATTAGCACTTTTTTCTCAAAATTGGCACATTATAACCCAGGACAAGTGGGTCCTAAATATCACGTCACAAGGCTACAAGTACCATTTCCATACCCTGCCAAAGGCAAACTGCTGGCCAGATCTGCCAAAAAATCAATGGGCAAAGGCACAAAAACAAGTCTCATCCCTCATGGACATGGGGGCCATTCAACAAGTACCAGAGCAAGAGCAGGGACAAGGATTTTACTCAAGACTGTTCTTGGTACCCAGAAAGGACAAGGCCTGAGGCCAATACTGGACCTATCAATTTTGAACACATTCCTGGATAAAACAAAATTCAAGATGTTGACTTTTTGAAGCAGCTTCTGCTAATGCTGGGCAAGAACGCTTGGCTTGTGACTTGAGGCATACCTGCATGTCCCAATCGGACAAATATGCAGAAGATACCTCAGATTCAAGGCTGGCTCAATGCATTACCAATTCTCTGCACTGCCCTTTGGCTTATCTACTGCACCCAGGGTCTTTACAAAGTGCCTGGCACCAGTAATTGCATTCTGCAGACAGAGGAATACAGATATATCCTTACTTGGACGACTGTCTAATTCAAGCCGAGAACAAGGACATTCATCTACAGCATCTGGCATTGGTGAAAAGACTTCACATGCTTAGGGTACACAGTCACCGAAAAGAAATCAAAACTAGTACCCTCTCAAGAGATAATATTCCTGGGTGCAAGCTTAAATACAACTGTCTAAGATGGCTTATCTCATGCCAGACAAAGGCAACTGACTACCTATTTCAAAATGTTGGCAGCAAAGGCCCAGTTACCTGCAAGAAAAATTCAGCAGGCTTTGGGCTTCATGGCATCCTGCATCCTACTAATTCCATATGCAAGACTGCATATGAGGAAACTTCAATGGTACCTAAAAAGTGTTTGGACTCAACATTGCCACAGCCTGGAAACTATGATTACTCTGATTCCCTGCCTGCAACAGGAGTTTCGATGGTGGGCAAAGGCTTGTCACCAAAACAAGGGACAGCCATTCACATAACCCCCAGCCAGGCAGACACTAACAACGGATGCATCAGATTATGCCTGGGGAGCCCACATGGCAGGAAGATGCATTCAGGGCACATGGACCTCCAACCAAATTCACCTACATATCAATCAAAAGAGATGCTAGCAGTTCAAAATGCCCTGACAGCCTTCAAGGACCTACTTCATCCAGGACAACTACTGATAAAGACAGACAACACCATAGTCATGTGGTATATAAACAAGCAGGGGTTCACACATTCTTACCCCCTTTGCAGACTAGCTATGACTTTGTGGGATACAGCATTGACTTACCAAGCACATCTATAGTACAATTCCTGCCAGGAAGGAAAAATACTCTGGCAGATGAACTAAGCAGAAACCTCATGGAACCCCAATGAGTGGCACCTGGATCCACAAGTCTTCAGCATGACAAAGGAAATGGGGATGCCCGGACATCTATTTGCCTCCTCACAACTACCAGCTAAAAGATTCTGCACAAGGGTTTATCACAGACAAGCATAGAAAGTGGACACCTATCGGTATATGCATTTCCCTCTGCTTCTCCTCCTCCCCAAGGTACTCCTAAAGGTCACACAGGAGAAGCCAAAATGATACTGATTGCCCCAGACTGGCCCTGCCAGTACTGGTATCCAATATTAAAGAGCTTGTCTCAATGCCCAGCTTGGACCTTACCTGAAATACCTCATCTACTGTCCCAGCAAAGTCAGATCCTGCACAGCCAACTCAGAACTTTAAACCTGACAGCATCACGAATAATGTAGTCCTACAAACACACCTGTCAGTAAAGCTGTGATGGATGTCATTTTGGAAGCCAGAAGGCCTAGTACTAGAAAATCTTATGCTGGAAAATGGAATAGATTCTGTGCTTGGAATCGGGCACAAGGAACTGATACAGCTGTGCCAAATATCCCTCAGATTTTGCAATACTTAACTGAGATGCTGGACAAGGCCTATCTTTCATCTATTAAAATTCATGCCTCTGCCATTTTGGCTCATTACAATGTAGAGCCACCAATCTTCTCATCCCTTATTAAAGCAGTACCTCAGAGGAGCCAAAAATGTAAGACCTCCAAGGAGATCACCAATGCCTGCATGGGACCTCAACTATGTCTTGGAACAACTCACCCTGCCTCCTTTTGAGCCAGCTGCTACTGCTGATATAAAGTTTTTATTTTGGAAAACAGCTCTGCTCCTAGCAATAACTTCTGCAAGACAGGTTTCGGAGCTACAGGCACTCATGGCTGTGGGGCCTTTTATCATTTTTATTGTCCAGACAGGGTCTCTGAGGACAAACCCAACATTTATGCCTAAGGTGGTGTCCACGTGTGTGGCCTCAAAACAAACTATTCACCTGCCAACCTTTTATCCAAATCCCACAGAACAAGGGGGAGGAATTCTGCATTCTTTGGGGTACACAGACAGCTTAGATTCTACTTGGACAGAACCAAAGTTTTCAGAAAGAGCAATTACTAGTGACACATGCTGCAGGATCACAAGGAAAGGCCATCTCAAAGCAGACTATTTAAAAGTGGATAGGCCACTGCATTACGTTTCTGCTATGTACAACATGGCAAGCCAGTACTTAGGGCATTAGACCACACTCAACCAGAGCTGTAGCCACTTCAGCCTTTCTCAGGGTACCCACCAAGGACATTTTAGAGGCTGCTACTTGGAGTTCAGTGCACACCTTTACAAGCACTGTATCATCTGCCATTCTACTTCTAAATCCAGGGCAGGTTTGCCACTGCAGTTCTGCAGGGCCTCATAGCCACTTCTAATGCTATTTAGTTCCAGCCTCCCAACCATAGCTTTGGGACTCTACCCAAATGTAATGACTGCAACAGTGAAACACGAAGAACATAGTACAGTTGTGTACACCCTACCATAAATGTAGATGTCTGAGTGTATTCACTATTGCAGTCAAGGTTACCTACCCACCATCCCCCCTTCTTGATAGACCCTTTTCTTCTGATGGACCTACCTTTCCTTCTCTGTTTTATACAACCTATGTGGTGTTATTTGCTTTTAGATGAAGGTAAATGAGGTTGCTATGTATTTACTTGATTTTATATTATATTGGTGCGTAGCATTTTACATTTGATTTTATATATATATATATATATATATATATATATGTATATATATACATATATAAATTCATAATTGGCAACTCTTTAGGGTACCTGACATCTGGGGCAAGAAAAACTAAAGAAAATGGCGTCAGCTGTCTTTTTATATCCCCTGACGACCTTACGTCAGGGAAGGAAGTCGACAGCAGCTGGCCTTGAGGACCCAAGACTTTGGAATTCAGGGACTGAGGGCAACCTGCCAGCAGGATTACCCAAATGTAATATTTCACAACAGTGACTACCTTTTTTTAACCCTCTCCTTTATGGGAAGGTTTTTTCCCAAACCCCGTACTTTTTCCTTGGGCCCCGATTTAAATGTTTTGTTTTTAAAAAAGGGGGAAATTTCTCAATAGGACCATAACCAAAAATCTTAGGGCCCAATTTCTTACCCCCTACAACCTGTTCCTAGGGGTTGGCCCAAGGTTTTCCCTGACCTTTTTTCCCCCTTTTGGGGACCTGTTTGGAAAGTTTTAACCCTGCCCCCCAAAGCAAAAGGGGCCCCTTCCCGCCCTAAAAGGTTGGGGTCCCATGGAAAGGGCCAAAAATAAAAATGAATTCCCCCTTTAAAACCCAACCCCCACAGGGCTGGGCCCCCTTTTAGGGATTGGAAAGCCCCCAAAGGGGGGCCTGACTTTTTTCCAATTTGGGGAAAATTTCCCCTGCCAAACCAAAGTTATGTTGCCCAATTTCCCCGACAAGGACCCTTTTCCCGGATTTTTAAAAAACCCGAGGGCCCCTTTGAAAAAAGGTGGCCCCACCCACGTTAAAGTTTCAAATTCCCGGAACCCCCCAAGCTTAAAAACAGGGGTTCAAAGGGCCCCCAAAGGGGCCCAAAATTTTTAAATTTTTTCCTTGGATTAACCAACCCAAAGCTTTTTAAAATTTCCCGAACCTTAAAATGCAAAGTCCCTGGGAAATTTCTTACACAAAACCCACAGGGAAAAAAATTTTTTTTTAAAAAAAAAAGGAAATTCCCAAAAGGGTACAAAAGGTTCCCGGTTTCCCCAAAAAAAAAAATATTCGGGAGTACGCCCGCCCCCACCAAAAAAAACATTATCAAACCCCTTTCCTTTTTCCTATTATTTCAAAAAAAAAACACAAAACTAAGATAAATTTACATAAAAAAAAGGGAATGTTTGGTAAATTAAAACAAAAAGCAACCTTTGGGGTTTTTTTAAATTAAAATTTTTTTTTAAAAAACAACAAAATTCTTCACACTTTTTGGGGTTCCCCGGTCACAGGGAAAAAAATATTCTTACATTTTTGGGTTTCCCCGGAAAAACTTGCAAATTTTTTTTTTCCTTTCTTTTCCTTTTTTATTGCTAAATGGAAGAGATTTCTCATTTGGAGCACATCAACGGGCACAGATGTCACAGTGGCAAACCTAACACATATCCTAGAATACTTAGAATTGTTCCACAATGGCCTGTCCTGTTCTTCCATTAAGATTCATGCTTCAGCAATTTCAGCAGAATACAATGTGGATCCACCTATCTTCTCACACCCTCTCCTCAGACAATTTCTGAGAGGGATCAAAAATATTAAACCTCCAAGAAGACCCCCTCTACCTGCCTGGGATCTCAACTTTGTGCTGGAGAAACTGACACTCCCTCCTTTTGAACCAGCAGCATCAGCGGATCTACAGTTTCTATCTTGGAAAACTGCATTCCTTCTGGCAATCACTTTAGCAAGAAGAGTATCTGAGTTACAAGCATTAATGGCAGTGCAGCCTTTTCTTATTTTCCGCCAGGACAGGGTGTCATTAAGAACCAATCCTACTTTTATGCCAAAGGTGGTATCTAGGGTATCCTTGAACCAAGCTATTCACTTGCCTACGTTCTTCCCTAATCCACAGAATAGAGGGGAAAAATTTTTGCACACCCTGGATATACACAGACAACTACGCTACTACTTGGTCAGAACAAAAACTAGCAGAAAAACTGACCAACTTTTTGTAGCATATGCAACTGGGGTGCAAGGAAGAGCAATTTCCAAACAGACAATTTCAAAATGGATAGGAAATTGCATTCGATTTTGCTACTCCTTTCATGGAAAGACAGTTCTTGAAAATATCAGGCCTCACTCCACAAGGGCCACGGCCACCACTACAGCCTTCCTACGAGGGGTGGCTACCAAGGACATTTTAGAAGCTGCTACTTGGAGCTCCATGCATACATTTGCCAAGCATTACAATCTACCTTTATACTCTAGATCCCGAGCAGGGTTTGCATCTGCAGTCCTGCAGGGGATCTTAACTACACCATCCTTTTCTTAGTACCTCCTCCCCCAGATTGGCTATGGTATTCTACCCATATGTTATGACTGCAGATGCATCCTTGAAGGACATAGTACAGTTTTGTACCTACCATAAATGTAGATGTCCGATAGGTATGCATCTGCAGTCAGGATTACCTCCCTCCTTCCCTCTGTGGTATTCCTAGGTGCTTACCCCTCTTTTAGCTAGCTGGGGGAATCAATTATGGTGTATTTGTTTGTTTATACATGTATATAATTTGCAAATGTTTGGAACTTTTCAGCATTTATCCAAATTTAGCCTTCCTAGAAGTCACCTGGCATCTGGGGCAAGAAAAACTGAGGAAAATGGTGTCGGCTGATGCTTTTATACCCCAGACGCTCTGACGCCGAGGAAAGTGCGACATCAGCCGAGGCCAGACCCAGACTTTGGAACTGGCCGATCAAGGGCTGCCTGAAGCAGGATAACCCATATGTTATGACTGCAGATGCATACCTATTGGACATCTACATTTATGGTAGGTACAAAACTGTACTTTTACACACCTGCTACTTTGGCTATAAGGGCCTTAAACTGTCAGTTTCATATGCTCAAATATCAGCAACATGTCATGGCATTGCTTAAACAGAAAATGTTGTTGAACTCTGACTGTGCAGAAAACAAGGAAATGCAGGATGTATTGTATGCAGCTGAACAAGTTGCAAAGCCTACATTGCAATGTGGTTTTGATTCTTTAGAGGCCTCCTGCAGGGCCGCAGTTACGGGTCCTGTAATTAGGAGGCATGCTTGGTTAAAGGAACAAAATCTGCCTGATCATGTTAAAGTTAAATGATTAGATTCGCCTTTACAGCATGATACTTTGTTTGGTGTTAAGGCAGAAGAGGTGTTAAAGAAAATGGAGGACAAAGCTAAATCTATGCAAACGGTCAAAGATGTTTTACAAGTACAGCCACCTAGGTTTAGTAGACACTGCCCAACAAAGAATTGGTCCTTTCCTGTGTCAGACCTCATATGGGCCGATGCAGACGCCCTAGAGGTAGACCCCAAGCGCAAGGTTCATATCGCTCAAAGCAATGGGGGGCTTCTACCTCCAAAGTTGGAGAAGACAAATCACAACCATACAGGAAACTGTCCCAAATACTTCCACCTGCCTACACCAAGCACTTATCTCCTGGCAGCACCCTTAGGGGGGAAAATTAGCACTTTTTTCTCAAAATTGGCACATTATAACCCAGGACAAGTGGGTCCTAAATATCACGTCACAAGGCTACAAGTTCCATTTCCATACCCTGCCAAAGGCAAACTGCTGGCCAGATCTGCCAAAAAATCAATGGGCAAAGGCACAAAAACAAGTCTCATCCCTCATGGACATGGGGGCCATTCAACAAGTACCAGAGCAAGAGCAGGGACAAGGATTTTACTCAAGACTGTTCTTGGTACCCAGAAAGGACAAGGCCTGGAGGCCAATACTGGACCTATCTATTTTGAACACATTCCTGGATAAAACAAAATTCAAGATGTTGACTTTTTGAAGCAGCTTCTGCTAATGCTGGGCAAGAACGCTTGGCTTGTGACTTGAGGCATACCTGCATGTCCCAATCGGACAAATATGCAGAAGATACCTCAGATTCAAGGCTGGCTCAATGCATTACCAATTCTCTGCACTGCCCTTTGGCTTATCTACTGCACCCAGGGTCTTTACAAAGTGCCTGGCACCAGTAATTGCATTCTGCAGACAGAGGAATACAGATATATCCTTACTTGGACGACTGTCTAATTCAAGCCGAGAACAAGGACATTCATCTACAGCATCTGGCATTGGTGAAAAGACTTCTTCACATGCTTAGGGTACACAGTCACCGAAAAGAAATCAAAACTAGTACCCTCTCAAGAGATAATATTCCTGGGTGCAAGCTTAAATACAACTGTCTAAGATGGCTTATCTCATGCCAGACAAAGGCAACTGACTACCTATTTCAAAATGTTGGCAGCAAAGGCCCAGTTACCTGCAAGAAAAATTCAGCAGGCTTTGGGCTTCATGGCATCCTGCATCCTACTAATTCCATATGCAAGACTGCATATGAGGAAACTTCAATGGTACCTAAAAAGTGTTTGGACTCAACATTGCCACAGCCTGGAAACTATGATTACTCTGATTCCCTGCCTGCAACAGGAGTTTCGATGGTGGGCAAAGGCTTGTCACCAAAACAAGGGACAGCCATTCACATAACCCCCAGCCAGGCAGACACTAACAACGGATGCATCAGATTATGCCTGGGGAGCCCACATGGCAGGAAGATGCATTCAGGGCACATGGACCTCCAACCAAATTCACCTACATATCAATCAAAAAGAGATGCTAGCAGTTCAAAATGCCCTGACAGCCTTCAAGGACCTACTTCATCCAGGACAACTACTGATAAAGACAGACAACACCATAGTCATGTGGTATATAAACAAGCAGGGGTTCACACATTCTTACCCCCTTTGCAGACTAGCTATGACTTTGTGGGATACAGCATTGACTTACCAAGTACGTCTATAGGTACAATTCCTGCCAGGAAGGAAAAATACTCTGGCAGATGAACTAAGCAGAAACCTCATGGAACCCCACGAGTGGCACCTGGATCCACAAGTCTTCAGCATGACAAGGAAATGGGGATGCCCGGACATCTATTTGCCTCCCTCACGACTACCAGCTAAAAAGATTCTGCACAAGGGTTTATCACAGACAAGCATAGAAAGTGGACACCCTATCGGTATATGCATTTCCCCCTCTGCTTCTCCTCCCCAAGGTACTCCTAAAGGTCACACAGGAGAAGCCAAAGGTGATACTGATTGCCCCAGACTGGCCCTGCCAGTACTGGTATCCAATATTAAGGAGCTTGTCTCAATGCCCAGCTTGGACCTTACCTGAAATACCTCATCTACTGTCCCAGCAAAAGTCAGATCCTGCACAGCCAACTCAGAACTTTAAACCTGACAGCATCACGAATAATGTAGTCCTACAAAACACACCTGTCAGTAAAGCTGTGATGGCTGTCATTTTGGAAGCCAGAAGGCCTAGTACTAGAAAATCTTATGCTGGAAAATGGAATAGATTCTGTGCTTGGAATCGGGCACAAGGAACTGATACAGCTGTGCCAAATATCCCTCAGATTTTGCAATACTTAACTGAGATGCTGGACAAAGGCCTATCTTTCATCTATTAAAATTCATGCCTCTGCCATTTTGGCTCATTACAATGTAGAGCCACCAATCTTCTCATCCCTTATTAAAGCAGTACCTCAGAGGAGCCAAAAATGTAAGACCTCCAAGGAGATCACCAATGCCTGCATGGGACCTCAACTATGTCTTGGAACAACTCACCCTGCCTCCTTTTGAGCCAGCTGCTACTGCTGATATAAAGTTTTTATTTTGGAAAACAGCTCTGCTCATAGCAATAACTTCTGCAAGACTAGTTTCAGAGCTACAGGCACTCATGGCTGTGGGACCTTTTATCATTTTTTTATCCAGACAGGGTCTCTGAGGACAAACCCAACATTTATGCCTAAGGTGGTGTCACGTGTGGCTCAAAACCAAACTTTTCACCTGCCAGCCTTTTATCCAAATCCACAGAACAAGGGGGAGAGAATTCTGCATTCTTTGGATGTACACAGACAGCTTAGATTCTACTTGGACAGAACCAAAGTTTACAGAAAGAGCAATTACTAGTGACACATGCTGCAGGATCACAAGGAAAGGCTATCTCAAAGCAGACTATTTAAAAGTGGATAGGCCACTGCATTCGTTTCTGCTATGTACACCATGGCAAGCCAGTACTTAAGGGCATTAGGCCACACTCAACCAGAGCTGTAGCCACTTCAGCCTTTCTCAGGGGAGTACCTACCAAGGACATTTTAGAGGCTGCTACTTGGAGTTCAGTGCACACCTTTACAAAGCACTATCTGCCATTCTATTCTAAATCCAGGGCAGGCCTTGCCACTGCAGTTCTGCAGGGCCTCATAGCCACTTCTAATGCTGTTTAGCTCCAGCCTCCCAACCATAGCTTTGGGACTCTACCCAAATGTAATGACCAACAGTGAAACACTAAGAACATAGTACAGTTGTGTACACTTACCATAAATGTAGATGTTCGAGTGTATTCACTGTTGCAGTCCAGGTTACTCACCCACCATTCCCCTTTTCTTCTGATGGAACCTATGTGGTGTATTTGCTTTTAGATGAAGGTAAATTTTATATTGGTGCATGTAATTATACATATATAAATTTTGGCAACTCTCTTAGGGTACACCTGACATCTGGGGCAAGAAAAACTAAAGAAAATGGCGTCAGCTGTGTTTTTTATATCCCTGACTACCTTACTTCAGGGAAGGGGCGACAGCAGCTGACGCAGGACCCAAGACTTTGGAATTCAGGATGGCTGAGGGCAACCTGCCAGCAGGATTACCCAAATGTAATGACTGCAACAGTGAATACACTCCCAACATCTACATTTATGGTAAGTGTACACAACTGTACTTTTTCATGTCCTCAAAGAAGGTTAAATGCTAGTGTAAGAGAAATTCTCCATAAGACCATCACAGACAACATCTGTGATGCCTTGGTGCTTTTTACGACCATACATCCTGTTCAGTCAGTCAGGCCTTTGTTCCCAAGACCCTTCATAGTAGGCTTTTCTCCCTTGGTACTGTATCTTGAGAATGTTTTAAGTTTCATGCTAAAGACAGTGGAGAGGGCTTCCTGCTCTGAAGGTCAGGCATCCATGAAGGCCAAGAAATCTAGGCCTGAATCTTCTGCTATACCACCTCCACAGGACATGTCTCCTGAGGTGATTGAAAGCCCAGAGGTTCGCATGACTTTATCATTTGTATTCCTCTGCCGTGACCATGTTGGATGTGTGACACCATGCCCTGGCCCAGCAGTCAAGGAGCCTCAATCCTCGCCACTAACACCAGATTGGGCGTCTCATATATGAAGAAAGGATGACCAATACACACAGTAAAGTGCAAGTTCCCTTGAGATCACCCAGAGCTCAGTCAGTACGGGGCTGGTCACTCCCTTGCTCCCCAGGCCCACTGGCACAGCTATAGGGTCCTGATCTCAGCCAACTGGGCAGCTAAAATCTCCAGAACTCTGTCCAACCAATGCTCCATGTCCCTGCCCAAGTTGCTGACATGCACACACTTTCCGACAGGAGTTTATACAAACAGAGACATTCCTGAGAAAGGCTGGCACAGGTTCTCCAGCTGTTCCCCCATTACCAGACTATGCGGTAGTACTGCCTGCCACCACCAAGCTAATATTTATCAGCTACTCAAAGGCCCTTAAAAGGGTGTCCAATTATTACTTTGCAATATTATTATCCAATTGGTAGTATAACCAGTCAAAGCTTATTAGAGTGACTTGGTACAGTAATCACTATAAATATGCAATGTACTCTAGAGCTTAAATTATCTCTACACAAAACAGCCACAGTGGAAAGGTTTTAAAATATTTAATAATAAATAAAAACACAAGGCAATACTTCTTACTACACAATGCTAGTCAAGAGTTCAGAGATCACAGGGAAATACTTAAAATGATTCAGTAGTACAGTTCTGACATCACAGAAAAACACTTAGTCTAATCTTTCTAGTTCCTAGTTATTTCTAAAAGAAAACACAAGTCTAAGATAACTTACATAAGAAAACAGGCAGAGTGCTGTGAGTAGGATGGTAAAGACAAAAATGCTTAATCTCTGGTGTTCTCTGTTTAAATTGAAATTGCAGCTCTCATTCACATTACATCATTCTTCACACTTTCCTGGGGTTCCCAGGCTACACATGACATCATTCTTCACACTTCCCTGGGTTCCCAGGCTAACAAACTGCATTTACATTCTTAACATCTCCTTTTGTTATCTTGCAGCTGGTCAGAAAGCAGAGCAATAAAAATACATTTACATGTTTAAATCTAGCAATTTAACTCTTTGTTTAAACAATAGAAATAATTTCTTTAGACTCTTCAGCACCACTGTCTACATCAAAAGGTCACCTCATGCTTTACTTTGGTCAGTAGAGTACACTGTTGTCACATTTTTCCCAGTTCCACATGTAACACTATTTCTTTACATTTAAGACAACAAGCCTGTAGTTTACATTCATATTTACAAATGATCTGGCTAGGCTTGCAGCCTTCACATCTTTACCCACTCTTCACAGGGGGCCAGTGGGGATCCATCCTTGGGGACATCTGAAGAGGCAATGCAGACGTTCTCTTAGGACATTTAGGGGAAACTTCTGCCGATTTTGTATCTGAGTGGCCTAGGGGTGTTATCAAATTGTAGTCAGAGAAGAAGTCCTTACTACAATTATAGAATGCAGTCCAGGGTCGGAGCCTTTAAATTTTATAAAGTGGACGTCCCATTAAAGAACAGAAAAACTAAAACCACTTTCTCCAGTTTCTAAGGATCCACAGAGGGAATGGCAGTCCTTCACTCAAGGGGAATAACACTCAAGGGTTTAGTGCTTTGACTTTAAAACATCCTCAGGGTGTTTGTTCCAGCCCCCTCTGGATCCCTATCCCCCATTGAGACCCAGGGAACAGGATTCTTCTGAGGAAGAGGAGGTGGATTCTGATGAGGAATACCTTGCTTCCTCTTGCCAGATTCCCTCTCCTTTGGATTATGGATGAGAGAAAGAGGAATCTACTAGTTCTGATGCTCCCATTAAGGAGATTTCTTTTAGGCACACAATCTCTAGGATGATGGAGTTCTTTAAATGGGATTGGGAAAAGGTGATGTTAAGTTGTCTATCTCGCCTTCATTCTTGCTGGATGGGTTCAGAGCCGATCCTCGGCTCCGACTCTGCCAATACTAAAGCTCGAGAGCTAATTCCACCGGCTCGAGGCTCCCCCATATCCCACAATGCTAGGCGGCAACTCCTCAGATCTCGTTTGCCGCTTAGCTGGCGAGGTGCTTTTCCAACCGGCTCTGCAGGTTAGTTAATTTTCTAAAGTTCTAGTCAAACTTAGACCCCCTTTAAATTAGTTTTTCTATAGTAATTTAGTTGGTTACTTAGTTTGTTAGCACTCCCTTACAAATATCTTCCCTTTCCTTAAATTTTTTTCCAAGGGTTTTTCCCTTAGGCCCCTTCCCACCCCTCCTACTAGTTGGAGTGAGTGTGTTTTCTGTCAGGATCTTTGTTAATTAAGTTAATTTAATTAAATTTTTAGTGTAATCTGTGTTTGTGTGAGTGATTGCACTAGTGTTGTCACTTTAGATAATGTCTAAAGAATCGAAGGTCTCCGGTTTTAAGAAGTGTGACTCGTGCTGTCAGAAGATGTCTCTGACAGACGGTCACACTTGTGTGTATTGCCTGGGACCTTTACACCTGCAGGACTCTTGTGCTGTCTGTCACGGCTTCAGCCCTAGAGTCCTGCAGGAACGTAAAAACAAATTGATATTGAGGGGCTTATTGAAGCCCAAAGGTCCCCCGACCCAGTCTCTGTCGGGGAAACCTTCCAAACCCTCCAGGCAGTCGGCTCCAGTGTCTTGAGCCGTCCTCCGGAGGTTCAAAGACCGTCATACGCCCAGACATCGCCCGCCGGAGCCGATGATCCTAGACCTGCCACACGCATAGTGTCCTCGGCTCCGGCCGGAGCCAAGACAGACAAGTCGAAGTCTGTTCCGATACCCTTGTCGGAACAGACTACTAGAAAAAGAGATCCAGGTCTCCTATCGGCTCCGATGTTCTTCGTTCCACATTGCTGCAGTCCTTACTATTGGGTAGTCCGCTGTCCCAGTCGGCCCGAATACCAGAGTATAAGGCTGACGAGGGTCAGGGCGCATTAGACTGACGTCAGTACGTCAGGGTACTAATGCGCAGGACCGACGCCATATCCTCAGTCTTTTTTGCCGCATGGTCCGATGCAGAAGCAGTTTTGCGAGTGCAGGTTGGCGTTCTGAAATATTTCCGAAGCCGGAGTTTCAGACCGAATCAGAGTTGGCTAAGTACCGCTAGAACATTTTGGTTTTTCTTGCCTCAGTATTTAACCGGATGTCAGAAAAAGTGAATAACTGTATTTCTTGTGGGAAACAGATACCTCATAGGGATTACCATACCTTGTGTATACCTTGTTTAGGGCCTGAGCACGACGTTGTTGGATGCCGCTCTTGTGCTAGGTTTAACAAGCGCACTATTAAGAGACGGTTAGACTGTGCCAGGTTAGTGTTTGGGAAGCGTTGTAATTATAAAATGCCGCCGGATGCTCCGACGCCCGCTTGGCCCAAGAAGCGCAAGGACAAAACAGCGAAGCCTAGGGTTGATGAACCGGCAGTCCCGGACGTCGGTTCTCTAGAAGGCTCAGTGGAGCCAGAGGTTTTACCAGGAGTTTCTTTGGAGTCTCAGGCAGAGACTTTACTGTTACAGGATGTGCCTTCTCAGGAGGTAGGCCAGGCTGAGGGGGCTTCTCAGGTAACTGTTCTTCCCTCTCTTCCCAAGGTAGTTAGAGCCTCTCCTTCGGTTGCCAAAACTTCTTTGAGAGGTAGGCCAAGTTCAGCTTCAGTGGGGGCTTCTCCTAGCATTTCAGGTTCTGTGCCTAAGAAACATATGCTTAAAATGGCAAAAGATTTGATTACTATGATTAGAGGTTCTATGCCCCTCCTGATAAGAGGCCTAGGGTGGAACCGAGTTTGATAGTTTTGAACAGTGTTCAGAGGCTTCTGAGTCTTCTGCGGAAGATTTGCAGGAGTATCCTCCTTATTCTGATTCTGATGTGGATGATTCCACTCCTACAGCTTCTCCTCCTGAGGATTTCTCATTTTCAGAGACTCTGCATTCCATGAGGGAGCACTTTAAATGGGAAGGCCAGGATTACTCTGATTCCAGGAAAAGGCTTAGGGAATTCTTGTTTTGCCCCAGCATAGGCCCTTAGCTATACCTCCTGTGTTAAATGTGGTGGAAGATGTTTTTGCAGAGGCCTGAACCCTGATTCTTTGCCTCCTGCTCCTGTTAAACCTGATAGGTACTATAGGGTGCCTGAAGCTCATAAGTATCTTTTAAGAGTCCTAGGGCAGACCCGAAACTGTTTCTCAGGGACCTAAAGGTGTTAAGGCCTCTGTGGTTAAAAACCCTGTTCCCACTGATAAAGAGGCAAGGGCTTTGGATAGATGGGGAAAGAAAGTGTATACTTCTTCCACTTTAGCCATGAGGGCGTTGAATTGTCAGTTTCACATGCTTAAATATCAAAATTATCTCCTTTCACAACTGAAATCTAAGGTGGATGCTTTGGCGGAAGGTATTGAGTGTAAAGAGTTGCTGGATTTAGTTCATGTGTCTGAACAAGTGGGTAAGCATTCCTTGCAATGTGGTTTTGATGCTGTACAGGCCTCCTCGAGGGTGGCTGCCACTAGTTCTGTTCTTCGCAGGCATGCCTGGTTGAGGGATCAGAATTTAGCTGAGCATGTTAAGACAAGGATTTTGGATGCTCCTTTACAGTCGGATGTGTTGTTTGGTTCGCCTGTGGAAGCAGTTTTAAAGAAAATGGAGGACAAAGCTAAGTCTATGCAAACTGTTAAAGATTTTTGCAGGTGCAGCCACCAAGTTTAGTAGAAATTGGCCTACTAAGGGATGGACATATCCTGCTTATGATTCCCAGTCTAGGGGTAGGTCTAGACGTGGTAGGGCAGAGCTCAAGGTTCTTTAGGCCTAGAACAGGAGTTCACCTGCTCAGACTTCTGGTGAGGGCAGGGGTCAGTCCTTTCAGAAACAGACCCAATGACCTGCCTTTTCAGCTGCCAGTAGATTCTCGCCTGGCAGCTCCTTTGGGAGGAAGACTGTCTCTTTTCAAGGAAAATTGGGATTTAATTACTCAAGACAGATGGGTGTTGGATATCATTCACCACGGTTACAGGTTTTATTTCCATACATTGCCCCTTTCAAAGGCATGCCAGACGTTCCTCCTCCTCAAAGGAAAGAGGCTCACAAGCAAATTTCTCAGTTACTCCAAATAGGGGCCATTCAGCCAGTCCCTGTATCAGAAAGGGGCCTAGGATTTTATTCCCGCCTGTTCCTAGTACCAAAGAAGGGGAACACGTGGAGACCAATTTTGGATTTATCTATCCTCAACACTTATCTGACATTCCCAAGTTCAAGATGTTGACGTTACAACAGCTTTTACCTCTGCTGGGCAAAGATCACTGGATGGTAACTTTAGATCTCAAGGAAGCTTACCTTCATGTGCCTATAAGACTAAGTTGCAGGAAGTATCTGCTGAGCTGGAAATTCTCATTATCAGTTCTCTGCATTGCCCTTTGGCTTATCTACTGCGCCCAGAGTATTCACAAAGGTTCTGGCTCCAGTGATAGCTTACTTCAGGCTAAAAGGAATTCAAATCTATCCTTACTTGGACGACTGCCTGATTCTGGCTCAAGAAAAGGAAGACCTTCTACAGCATCTGGAATATGTTATAGCAGTGCTAAGATGCCTAGGTATTCTGTGAACGAAATAAAGTCCAGTCTAGTACCCTCTCAAGACATGTGCTTTCTGGGTGTGAGACTGAATACAGCAGCCCAGATGGCCTTTTTAACCCCGGACAAACAACAGAGTCTATCACTTTACTTCCATCAACTATCTCATCAGTCCGTGCTGACTGCAAGGACAGTCCTTCAAGCATTAGGGTTCATGGCATCTTGTATTCTGGTGCTTCCCAATGCCAAACTGCATATGAGGAAGCTACAATGGTATCTCAAAATGTATGGACACAGCACTGCCAGGATTTGGACACTGTCATTCAAATAATACCTTGCCTTCAAAAAAGAATTTTTGTGGTGGGCTCAGGAATGTCACCTAAACAAGGGACTCTCTGTGACCCGCCAGAGGCGAGTCAGATTTTAACGACAGATGCCTCGGACATTGCTTGGGGAGCTCATCTGAATGGAAAGTGGATACAAGACAAGTGGCCTGCCAGACTACAGCATCTACATATCAACATGAAGGAGATGTTAGCAGTCCAGTTTGCATTAATGGCTTTCAAGGAGTTACTTCTTCCAGGGCAGGTGTTGATTCTAACAGACAACACAACTGTCATGTGGTACATCAACAAGCAAGGGGGAACACATTCTTATCCTCTATGCAGGCAAGCAATGATTTTATGGGAGACTGCGCTAAGCTTGCAACTAACTCTTCAGGCAAGGTTTCTGCCGAGCACAGAACTCCTTAGCAGATGTGTTAAGCAGACAAATCATGGATCCCCACGAGTGGAAACTGGATCTTCATGTATTTCAGAAATTGACAGTGTCATGGGGAACTCCAGACATAGATCTGTTCGCTTCTCCACTAAACCACCAGCTGCCAATGTTTTGCACAAAGGGGTTTCATCACACAGCTTGGAAAGTGGATGCTCTGTCTTTCAGTTGGAAAAACCTTCATGTGTATGCCTTTCCACCTCTGCCTCTTCTTCCACAGGTGCTCTTAAAAGTCAGACAAGACAAGCCAAGGATGATTTTGATAGCTCCAGATTGGCCTCGGCAACACTGGTATCCACTACTAAGGAGTCTGGTAAGGAAGCCTCCATGGCCTTTACCTTTGATTCCTCATCTGTTATCTCAGACGGACGGTCATCTGCTCAATGTCAAGCTTCACTCTCTTCATCTAACAGCCTGGCATATTCTGTGTTGAAACACAGCAGGTCTCAACTTCCTCAACAAGTTTTAAATGTGATTATGGAAGCTAGAAGACCTAGTACAAGGAAAGTGTACGCAGAAAAATGGAAGAGATTTTATTTTGGAGTACAGCAAAGAATTTGGAGGTTTCAGAGCCTAATTTGAGTGTGGCTCTTCAATATCTTACTGAGTTATTGGACAAAGGTTTGTCTTTCTTCCATTAAGATTCATGCTGCAGCAATTTCAGCTCACTATGATTGTGACCCACCGTTGTTTTCATCCTTTGTTCAAGCAGTTTCTTAGAGGGGCAAAGAATATAAGACCCCCACGAGAGCTCCTACTCCTGCTTGGGATCTCAATTTTGTGTTGGCAAAACTTACTCTACCACCTTTGAGCCTGCGGCTACTGCTGAATTGAAATACTTGTCATGGAAGACTGCTTTTCTGTTGGCTATTACTTCTGCAAGAAGGGTGTCTGAGTTGCAGGCCCTTATGGCAGTAGAGCCCTTTTGATTTTCCATAAGGATAGGGTATCATTACGTACTAATCCTTCCTTTATGCCTGAGGTGGTTTCTAGTGTGGCTTTAAACCAAACTATTCATTTGCCTACCTTTTATGCAGACCCCCAAAATAAAGGGGAAAAGATTTTGCACACTTTAGATGTACACAGGCAATTATGCTATTATTTAAGCAGGACTAAGGATTTTAGGCAGTCTCAGCAGTTGTTTGTTTCTTTTGCTTTGAGTTCAGGGCAAGCCTGTGTCAAAACAAACTATTTCTAGGTGGATTGGGTTTTGCATTGCATTTTGTTATTCCCATCATGGCAAGGAGATTCCAGCTGGGATTAGGCCTCATTCCACTAGGGCTACTGCCACTTCAACAGCATTTCTAAGGGGGTGGCAACTAAGGATATTTTGGAGGCAGCTACTTGGAGTTCAGTGCATACTTTCTCTAAGCATTATCACCTTCCTATCTACTCTAAGTCTAGGGCTGGTTTTGCCACAGCTGTTTTGCAAGGCATGTTGTCAGCTCCTACTTCTTTATGATTTGCCAGCCTCCCTTACCTCTGCTTTGGGATTCTACCCAATAGTAAGGACTGCAGCAATGTGGAACAAAGAACATAGTACAGTTTTGTACCTACCATAAATGTAGATGTTCGAGGATCCACATTGCTGCAGTCCAATTTACCCTCCCTCCTTCCCCTCTGTGTTTAGGGGTGGTTGTGTAGGTGAGGTTATATGCTGATATTTTTGTATATATCTTTTTGTATATATTGTACATATGTTTGGTGCAGGTATTTTGGACCTTGTCTTTTTAGGGTCTTCTGACATCTGGGGCAAGAAAAGACTGAGGATATGGCGTCGGTCATGCGCATTAGTACCCTGACGTACTGACGTCAGTCTAATGCGCCCTGACCGACGTCAGCCTTATACTCTGGTATTCGGGCCGACTGGGACAGCGGACTACCCAATAGTAAGGACTGCAGCAATGTGGATCCTCGAACATCTACATTTATGGTAGGTACAAAACTGTACTTTCATTCGGCCCCAGCGTCACCGCTCTTGTCTGAACGGAGCCATAGGTCACACTCCTCTAGGTCCTCCAGACTTTCGGACCATGATTTGCGGAGGGTGGTGAGTAGACTTAAGTCCGAGGCACTGGCCCAGATGTTACACAGCCCGACTCAACAGTCGATGGCTACCCCCGTTCCACTAAATATTCCTCCTCTGACTCTCGAGTTCGGAGCCGGTGCTGCTCTGAGCCAGGACTGTGGGAGCGTTGGAACCGATACCTTTTCTTTTGGTGCTGTCGTCTGCTCCGATTTCCTCCTTGGAGGGATCTCGGCACCGGACTTCCCTCGTCTGCTCCGAGGGGGCGAGTGGCATCGGACCCTTGTCCAACCCCGCTCTCCCTCTCGGTGCTTCGGCGCTGGTTAGTTCAGCTCCGACATCGGCTTCGGAGCCATCCTTGTCAGCACCGGGGGAGGTTTTTGGCTCTTCGGAGCGGAGACCTCTGGCCCTGCCTGATAGGGGTGCCTTTGAGGTCATGCGGAGCATGTTAGAACCAGGTTCTACTCCACAGTCGGCTCCATCAGCCCCTCCCTCCACAGTGCCTGCAGTGATTTCTTCTCACCCCCTTGCTTCGGACCATAGAGAATCTGTGCCTTAAGTATCCCCAGTGGGAATTTCCTCCTTCCGAGGCCTCTCCTGACCTTGCAGGAGAACCCCCTAGGAAGAGACAGTGCAAGAGGAAGCAGATAGACTCCCCTGAGTCTGTCACCTCTGACACTGATTTGGAGGATTCTGAGGGTTCCCCTCGTTCTCCCTCTGAAGATGTCTCCTTTGCAGACATACTCTAAATCTTGAAACAGAGGGGGAATTGGCCAGCCCTTAACCCTTCAGAGGATGAATCAGTGTACCTTGAGGCGTTTGGTTCTCGACCTTCCACCTCCTGGGTGTCCCCTCCCTTTGACCCCCTCATGGAAGTGGTGGCGAGGAAGGCTTGGGCGGCTCCTGACTCTGTGGAACCCACCCCTAGGAGGCCAGCCAAATTTATCACTGCCCCCAAAGACTAGGAGTTTTTGACCAAAGGTGTCTCCGTGGATGCCATGGTGGTGGCTGCAGCCACCAAGAAGGAACTAGCGGATCCTTCGGTACCTGTACATCCTCCTAATAAGGAATCTAGGACCATGGACAGGTACGGTAAGCGGATGTTCTCATCAGCGACTTTTTCTATGCGTTCGCTGAATTACCTGTGTCATTTCACTCGTCTCCAAAGGGACTTGCTCAAGGATATGAGTGAAGTGTTGAAGGACCCATCAGCTGTGGGGTTTCAAGATAGGATGAACTCCCAGCTGGCGACCCTTAACTCAGTAGTCAACTCCTCCATGCGCCTGATTTTGTACTCTGCTGATGGAGCGAGCAGGGCCGCAGGTACAGGGGTGGCCTTACGCCGCCATGCCTGGATGCGGCTATGTAGCTTTGCGGACCCTTTCAAGGCGTCCTTCACTAACTCCCCTTTTGATGGATCATCTCTCTTTGGTCCACAGGTGAAGGATACTCTGACAAGGTGCGAGGTAGAAGGTAAGACTCTTTCTGCTGTTGGAGTCCGTTTTTCTACCCCTTCTAGGCCTTACCCCAAAGGTCAGAAGGGGGGGGAAGATGTGGTTCCACAAACAACCACAGGGAGTCTTACCGGATGCACAGAGTCGTTTCCCCTCTAGAGGCAGAGGGGGGAACAATAATAATAGACGCCGTCCTAGAGGCAGAGGGGGTCCGCAGAATCAGGGAAGTCGAGAAACTTTCTCTGACAAACCCTTTCAGCACCCCTTAGGGGCTGCCCGACTGTCCACCTTCTGAGGCAGTCGGGGGAAGATTATCTCTGTACCCAAAAGCCTGGCTTTCCCTTACACAAGACAAGTGGGTACAGTCTATCCTATCCGAAGGCTACAGAATTCCATTCATTCACATCTCAAAACAATCCAGAAACTCCCTTCCAGACGTTCCACCCAGTCAAAGGGAGCAAGCAGCACTAGAAATTTCAAAGCTGCTGGCAAAAAGCCATTCAACCAGTTCCAGCAGACCAACAAGGATCCGGAATCTACTCCAAATTCTTTTTGGTTCCAAAGAAGACAGAGGACTGGAGACCCATTTTGGATCTCAGCAACTTGAACAAGTTTGTCAAGAAAACAAAATTTCAGATGGTCACGCTGCAGTCCATTCTGCCCTTTCTGGGTCAGGACAACTGGATGTGCTCCGTAGATCTCCAGGATGCGTACTATCACATCAAGATGAACAGACGATCCAGGAGATTTCTCCGCTTTAGGCTAGGAGCCAGTCATTTTCAGTTCAGGGCCCTGCCCTTTGGTCTCACTACAGCCCCCCGAGTGTTCACCAAATGCATGGCAGTGGTCGCCGCTCATTTGAGGGGCCAGGGATTCCAGGTGTTTCCGTACTTAGACGACTGGCTCCTGACTGCCACCACCAGGCATCTACTTCTTTTAGCCAGAGACTACACTTTACGAACCTGTCAGACTCTAGGCATCTCTGTAAATTACGAAAAGTCTGTCTTGTCACCTTGTCAGTCTATTACCTTTATAGGTGCAAGATTAGACAGTCAGTCTGTCAGCCAGACTCACAGAACAAAGGGTAGCAGACATTCACAAGCAGGTTTTTCTTCTATTACGACACAACAGGGTCAAGGTCAGACTGGTGTTGAAAGTCCTAGGGATTATGGCGGCGGCTATTCTTCTCCTCCCCTTAGCCCGCTTCCACATGAGGATCCTTCAGTGGATGCTTTTCACTCAGTGGTCATTTCAACTTCTTCCAATGTCCCACACTATCAGCATACCTCAGTCATGCAGGAATCATCTTTCTTGGTGGGTCACATCTCCCCAACTTCTTCTAGGGAGACCTTTCATTCCCTCGCCCCCGGCTGCAACTCTGACGGATGCCTCCCTGATCGGGTGGGGGGGCATTACCAGGGCAGGACAGTCCAGGGCACGTGGCAGCCGATAGAGTGCCACTTGCACATAAATGTTCTAGAGATGAGAGCAGTGCTTTTAGCGTTGCAAGCACTTCAGGACTCTCTTCCCAAGGGAACTATAGCAATTCAGACGGACAATATGTCCGTAGTGTGGTACATCAACAAGCAAGGCGGGACCAAATCTTGCCCCTTATGTCGAGAAGCACTCAAGACTGTGGCAATGGGCGATCTCTCCGCAGCGTTTCCTGATAGCAACGCACATTCCCGGCAAGTTCAGTGTGATAGCAGACAGATTGAGCAGAGCAATTCTCATGCCTCACAAGTGGTCTCTGAAGAAATCAGTGTTGGAAGAAGTTTTTCGAACTTGGGGCCAACCTTGCTGCGATCTTTTTGCCACTCCCCAAAACAGCAAGTGTCCCGATTTCTTCACCCTCTTTCCCCTACCAGGTCATCCCATCAGAGGCGCTCTAGTTCACGATTGGCCTCTGGGACTCCTGTATGCCTTTTCCCCCCTTCCCACTGATACCTCAGCTGATTCAGAAAGCCATTGCTCTGAAGGCCTCAATGATCCTCATTGCCCCTTATTGGCTTCGACAGGTTTGGTTTCCCTTTCTTCACCGTTACCTTTTGGTGCAACCATGGCATCTGGACCCAGTTCCAGATCTCTTGACTCTTCAATCGGGTCAACTGCACCAATCCCTTCCTTCTCTGAACCTCACAGCGTGGTTCCTCCAATTTCAACCTTAGCCAGGCTTCCCTTAATATCTCACTCAGAGATATTTTGATAGCTTCTCATAAGTCTTCTACCCGGAAGATATATAGCAGCAAGAAACGTTTCTCCTTCTGGGCAGCGTCGAGGGAAATAGATCCTTTTACTGCACCTATTCAGTCAATTCTGGATTTCCTAGCTGAGCTTTTCCAAGCAGGCTCTTCTCCTTCTACTATCAGAGTTCAATTGGCGGCTATATCTAATTTTCATGTGGGTGTGTCACAGTCTACTGTTATGTCTCACAAACTCTGTAAAGCCTTTTTGAAAGTCTTTCTTCTTAAGCCCCCTATCAAGGATCCACCTCCTCCATGGGATCTGAATTTGGTTCTAGCATCATTGATTCTACCCCCCTTTGAACCTGCGGCTTCATGTTCTATGAAGTTGTTGTCTTGGAAAACGCTTTGTCTAATAGCCATCACTTCAGCTAGAAGGGTATCGGAACTCCATGCCTTATGCTGTCGTCCCCCGTATTTACGTTTTCACAGAGATAAAGTATCCTTGCGTACCAATCCATCCTTTTTGCCCAAAGTGTCCTCTCAGGCAAATCTGAATCAAACTATTGATCTCCCAGTTTTTTTCCCCAACTATGTCAACAGGTCAGAACAGAAACTGCACTGTTTAGATGTTCATCGCCAACTTGGGTATTCTTTAGACAGGACTAAACAGTTTAGAAAATCAGTCCAACTGTTTATTTCATATGCGGAAGGCAAGATGGGCCTTCCAGTCACTAAAGTGTCACTTTCTAGATGGCTTACTTCTACGATTACCTTTATTTGAGATCAGACACCAACAATTGCCCTCTAAGCCTAGAGCTCATTCTACTAGGGCCTTAGCCACATCCATAGCTTTTCAGGATAGGCTTCCTATTGACTCTATTTGCTCAGCAGCCACCTGGGCTTCCCCTCATACCTTTATTTCTCATTACAAGTTGGACATAGCCTCCAGAGACTGTGCCAACTTTGGTTCCACTGTTCTCAAGAGTCTGTTCCGATAGGCCACCCGGGACAAGGTGCTAGGGACTCGGTCCCATCCAGTAAGAATGAAGGCGAGATAGACAACTTAACATTAAGAAGTTATGTACCTACCTAACGTTCCATGTTAGTTGTCTTCTTCGCGCCTTCTTCTGGCCCCACCCTCCTTCCCCCTAGCCTGGACAGACCTAGAGGGGATTGTCTTGTGACCTTCCAATCCTTATTCTCCCACGCTCTACCACCTCTATATTTTTTCCCTCTGTTAGGTTTAGGACACCTCAGTCAGCCTTATAGAGGTGGGTTACCCTTCTCCATGTTATGGAGTTTTTTCTTGCTTGGCCTAGCTTTCAAACGAGGTCTGAGGAGTTGCCGCCTAGCATTGTGGGATATGGGGGAGCCTCGAGCTGGTGGAATTAGCTCTCGAGCTTTAGTATTGGCCGAGTCAGAGCCGAGGATCGGCTCCGAACCCATCCAGCAAGAAAGAAGGCGAGAAGAAGACAACTAACATGGAACGTTATGGTAGGTACATAACTTCTTATTATGAGCTACTGCAGATGGATTCTCTCAGAACTTCTGCTGTACTTCCTGTTTTGGATGTTATTGGATGCGTTTTGTAATTCCTCCTAAGGCTCCTGACTCGCCCCAAGAAACTGGATAGGTTCCATGGGGTGTCTGTGGACTGTAAATTCTTGTACATGTCCTGACTTTTCGGTGGTGTCTGTAGCTTCTGATAAGGCATCTCAGTTGCTTCCTTCTCTTAAGTTGCAGCCTTCTGATAAAGATAGCAGAGCCATGGAAAGGCTAGGCAAGAAGGTTTATACCTCTGCTACCTTGGCTTTTAGGACTGTTAATTATTAGACCCATATGTCCAGGTACTTGCTGGCTTTCCTTTCCCAGGCTTGTCAGGTTATTTCTGATCTTCCAGACTCTGAAGGTAAAACTTCTGCCCTTTCCCTGTTGAGGACTTCTTCCCAGGTGGCTCATTATTCCATCAAGTGTAGTTATGATGTAGCAGATGCTTTCTCTAGGGCTGCTGTTTTTGGGTTACTGATGAGGTATTCTTGGTTTCAGCTAAAACCTTTGCCTGATATTAAGGCGAAGTTGATGGATACATTAGGTAGTAAACACTTAGCAAAGCTGATGCTGCTTTAATTCCCTTCAGGAATATAAACGTGTTTGTTCTGCTGTGCCTAAATTTCAGAGAAATTATCCCAGTAAGACGGCCTTTGTTCATAGGCAGTCTTGCCCTCTTAAGGGTAAAAAGGGTGGCAAGCTGGCTTTTCCTGTGAAGGTTACTCAGACTTTGGTGTCTCAGAAGTATTATTTTCCTGAGAAACCAGGTGCTGTCTGACTATCCCATTCTTCTCAACCACGTTCCTGTTTCTCTTCACCTCACCCTCTCTCAGACTCTTGCTCTCTCGTTAAAGATTATTCATGATTCCTGGATTCTGTCCATTATCTACCAGCAGTGTTTAATAGAAATCTCTTCCACCTTTTATGGAAATTCTTCAGCTCCCTCAGGAACAGCTGTCCTCCTTTCCAAGGGTGCTTTTGACTCTGGGTACTATTCAAGAAGTGCCAATGTCCCAAAGGGGGAGGCGGTTTTACTCCAGGATGATGATCTTCGTGTTTCACTGTTGCAGTCATCACAGTTGGGTTATCCCTGCCAGGGTAGCTCTCAGCTGGCCCAAATACCAGAGGCTTAGTATTTCTGCATCGGTTGCCGTCGTTTCAGGACTGATGTCAGGTCGTCTGTAGTATAAGGCAGCCGACACCGTTACATCAGTCTTTCTTGCCGTGAAGCCTGAAGTAGAAGCAAAGTGCCGGTTGGGTGCTACCTGAGTTTAGTCTTCCGAATTGAAGCTGAAGTCTTCTAAAGCTAAGTACCCCATTGGGGATCCTTTTTTCTTGCACTAACAGATGTCAGAAAAAGTTAACAATTGTCTCTGCTGTGGAAAGCAAATACCACACAGACTTTTTCATTTTTACCGCGTCACTTGCTTAGGCCCAGACCACCTCGTCCCCCCGCTGTCGCTTTCGTGCTTTGTTCCACGCCAGAACTATATTTTGTTGGGCATTTATTGTAGCTAGATATTTTCGTTTACAGTCCTCTAATTCCGATATGGCTTTGGTAAGCCATCCAACAGCAGATCTTCCGAAAAAATGTAAAGATAAAGACAGAAACCGCACAGGTCAAGACCTACTGATGACACTTCCGTTAAGCTAGTTGTCAGTTCTCCGGTCCTCAGTGAGACGCTTTCACAGCCCCTGATGCCAGTGTCTGTGGATTCGCAGGCCACTACAGAGACCCCTTTCAGAGTCCGGTATGCAGCAAAACTCGTGACTATGGATCCTGGGATTGCCTTTCCCTTGGATGTGTCCAGAGCTGCTGAGCAGGTTGAAAACTGCAGGGTTTCTAAGGCCCAGGTTATGAACCACACCCAAGAAACTGACTGCCCAATCTCAGGCACCTGCTTCCTTGCCTCCATCTCAAATGCTAAAAGTGGCAGAAGACCTTATGCTGATCAGGGGAAGCCAAGCTACCCCTTCCAAAAGAAAGAGATCCCCAGTAGTTTTGTCTAGACAGGAGTCTAACTCTGATGCATCTGAATATGAAGACATGCAACCCCTCTCTGCTTATGAAGATTCTGATGCAGAGGACTCTGTTCCTTCAGACTCTCCCCCAGAGGACTTCTTTTCCTTTGGGGAAACCCTTCATACCTTATGGGAGCATTTCCAATTGGAATGTCAGGACTACCCTCAGTCTAAAAAGAGACTCTGGGAATTTAGATCTTCCACAGCACAGACCCCTGGCCATTCCCCCAGGATGTTTTCCTGGAATCCAGTTTGACTCCTGATACCTTCCCTCCTGCACCCAGAAAACCAGACAGATGTTTGAGTCCCTGACTCGCACAAATTTCTTTTTAAAAATTCTACTGCTGACCCTGAGGTAATTTCTCAAGGGCCTAAAGGAATTAAAGCAACCTCTGCTAAGAATCCCACCCTCTCGGATAGGGATTCCCGAGCACTAGACAGATGGAGTAAAAAAGTATACCCTTCTGCTACTCTTGCTATCTGTTCCATATGCTAAAATTTCGGCAATATACCCTGGAACTCCTCAAACAAAATGTCTTCCTTTCCTGCTTGTGCAGAATCTAAAGAGTTAATGCATTCTGCAAGTAAAGTAACTAAACACCTTGCACTGTGGGTTTGACGCCCTAGAAGATTCTTGCAGGGCAGCAGTCACAGGATCTGTCCTTAGAAGGCATGCATGGCTTAAGGAACAGCCCTTGCCAGACCATGTTAAATCTAAATTGTTGGATGCACCCTTGCACACAAAGACAACGTATTTGGCATGAAGGCAGAAGAGGTCTTAAAGATGGAAGAAAAAGCTAAATCTATGCAGTGTGTTAAAGATTTCTTATAGGTCCAGCCACCCAGGTTCAGCAGGCATTGCCCCTCCAAGCACTGGTCCTTTCCTGTTCTCACTAGGTCATTTCAGCACAGACCCCATGGAAGCAGCCACAGGGAATGCAGAGATCTAAACAGACGTCCTCCACTTCAAAAACAGGAAGTTCTAAGCCAACTTCTCATGGTAAGAACTTATGTCCCCCCTGCCCATTTTCACTTACCTCTAGGAGGAAAACTCCTTTCACGCAAGCATCTGGGCCACCATTATCAATGACAGCTGGGTCCTCAACTTTGTGTCCCAGGGATACAAATTTTCTGGCCACACCCTTCCAACTCCAAAAAGGTTCCCAGATCTACCTCCAAAACAGTGGGCAGAGGCACAAAAGCAAGTTCTTTCGCTGCTGTCTGAGGGCAATAGAGCATGTTCCTGCAGAACCGAGGCCAAGGTTTCTACTCAAGACTTTCTGGTACCCAGAAAAGAGGGCACCTGGCACCCCATCCTCTATCCATGCTACGCACCTTCCTGGTGATACCAAAATTCAAAGTTCTCACCCTCCAGCAGCCGCTACCCATGCTCTCCAAGGATGCTTGGCTAGCCACCATGGACCTAAGTGGCCTACCTCCACATTCCTATCAGGGAATCGTGCAGGAAATGTCTACATTTCAGGGCAGGATTTGTGCGCTTTCAGTTCTCTGCACTTCCATTTGGCTTATCTCCTGCTCCCATAGGTTTCACAAAATGTCTGGCTCCGGCCATTGCCTTTTGCAGACAAAGGAATGTCCAAATTTACCCATATTTAGGCAACTGCCTAATTTAGGCAGACAGCCAGGAAAAGCTTGCTTAAGTACCTGGCCTTTGTAAAATCCCCACTGACCTCCCTAGGGTATGCAGTCAACGAAAAGAAATCCAAACAAGTACCCACCCAAATTATAATATTCCTGGGATCCAAGCCTGGACACAGCATCCCAGATGGCATTCCTTACACCAGAGAAGCAAACTTACTTGACAGCCTACTTCCCTCAACTAGCCACTAGACCCCAGTTATCTGCAAGGAAAATCCTGCAAGCTCTGGGGTTCATGGCATCTTGCATTCTACTCATTCCATATGCCAGACTGCATATGAGGAAACTTCAATGGTACCTAAAAAGCTTTTGGTGTCAACACTCTCAAGACCTGGAAACTTATACCCATGATTCCTTGCCTCAGAAAAGATTTTCTTTGGTGGGCAACAGCATGCTCCCACAACAAGGGACTATTTTTTTCACCACTTCCTGCTGCCCAGCCCCTCACCACAGCTGCATCAGACTATGCCTGGGGTGCACACCTGGACGGCAGGTGCATACAGGGCCAATGGACTCCACAGCAAATCTGTTTGCGCATCAACCAAAAAGAGATGATAGCTGTCCACGCCTTGACAGCTTTCAAGCCCCTTCTCTCCCCAGGGGCTCTCCTGACCAAAACAGACTGCCACTGTGATGTGGCATATCAACATGCAAGGAGGGACTCACTCCTACTCTGTGCTGGCTGGTCATGACCCTTTGGCACACAGCCTCTGCCATGCAACTCCACCTGTTAGCACAATTCCTGCCAGATTCTCTAAATCTTCTGGACCCACACGAGTGGCAGCTAAACAAAAGAACCCTCACCCTAATAACTCAGAAATGGGGCACCCCGAAGGTCGACCTCTTTGCCTCCCACACCAACCATCAGCTCAGCAAGTTCTGCACCAGGGAGCATCATTACAATGCTTGGAAGGTGGATGCCCTGTTCTTCCTTTGGGTCAGTCTGTTGGTCTATGCCTTTCCTCCACTACCTCTCATCCCCAGGGTACTGCTCAAAATAAGGGAGAAAAACCAAGGGCAATTCTTATTGCTTCAGACTGGCCTCGCCAGCACTGGTACCCACTGCTTTGCAGCCTGTCCCCACTGCCACCATGGCATCTCACTCAGACCCCAACCCTCTTGACCCAGAGGAAAGGAGAAATTCATGTATCCCCAATCGCAGACCATCAATTTGGCAGCTTGGCTTATTCCCTCACCAACAATCAATCTGCCAACCTCAGTAAACAGGTTCTAGATGTTATACATGAGGCCAGACACCCTAGCACTAGAAAGTCTTATGCTGACAAATGGAAAAGGTTCTGCATCTGGATTCAGGCTAAGGGAGCCGATACGGCACAGCCCTCTCCCTCTCCTCCAGGATTACATAGCCGACCTGCTACACTGTGGTCTCTCTCTTTTTTTTTTTTTTTTTTCCTCTCAAACTTCATGCATTGCTATCTCTGCTCATTTCCCCACTGACCCTTTTCTCACACCCTCTGATCAAACAATTCCTAAGAGGGGCTAGCAACTTGAGGCCACTCAGAAGAGCACAACCCCTACTTGGAACCTTAACTTTGTGTTGGAAAAGCTCACCCTGCCCCTCTTCGAACCCGCATCTTCAGCAGAGTTAAAATTTCTGGCCATCACTTCAGCCAGAAGGGTCTCCGAGCTACAAGCACTCATGGCTGTGGAGCCTTTCATTTCCTTGGGACTAACCCATCCTTCATGCCCAAAGTGGTGTCCACTCTTGCTCTCAACCAATCCATTCACTTGCCCACCTTTTTCCTTAACCCACAGAACAAGGGGGAAAGGATCCTACACTCTCTCTAGATGTGCACATATGGCTCTAATTCTATCTAGACATGACTGACTAAATCCTACAGAATGTCTGATCATTTGCTGGTTAGCTTTGCTGCAGGGGCAAGTTCCAAATGGATAGCACACTGCATCCATTTCCTTTGCAAACAAAACAGAAAGCCTCCCCCTAAGGGGATCAGGACTCACTCCACCAGAACAGCCTCCACCTCTGCAGCTTTCTTCAGAGGAGTCCCCACCAGGGACCTCCTGGAGGCTGCCACCTGGACATCTGTTTGCACTTTTACCAAACACTGCCATCTGCTTATCTTCAAATCCAGGGCAGGGTTTGCCTCTGCAGTTTTGCAGGGCATCCTAGCCAGCCCCTAGTCTCATGGACTGCCTCCACCCTTTTCCTAAGCTTTGGGAATCGACCCAAATGTGATGGCTGCAACAGTGAAATACGAAGAACGTAGTACAGTTGTGTGCACTCTACATAAATGTAGATGTTAAGAGTGTATTCAGTGTTTCCTGGTTTCCATCCATCCACCTCTTCTCTCTCCTTACAAGGGACATTTTGGTATTTACTTTCTACTGGTGGGGTTCTTCCACCACAACCTGGCTCCCACTTGGGGGCTCCTAACAGGGCAAGAAAAACTGATGTAATGATGTCGGCTGCCTTACTGAAGCAACAGCAACCGATGCAGAAATGCTAAGCCTCTGGTGTTCAGACTGTCAGGATACCCTAGCAGGGATAACCCAAATGTGGTGATTGAATACACGCTAACATCTACATTTATGGAAAGTGCACAAAACTGTACTTTTCTAGTACCCAGGAGAGAGGGTACCTGGAGACCAATTCTAGACCAGTCATCTAAACACTTTTTTATGAAGGTGCCCTCCTTTCAGACTTTGTTCCCTCTTTTGCTTCCTCAGGCTTATGATGTCTGGATCTCAAGGATGCTTATCTCCATATCCCTGTTCATCCACTTCAGGAAGTTTGTTTCTCTGCTTCCTGGCATTTTCAGTTCTCTGCTTTGCCCTTTGGTCTTTCTTAGGTGTTTACTAGGGTAACGACCACAAGGGCTTTTTGAGCGTCGCCATGCCCTATTGCTAATACCAAAGGGTGTTCACCAAATGACTTCCCTAAAGCCTGAAAAAAGCAATCACAAGAGAGGCAAGGTTTTCCTTACTTGAACAACCTCCTATTTCGGGCATCATCTCCAGAGATCTTGTTGCAAAATGTTCATTTTGCCATTTCCCTTCTGCAAAGCCTTGGGTTCATCAGAAAAGTATTTTCTGACTCCTTCCCAGGACCATGTATTTATGGGGTGCAGGATCCAGACTGTGCCTATGCTGGCATCCCTGCCACCTCTCAAGGCCTTAACTCTCACTTCCTTTTTTCAAACTCTTCTTCCTCTGGCCTCTATAACAGCTATGGAATTTCTGAGAGTTACGGAGTTCATGGCCTCTACTTTTCCAATGCTCTCTATGGCCAGACTCCACATGAAGTTTCAGTGGTTTCTGAAGTCATTTTGGCTTCAACATGCACATTCCCTCAAATCTGTAGTTCCTCTTCTGCCTCATTTCAAGAAAGAACTCCTGTGGTGGGTTCAGCAGTCGTCTGTAAATCCAGAGCTCCCTTTTTATCCTCCCCTTCCCTGTCAGGAGCTGTTCACAGATGCTTCAGACATGGGATGGACAGCAGCATTTGGCTCTCTAAAGGTGCAGGGAGTTTGGTTGCCTCATCAGCAGAAAGAAAAAGCACATCATTGTCAGAGTTGAGCTGTTCTGCTGGCTCTTCAGGCTTTTCATCCTATGTTCTCCCCTAAACTTATCAAGGTGTTTACAGACCATACCCAGTGATGTGGCATGTAAACAAATGGGGGGCAGCGCAAGATCTTATCTTTGCTGGTTGGTACTCCTGGTGTGGGAACTTGCTATCCAACATCAAGTGACTCTTCAGGCAGTTTACATCCCCTCACGTCAAAACATTGTTGTAGACACACTGAACAGGTCCTTAACTCAATCCCATGAATGGATTCTTCTCAGGGATGTGTTTCTGGACATTGTCCACCAGTGGGGTGCTCCTCAAATAGATTGTTCCCTCCCCTCTGAACAGACCACTCCCCCCCCCCCCCCCCCAGAGTCCCATGTCCTCTGTTTTTTCTTGGAAGGGGATGTTTCTTTACTCTTTCTCACCCCCTTCCCCTCATTCCAAAAATCCTGTTCAAAATTCAGCAGAATGCTCCCACAATCTTGCTGGTGACTCCTTTTTGGCCCAGACAGCATTTGTTCTCTCTGTTTAAACAAGGGCAGTCATCACAAGTTACCTCCGAAGGATGGACGTACTTGCACAAGACAAGATTGGTCATCCATTCCCACCTTTTCACTCTTCATTTGACACTGTGGGTGAAAGGATTTTGATTCAGACGCCTTTTTTTCTGAAGATGTGCTTGGGGTCCTGTAGGAGGCCAGGAAACCCAATACTAGAATATCGTACTTATCCAAATGGAAGAGGTTTTCTCTTGTCTTTCTCGTAACCTGGATCCACTTTCTATGGATGTTCTTTATCTGTGTGGATTGCTCAATGCTGGGTTGACCTTGTTCTGTTAACGCCCTCGTATCTGCTTGCCTACCTTTATGGTCTTCTTTAGCTTCTATGTTTGAAGCTAGACAATTCCTTGAAGGCGTCCTTCATATTAGGCCCCTCAGGAAGCCTGTTCCTCCTCCCTGGGATCTTAATTTTGTTTTGGAGAAATTGACTGAGTCTGCTTTTTGAGTCTGCAACTTATCTTCCTTGCAGCAATGGTCTCTGAAGACTATTTTTGTTAGCCCTTAGTTCTGTCAAACGGGTGACCTTCAAGCCCTTATGGCTTGGCTTGTTTTTTTTTTTTTTTTTGGGTACTTTGTAAGGACAGGGGGCCGTTGCATACTGATCCTTGTTTTATGCCCAGTGTGGTGAATGATTTGTCCCTTAATCATTTTATTTGCCCACTTTTCTTTTCTCCACAATCTGCCAGTGAGAAGGTGCTGCACATGCTGGATGTGCATAGACTACTCAAATTTTGTTTGGATAAGACTAAGACTAGATATCATCAGCTCTTTCCTTTCCTTTCATCTTAGTCCGTAGGATTAGCTATGTCCAAGCAGACTGTTTCTTCTTGGATCTCTGAAGCTATTTTCTTTGTTGTTCCTTTCATGGATTCCTTCTGTTATGGTTCATTCTATTAGAGCTGTGGTTTCTTCTGGTGCTTTTTTTGACCATAAACATCTTTGTTAAATTATCACACATGACATAGACAATCTTACATTTATATAAACGAAAAACAAACTAAATGACACCACTTTTGTTGCAAACATTATGCATCACTTATTATCTATTCAGTCCGTCATTGTCAGTTGAGCTCATTCAAATCCTGCCTCTTAAACCTCATTCCTTCTCTGCCTATATTGTTCCCACGGTTCCCATTGTTTTCCTATGTAGTTTGCTCCTTCCCTTTTCTAAAGATCCCAATTGCAGTTTTCTCTCACTATATTTTCTACTTCTAGTAAAGTTGGGCTAGACTTTGATTTCCATTTTCTAGTAATTTTTTTTTTTTTTTTTTTGCAGCCACCATAGTTCGACTCAGCAAGGCGTTACTATGTCTAGGCAATTCCAGTTCTGTATCATAGCTCAATTCTGTATCATAGCTCAAAAAAATAATCTCCCCATTCAGTCCAATCCACACACCTGGCATCTCTGACAGAGCAGTCTGCAGGGGAATCCCTAAAGCGTGCCAGGTCCTTACACTCCCCAAAAATTTTCCCAGCCACTTCTTTCTTGCCTGTCACACCGCCAACATTTGCCACCCACCTGAGGAAAAATTGGAGTCTACTTGGGATATAAAAGTACCTATGTAAATAACTTCCAGACAGATCCTAAATCTTGTAGACTTTGGATAAGCAATTCACAAAGAGACAATGGTGGGTGGGGGATATATGTGTATCTGCCAAGTATGCAACAATCTCTCTTCTCAATCCTTTGTAAGCTCGTCTGGTTGATTCTTATAATTATCGTGCAATATTTCATATGCTTTACTAATTATTCCTCTTAACGGCAGCTTCTGTTCTAGATTATATTAAAAACTCTACCAGTGCTGATCTTTCATTTAGGACCCCATATTTATTTCTTTTTGCCTATACTCTGCCTTCCCCATCAAGGATTGTTAATCTAACATGCGGTCCAAATTCATGGCCTCTTCCCATTCTGTTACCTTTCCCTTTCTAGTTATTTGTTCCCAGTACCTTGGTTCCTTTGCCATTTTTCTCCAATAAATTCCAGTCCCCTCTTGCCTGCTGTCTTTATGCCTAGCCACAGTTATCTGTATTGGCAGAATCTGTTCTCCATTCTCGTGCTGGTTTAATTCTTAGAATGCTCCCTGCTGTTTTATGAATATACTATGTATGATTTTTTCTGTTCTTAATCTGCATCCAAAATCCCAATCTCTCCCTATTTCTTTTGCTTTCTTCCTGCATCATTGCCATTCCTTTCCACTTGAATTATTTGAATTATAGTTTTCTGCTTGTGCTATGTACAAAAGCCTTAACTCTGTTGCTCTGAAATACCCCCTCAAGTTGGGTAATCCTAGTCTACCTTGTTCTGTTGGAAGAATCAGCTTATCCCACTTGACCCTTGCCGTCTTCCCTTTCCAGATAAAATTCAACTCCTTAATTGCTATCCACCGCTTCTCCTTTGGTTGATAAACTATGCCTGACCTGTGTACAAGACTAAAGGGACTAAAAACATTTTAATTGCTTGTAGCTTAGTATCCATATCCTTAACTAAGCTTTCAGTGTCTCAATTTTTGAATTATCTTCTGTTTAGTCTCTTCCCACATATCCTTGGCTGCCACAACAGAGTTCTTTCTAATCCATACTCCTAAAGACTTCATTTTATCATGTCCCTTATCAATCTGGATATTGCTGGGCCAATTCGTGTGTGGATACATAATTTACTGGTATTGACTTTATTTTAGCTTCATTAATTTTGTATACAGAGAAGATTTGAACTGCCTTAAAATGTTCCACAGCACTGTAATATCCCTTTCTGGTTTTGTCATGTATAAAATGTCATCTTCAAGTAGAGCCAGCTTTTCCTGACTACCATACCAGTTATATCCTTCAATTTCCGAGTCCCTTATTTTCTTTGGCAGTGGCTCTAAATATAATGCAAACAACAAAGGGGGTAAAGAGGACAACCCTGCCTGGTTCCTGTACTCGAGCAGAAGTTATCAGCAAGGACCTCACCCACTTTAATTTTAGCCTCTGATCTGTCGTATTTGTGTCTTTTGGCTTTTCCCGGTTAGGGGTCGCCACAGCGGAACTCCGGTCCGCTAATGATTGGCAGTGAATTTTTACGTGCCGAGTTGCCAGCCCTGACGCACAACCTTCAACGAAGGTACGCCCATTCACGCATGTCTCCACGCAGAAGACGCTCTGAGAATCTAACAGGATGTCTTACTGTGAGGTGACGCTACCGCAGCACCACCACCTCTAATTAACCTTACAGTGGAAAGTAAATGTTTCCATTACCCTATTCATGAAGTCCCAGTCTACTGTGTCAAAAGCTTTCTCTGCATCAAGACCCACCAGTAAAAGTGGTATTTTCTTACATTCTCCTTCCCTGTGGATCATCAGTGTTCTGCTAATATTGTCAAATGTTTGCCACCCCTCCACAAAACCACACTGATCCATATCTATCAGTTTTGGTGTCACGTTTGCCATTCCTTTAATCATGGTTTCATATTGAAATCTGCCTGTATGAAGCTGGATTCAATGGATCTTTGCCTTCTTTAGGTATTACCGTTAAAGTGTAAAATATACACAACATTAATCTAATCTAAGTCTTGAGACTTGAGTCAAGAATAACTCTTCAGGATGTGCAAAACATTTTCTCTTTATTGAAATCCACATCAGTGCTGGGAGATTATCTACACAATTTAAAATCAGTCTCACCAAGCAGCAAAAATACACACACTAATTTTTTACCAGCGTCATGCATGCAGAATACTGACTTGGTCAAGTAGGATTTCTGCAGACCCTCGTGGTTCTCGCTTAGTGCTGCACGTGAACAATCATGTTTTTTTAGTACTAAATGTTTTAGAAAAACACCGGCCACCTGGCTTGTTAATTAGTCTTGTTTCCTGACCTTGTACATTTTAGTACCAGTACATTCTAACTCCCCAACATTCCTTGTAACTACCCATCCCAGCCTGGGAAGGTCAGAGCTTACGTACAGTGTGCTTTATTGCTTTCAGAAACCAGTCATTATAACATTTTTAACGCCTTCATCACTACTTTCTTTTTGCATTCAGTCAAATGTTAATACACTTGCAGCTTGATATTAGAATGCAGTTGTGAAACTCTCAGAACTACAGTACATATTTGTGGTTTGCATAACTATGCATCTATATTGCAAATCATTTTTAACATGAACAAATATTAAATAAGTCATTAAACATTGCGAAGAAATTGTAAGTTAATATGCATTTTGTGTAGAATAATCATGATACATTTTTCTTTAACAGACTCCCTCTTGACACTACTAGTGTCATAAAATACACAATTTATATTTTGATTTTCTTTAATTTGATAAATACGCTTCATTTGTAGTGATTGAGTTTTCATTCATCAGGTATAAGTGGCGTTAAACGTGTAGGTGTGATCCAAGACTTTGATTACAGTCTTTAGAACAGAAAATATTAAGACAATTAAAAGAATTAATACCAGGTTTTATACCTTGTAATATACCAGATGTTAGTATTTCACTGTTGCAGTCATTACATTTGGGTAATCTGCTGGCTGGTTGCCCTTGGTCAGCCTGATTAACAAAGTCTTTGGTCCTGCATCAGTTGCTGTCCCTTCTTCCACGATGTCAGGTCGTCAGGGGTATAAAATATGCAGCCGATGCTATTACATCAGTCTTTCTTGCCATGCGGTGCCTGAAGCAGAAACAGTTCGCAAGTGCCGGTTGGCCGACTCCTGAAATTTTCGTTTTCGAGTTTCAGAACCGAAGTCTTCAATTAAAAAGCCAAGTACCCCGTTGGGGAAACTTTTTCTTGCTCCTTACCGATGTCAGTAAAAGTTAATAATTGCATTACTTGTGGGAAGCAAATACCTCAACGATTTTCATTTGTACTGTATTCCTTGCCTAGGCCCTGGCCACAACGTAGCTTGCTGTCAGTTTTGTGCTTTATTTAATCAACGCACTATCAAACGTCGGTACATTTTTGCTTCTAAATATTTTGGCTCATGCTTTAATTATCCAGAAATGTCATATGTTAGCAATCTGACTACCGGAATACCTAAAAAATGCAAAGAAAGAGACAGGCCGTTGAGGTCCAAAACTGCTGACGACGCTTCTCCTAAGCCAGTCGCCAGTACTCGGTGAGGTGCTTTCGCAGCCCCTGATACCTGTTACTTCTGATTTGCAGGCCTCTACTGAGACCCATTCAGAGTTCGGTATGCTGCGAGATGCTTCAGTTATGGAACCCACAGATGTCTCTACCTTGGATGGGTCTGAAGCCGCTGTGCAGGCACCGGCTTCTGAGGGTGTTTTCAGGCCTACAGATTTGTATATTACACAGACACCATCTTGAAAACTAAGGCCAAAATCTCAACCTATGCCTAAAAAAACGACACCTGGCCCACATGTGCAGGCCCCTATGCCTAAAAAAAACAAATGATCAAAATGGCTGAAGATTTAATTAATCTGATCAGGGGTAGCCAGCCCCCCCCCCCCCCCCCCCGCCTTCTAAAAGGCCTAGGCAAGACATTGATTACAAATCTTCTGAAGAGGATTCTTGTTCTTCTTCTTCTTGTTCTTCTTCTTCTTGTTTCACTGTTGCGGTCATTACTCTTGGGTTATCCTGCTGGCAGGCTACCCTCGGTCGGCTAGAATTCCAAAGTCTTGGTCTGGCGTCTGTTGTTGTTGCCTCTTCCCTGACGTCAGTGTGCCAGGGGTATAAACGCTGCAGCCGATGCCATTTTCTTCAGTCTTTCTTGCTGCACGGTGCCCGAAGCAGAAGCAGTTCGCAAGTGCCGGTCGACTGACTCCTGAGATTTTCAAATCCAAATTTCAGAACCAAAGTCTTCATTAAAGCCAAGTACCCCATTGGGGAAACATTTTTTTTTTTTTTTTTTCTTGCTCCAGACCGATGTCAGAAAAAGTTTTTCTTGTGGGAAGCAAATGCCTCATAAGGATTTTCACTCTTACTCTATTCCTTGCCTAGGCCCTGATCACAACATTTCTAGCTGTTGGTTTTGTGCTAGATTTAACCAACGCACTATCAAGCGTTGGTTCGATTTTGCATTTCATTACTTTGGCCGAAGATTTAGTTATATAATGCCGTCAGACCAGCCGACAAACGGAGTTTACAAAAAACGCAAGGACAAGAAAAAGGACAGGTAGAGGTCCAAAACCGACTGCCTCTGCTAGGCCAGTCGCTGGTTCTCAGTGAGGCGCTTTCGCAGCCCCTGGCGCCCACTGCCTCAGAGCCACAGGCCGCTTCCGACTCCCACGTGGAGCCAACTGGGCCTCTGGAAACTCAAGATATTGGACACTATGAAATCATTCCCTCAGATGGGTCCGGAGCCGCTGAGCAGGCATCTGCTTCTGAGGGTGTCTTCAGACCTACACAACTATATATTAAGCCATCTTCAGCTTCAAAGACTAAAGCAGCTCTAAAGACAAAGAAACAAGTACAGCATTCTCCTTCTCAGGCTTCCATGCCTAAAAAACAGATGCTCAAAGTGGCCGAAGACCTAATTAGTTTGATCAGGGGCTCCCATCCCCCTCCTGATAAGAGGCAGAGTATGATTCTTCTGATCAGGTTTCTATTTCCTCTGATTCCTCTTCTGAACAGGATTACTCCATGCTTCCCTATGAGGATTCTGATGCTTAAGAATCCATTCCTTCAGCCTCTCCTCCTGAGGAATATTCTTTTGGGGAAACCCTGCATACCATGAGGGAGCATTTCCACTTGGAGTGCCAAGATTATTCTGAATCTAAGAAAAGGCTCAGAGACTTTCTGCTACTTCCTCAGCACAGACCCCTTGCTATTCCACCTGTCCTGGATATTGTAGATGTATTTTCAGAGTCCGGCCTGTCCCCTTACTCTTTACCCCATGCACCTGCTAAGTCAGACGGGTACTACAGGGTCCCGGATTCACTTAAATTCCTATATAAAAACCCCGCTGCTGACCCAGAAACTATAACCCCTTTGGGACCCTGAGATAAAGCTTCCACTGCAAAAAAACCTGTCCCCTCTGATAGGGGTTCTAGGGCTCTAGACAGATGTGGCGGGGGGGAGTCTACCCTTCTGCTACCCTGGCTGTAAGGACTTTAAATTGTCAGTTTCATATGCTTAAATATCAGCAATATTTAATGTCACTGCTTAAACAGAAATGGTTGACAAATACTGAAGGTTCAGAGAACAATGAATTGCAGGATTTATTGCATGCAGCTGAACAAGTGGAAAAGCATACTTTGCAATGTGGTTATGATTCACTGGAGGCCTCTTGCAGGGCCGCTTTTGCAGGTTTTCTTATTAGAAGGCATGCTTGGTTAAAGGAACAGAATCTGCCTGATCATGTTAAAGCAAAATTTAGATGCACCATTACAGCATGATACTTTGTTACTAAAGCAGAAGAGGTGTTGAAAAAAATGGAGGATAAAGCAAAATCCATGCAGACAGTCAAGGATTTCTTACAGGTGCAGCCACCCAGGTTTAGCAGGAACCAGCCCTCTAAAAATTGGTCCTTTCCAGTGTCAGACAGACCACAGAGGCAGATATAGGTGTCCTAGAGGCAGATCTCAGCCCCAAGGCTCATACAAGCCTAAACAATGGAGTGCTCCTACCTCCAAAAGCAGAGAAGACAAATCACAGCCTTACAGGAAACAGTCCCCAATGACTTTCCTCTACCAGATCCAAGCACTTTTCTTTTGGCAGCCCCCTTAGGGGTAGTACTTTTTTTTTCATCAAATTGGCAAATGGTTACCCAAGACAAATGGGTCCCGAACATAGTGTTCCAAGGCTACAGGTTCCATTTTCACACCCTGCCAAGGTCAAAAGGTATGCCAGACCTGCCACACAATCAATGGACAGAGGCACAAAAACAAAATTACAGCCTTCATGGACATTAGGGCCATTCAGCAAGTACCACAACAAGAGCAGGGGCAAGGATTTTACTCCATACTTTTTCTAGTACCCAGAAAGGACAAAACCTGGAGACCAATACTGGACCTGTCAATTTTAAATACTTTTCTGGAAGTTCCAAAATTCAAGATGTTGACTCTACAGCAACTACTGCCCATGCTGGGCAAAAAGGCTTGGCTCGTAACTTTGGACCTAAAAGAGGCATATCTGCATGTCCCAATCAGACAATCTTGCAGAAGATGCCTCAGATTCATAGCTGGCTCAATGCATTGCCAATTCTCTGCACTGCCCTTTGGCTTATCTACTGCGCCCAGGGTCTTCACAAAATGCCTGGCACCAGTAATTGCATTTTGCAGACAAAAAGGAATTCAAATATATCCCTACTTGGACGACTGCCTAATTCAAGCAGGGAACAAAGACATTCTTCTGAAGCATCTGGCGTTTGTAAAAAGATTAATTGGCCTAGGGTACACAGTAAATGAAAAGAAATCAAAACTAGTGCCCTCTCAAGAGATGATAATCCTGGGGGCAAGCTTAAATACAACTGTCCAGATGGCGTATCTCACGCCAGACGAACAAAAGCATCTGACTACTTCAAGAAATTGGCAACAAAAACCCGCTTATCTGCAAGGAAAATCCGGCAGGCCTTTGGTTTTATGGCATCTTGCATTCTAATAATTCCATATGCCAGACTGTATATGAGGAAACTACAATAGTACCTAAAAAGTGTTTGGACTCAGCATTGCCACAGCCTGGAGACAGTAATTGCACTAATTTCCCCTGCCTGCAACAGGAGTTTCGATGGTGGGCAGAAGCCTGTCACCACAACAAGGGTCTGCCATTCAGTTTACCCACAGCCAGACCGACACTGACAACTGATGCATCAGATTATGCCTGGGGGGGGCCCATATGGCAGGAAAATGTATTCAGGGCACATGGCCTGCAAGCCAGATGCATCTTCACATCAATCAAAAAGAGATGCTAGCCGTTCAAAATGCCCTGACAGCTTTCAAGGACCTGCTTCATCGAGGACAGTTACTGATAGACAACACCACGGTCATGTGGTGCATAAACAAGCAGGGAGGTACACATTCCTACCCCCTCTGCAGACCAGCAATGACCTTATGGAACATAGCATTGGCTTTTCAAGTTCACCTGCAAGCACAATTCCTGCCAAGAAAAACAAATACTCTGGCAGACGAACTAAGCAGAAACCTCATGGATCCCCATGAATGGAAACTGGATCCACAAGTCTTCAGCATGATAATAAGGAAATGGGGATGCCCAGACATAGATCTATTTGCCTCCCCTCACAACTGTCAATTGCAGAGATTTTGCACAAGGATTTATCACAAGCAAGCATGGAAAGTGGACGCCCTATCCTTCAGCTGGAAAAATCTAATGGTATATGCTTTTCCCCACTGCTTCTCCTTCCCAGGGTACTCCTAAAGGTCAGACGGGAAGCCAAAAATTATACTGATTGCAGCAGACTGGCCACGCCAGCACTGGTACCCAGTCCTAAAGAGCTTGTCTCAAGGTCCAGCATGGATATTGCCTCAAACTTCTCACTTGCTGACCCAACAAAACAAATCCGGTCCTGCACAGCCAACTCAGGACCTTAAATCTGGCAGCATGGCTGATAATCTAGCCATTCAGAACACTCCTCTTTCGAAAGCCGTTATGGATGTTATCTTGGAGGCCAGAAGGCCCAGTACCAGAAAATCTTATGCAGAGAAATGGAAGAGATTCTGTGCTTGGAACCAGGAACAAGGCATTGACACGTGTGTACCAAATATCCCTCAGATTTTACAATACCTAACTGAGATGTTGAACAAAGGCCTTTCTTTCTCCTCAATTAAGATTCATGCCTCTGCCATTTCAGCTCATTACAATACGGAACCACCTATCTTTTTTCTCATCCTTTAATAAGGCAGTACCTCAGAGGGGCCAAAAACATTAGGCCTCCCAGGAGAGCACCAGTTCTGGCCTGGGACCTCAGTTGTGTTTGGAAAAACTCACACTGCCTCCTTTCGAGCCAGCATCAACAGCAGATATAAAATTCTTATCCTGGAAAACGGCTCTTCTGCAAGGCAAGTCTCAGAGTTGCAAGCACTCATGGCTGTGGAACCTTTCATCATTTTTCATCCAGACAGGGTTTCTCTGAGGACAAACCCTACATTTATGCGTAAGGTGGTGTCCAGTGTGGCCCTTAACCAAACCATTCACTTGCCTACCTTTTATCCTAATCCACAGAACAAGGGTGAGAAAATTCTGCATTATTTGGACATACACAGGCAGTTACGCTTCTACTTGGACAGAACTAAAGCTTTCAGAAAGACTGAGCAACTTTTAGTGTCATATGCTGCAGGATCACAAGGAAAGGCCATCTCAAAACAGACTATTTCTAAATGGATAGGCCATTGCATCCGATTCTGCTATTTTCAACATGGCAAATCAGTGCCTAAGGGCATTGGGCCTCATTACACCAGAGCAGCAGTCACTTTAGCAGCCTTCCTCAAAGGAATACCAACCAAAGATATCTTAGAGGCTGCAACTTGGAGTTCACTGCACACCTTCACAAAGCACTACCACTTACCTCTTTACTCTAAGTCCAGAGCAGGCTTTGCCACTGCAGTTCTGCAGGGCCTCATAGCCTCTCCTAATCCTGTTTAGCCCAGCCACCCTTCATCAGCTTTGGGATTCAACCCAAGAGTAATGACTGCAACAGTGAAACACGAACATAATGCAGTTGTGTACCTACCATAAATATAGATGTTAGAGTCTATTCACTGTTGCAGTCCAGGTTACCCACCCACCATCCCCCCTTTTTTTTGCTGGGACTTATCTGCACTTCTCTATCCTATACAACCTATTTGGAGTATTTGCTTGTAGGTGAAGGAAATGTTATTTTTGTGCATGCATTTTTATTGGCATATTTTTCAGCCTACCAGTTTGGGGGCACCTGACATCTGGGGCAAGAAAAACTGAAGAAAATGGCGTTGGCTGCATCTTTTTTACCCTTGGCGCACTGACGTCAGGGAAGAGGTGACAGCAACTGACGCCGGACCTAGACTTTGGAATTCGGGCTGACTGAGGGTAGCCTGCCAGCAGGATAACCCAAGAGTAATGACTGCAACAGTGAATACACTCCAACATCTACATTTATGGTAGGTACACAACTGTTCTTGTTCTTCTTTCCCCTTCCTTCCTTCCTTCTTTCCCCTTCCTTCCTTCCTTCCTTCCTTTTCTTCTCTGTTAGGGGTCGCCACAGCAGATCAGCTGTCCATTCATGATTGGCAGTGGAGTTTTTACGGTGTCAAGTTGCCAGCCCAGCGCCCAACCTTCCACAGGAGAGAGAGACATGCACACACGCGCACACACACACTCACACCTAGGGCCAATTTGGTGTCCAGTCCACCTACAGCATATCTTTGGGATGTGGGAGGAAACCGGAGCACCCGGAGGAAACCCACACAACCACAGGGAGGACCTGCAGACTCCACACAGAAGGCACCCCAGCCGAGAATCTAACCAGAGAACCTCTTGCTGTGAGGCGGCAACGCTAACCACTGCACCACCGTAGTTGCCTACTTATACTTATGAGGACTCTGATGCAGAAGATTCCATTCCTTCTGCTTCTCCCCCTGAGGATTTTTCTTTAGGGGAAACTTTACATACCTTAAGGGAACATTTTCACTGGGAAAGTCAGGATTTCTCTGAATCTAAAAAAAGACTTGGGGATTTTCTTCCTTGGCATAGGCCTTTGGCTATACCTCCTGTTCTAGACATTGTTGATGTTTTTTCAGACTCTAGTATGGCTCCTGATTCTCTGCCTCTGGCTCCTTGTAAGCCACACAGATACTGCAGAGTTCCTGACTCTCACAAATTTCTTTTCAAAAGTTCTGTTGCATATCCTGAAACCATTTCTCAGGGTCCCAAGGGCATTAAGGCTTCTATTGCTAAAAATCCTACCCCTTCTGATAGAGATTCCAAGGCGCTGGATAGATTGGGTAAGAAAGTTTACACTTCTGCAACCTTGGCAATCAGGGCTTTAAACTGTAACTTTCATATGCTAAAATATCAACAGTGTATCATGGGACTCAATGCACTGCCCTTTGGCTTATCTACTGCGCCCAGGGTCTTCACAGTGTGCCTGCACCAGTAATTGCATTCTGCAGACAAAGAGGAATACAAATATATCCTTACTTGGACGACTGCTTCATTCAAGCAGAGAACAAGGACATTTCTACTGCAGCATCTGGCGTTTGTAAAGAGAATTCTAACAGGCCTAGGGTACACGGTCAGCGAAAAATCAAATTTAGTACCCTTTCAAGAGATATTCCTGAGTGCAAGCTTGAATACAACTGCCCAGATGGCTTCTCATGCCAGACAAAGGCAACTGACTACCTATTTCAACCTGTTGGCAACAAAGGCCCAGTTATATGCAAGAAAAATTCTGCAGGCTTTGGGCTTCATGGCATCCTGCATTTTACTAATTCCATATGCGAGACTGCATATGAGGAAACTTCAGTGGTACCTAAAAAGTGTTTGGACTCAACATCGCCACAGCCTGGAAACAATTACCCTCATTCCCTGCCTGCAACAGGAGTTTCGTTGGTGGGCAAAGGCTTGTCACCAGAACAAGGGACAGCTATTCACTTTACCCCCAGCCAGGCAAACATTAACAATGGATGCATCAGATTATGCCTGGAGGGCCCACATGGCAGGAAGATGTATTCAAGGCACATGGTCCACAAACCAAATGCATCTCCATATCAATCAAAAAGAGATGCTAGTTGTTCAGAATGCCCTGACAGCCTTCAAGGACATACTTCATCCGGGACAACTACTGATAGACAGACAACACCATGGTCATGTGGGATATAAACAAGCAGGGAGGCACTCATTTTTGCCCCTTTTGCAGACTAGCCATGACTTTGTGGGACACAGCATTGACTTACCAAGTACATCTGCAGGCACAATTCCTGCCAGGAAAGATAAATACTCTGGCAGATGAACTAAGTAGAAACCTCATGGATCCCCACGAGTGGAAATTGGATCCACACGTCTTCAGCACGATAACAAAGAAATGGGGATGCCCAGATATAGATCTATTTGCCTCTCCTCACAACTACAAACTAAAAAGATTCTGCACAAGGACTTATCACAGACAAGTATGGAAAGTGGACACCCTATCTTTCAACTGGAAAAGCTTAGCAGTATAAACCTTTTCTCTACTGCCTGTCCTCCCCAAGGTACTCCTAAAGGTCAGACAAGAGTAGCCAAAGATGATACTGATTGTCCCAGATTGGCCCCACCAGCACTGGTACCCAATCCTAAGGAACTTCTCTCAATGCCCGGCTTGGACCTTGCCTCAAATACCTAATCTACTATCCCGCACAGCCAATTAAAGACCTTAAATCTGGCAGCATGGCGCATAATGTAGTGATACAAAACGCTCTCACTAAAGCTGTAATGGATGTCATTTTGGAGGCCAGAAGGCCTAGTACCAGAAAATCTTACGCTAGAAAATGGAAGAGATTCTGTGCTTGGAACCAGGCACAAGGAATTGACACAGCTGTACCAAATATTCCTCAGATTTTGCAATACTTGACTGAGATGCTGTGCAAAGGCCTATCCTTTTCATCAATTAAAATTCATGCCTCTGCCATTTTGGCTCATTACAACACAGAGCCACCAATTTTTTTTCCTCCCTTAAGGCAGTACCTCAGAGGAGCCAAAAACGTAAGGCCTCCAAGGAGAGCACCAATACCTGCATAGGACCTCAGTTATGTTTTGGAAAAACTCACCCTGCCTCCTTTTGAGCCAGCTGATATAAAATTTTTGTCTTGGAAAACAGCTCTGCTCCTAGCAATAACCTCTGCAAGACGAGCCTCAGAGCTACAGGCACTCATGGCTGTGGAACCTTTTATCATTTTTTTTCCAGACAGGGTTTCTCTGAGGACAAACCCAACATTTATGCCTAAGGTAGTGTCCAGTGTGGCCCTTAACCAAACTATTCATCTGCCTACTTTTTATCCAAACCCACAGAATAAGGGGGAGAGAATTCTGCATTCTTTGGACACACACAGACAGCTATGCTTCTACTTGAACAGAACCAAAGCCTTCAGAAAGACAGAGCAACTACTAGTGACATATGCTGCAGGATCACAAGGAAAGGCCATCTCAAAGCAGACTATTTCAAAGGCCACTGCATTCGTTTCTGCTATTAACAACATGGCAAAGTGCCTAAGGGCATTAGGCCACATTCAACCAGAGCAGCAGCCACTTCAGCAGCCTTAGTCAGGGGAGTACCAACCAAGGACATTTTAGAGGCTGCTACCTGCAGTTCAGTGCACACCTTTACAAAGCACCATCATTTACTTCTCTACTCTAAATCCAGGGCAGGCTTTGCCACTGCAGTTCTGCAGGGCCTCATAGCCGCTCCTGATGCTATTTAGCTCCAGCCTCCCAACCTTAGCTTTGGGATTCAACCCAAGTGTAATGACTGCAACAGTGAAACACGAAGAACGTAGTACAGTTGTGTACACTTACCATAAATGTAGATGTTTGAGTGTATTCACTGTTGCAGTCCAGGTTACCCACCCACCATCCCCCATTTCTTTGCTGCAACTTATCTGCTCTTCTCTAACCTATAACAACCTATGTGGTGTATTTGCTTGTAGATGAAGGTATTCTATATTTTTCTACATGCTTGTTTTATTGGCATATTTTTAGCCTACCCTTTTGGAGGCACCTGACATCTGGGACATGAATAAAATGGTGTCTGCTGCGTCTTTTATACCCCTGGCACACTGACGTCAGGGAAGAGGCGACAGCAACCGATGCCGGACCTAGACTTTGGAGTTCAGGCCGACTGAGGGTAGCCTGCCAGCAGGATAACCCAAGTGTAATGACTGCAACAGTGAATACACTAACATCTACATTTATGGTAAGTGTACACAACTGTACTTTCTCTGCACTGCCCTTTGGCTTATCTACTGTGCCCAGGGTCTTTACAAAGTGCCTGGCTTCAGTAACTGCATTTTGTAGACAAAGAAATATTCAAATATATCCATACCTGGACAATTGTCTAATTCAGGCAGAAAACAAGGACACTCTTCTAAACCATCTGGTGTTTGTAAAAAGGGTTCTAACTTGTGTAGGGTACATTATAAATGAAAAGAAGTCACAACTGGGTACCCTTTCAAAAAATTACATTCTTGGGTGCAAGCTTTAATACAACTGCCCAGATGGCTTTCCTTATGCCAGAGAAGCAAATTCATTTGGTGACTTACTTCAAACAGGTGGCCATAAAAACCCTGCTTTCTGCAAGGCAAGTACTGCAACCTTGGGGTTCATGGCCTCCTGCATTCTTCTAATTCTATATGCAAGACTGCATATAAGGAAACTTCAGTGGTACTTAAAGTCTGTGGAGTCAGCATTGTCACAGCCTGGAAACCATTTCCTATCACACCTTGCCTGCAACTAGAGTTCCTTTGGTGGGCAGAGGCCTGCCACCAAAACAAGGGACTGTCATTCATAACACCTCCTGCCACCAAAACCCTAACTACAGATGCATCAGACTATGCTTGGGGGGCACATCTGGCAGGGAAGTGCATTGAGGACAAATCAAATGCACCTTCATATCATTCAAAAAGAAATGCTAGCCATACAGAATGCACTGACAGCCTTCAAGGACTACCTTCATCCAGGACAATTAATGATAGACGGACAACACCACGGTTATGTGGTACATAAACAAGCAGTGGGGTACACACTCCTACCCCCTTTGCTGACTAGCCATGGCATTGTGGAACACGGCCTTGACCTATCAAGTACAACTACAAGCTCAATTTCTGCCAGGAAAGCTGAATACTCTGGCAGACGAACTAAGCAGAAATCTCATGGACCCACACGAAAGGAAACTGGAACCATTGATTTTCAACATGCTGACACGCAAATGGGGGGAGCCCAGACATAGATCTTTTTGCCTCGCCCCACAACTATCAGTTGGACAAATTTTGCACAAGAACTCATCACAAAAAAAGCCTGGAAAGTGGATGCTCTATCCTTCAGCTGGAAAAACCTATCAGTCTATGCCTTTTCCCCCCTCTGCCTCTGCTCTCAAAAGTTCTACTAAAAATCCAACAGGGCAAACCAAAAATGATTGCTCCAGACTGGCCTCGCCAACACTGGTACCCATGTGTAATGTCGCACCTTCCACCATGGCACCTGCCTCAGACACCTTACACTGTCTCAGCAGGACAACCAAATTCTGCACACGCAGCTCCAAACTTTGAATCTTGCAGCATGGCTAATCACCTAAATTCACCCTTGGCATCCCTCAGCAAACCTGTGATGGATGTCATTTTGGAGGCGAGAAGGCCTAATACTATAAAATCTTATGCTGACAAGTGGAAAAGATTCTGTGCCTGGAATCCGTCTCAAGGGATAAGCACAGCAGTGCCCAACATTCCTCAGATTTTACAATAATGAGATGCTTCACAAGGGCCTGTCCTTTTCTTCCATAAAAATCCATGCCTCAGCCATTTCAGCTCATTACAACACAGAACCTCCCCTCTTCCCTCATTTTCTGCTAAAGCAGCATCTCAGAGGGGCCAAAAAGTTAAGACCACCCAAGAGAGCTCCAATCCCTGCCTGGGACCTCAATTTTGTATTGGAAAAGCTCACACTCCCTCCATTCAAGCCAGCTGCAGCTGCAGACTTAAAAGTTTCTCTCCTGGAAAACAGCTTTCCTTTTAGCAGTCACTTCAGCTAGGATTTCTGAATTACAGGCACTTGTGGCAGTGGAGCCTTTCATAATTTTTTTCATGCGGACAGGGTATCTCTCAGGACCAATCCATCCTTCATGCCTATGGTGGTATCCAGTGTAGCTCTTAATCAGACAATTGATTTGCCAACTTTCTTTCCCAATCCACAGAACAAGGGGAAATGGATTCTGCATTCATTGGATGTACACAGACAACTTAGATTTTACTTAAACGGAACAAAATCTCAAAGAAAATCTGAGCAACTGCTGGTGGAATTTGCTGCAGGAGCAGAGGGAAAGGCTATTTCAAAGCAAGCCATTTCCAAATGGATAAGCCATTGTGTTCGTTTCTGCTATATGCACCATGGAAAAACTATCCCCCAGGGGATCAGATCCCATTCCACCAGGGCTGCATCTACTTCTACAGCCTTTCTCAGAGGTGTTCCTACCAGGGACATTCTAGAAGCTGCTACCTGGAGCTCTGTTCTCATGTTCACTAAACATTACTATGTACCTCTTTTTTTCTAAATCCAGAGCTGGCTTTGCCACTGTCCTGCAGGGCAATATAGCTGCTTCTCCTTCTCCTCCTTCTCTTTTTCTGTTAGAGGTCACCACAGCGGATCATCTCTCCACTCATGATTGGCAGTGGAGTTTTACAGTATCGAGTTGCCAGCCTAGCACCCAACCTTCCACAGAAGGCACACACTCACACTTAGAACCAATTTTTAGTGTGTCCAATCCATCTACTGCATGTCTTTGGGATGTGGGAGGAAACCGGAGCACCAGAAGGAAACTCACGCGACCACAGGGAGGACATGCAGACTCCGCACAGAAGGCACCCCAGCAGAGAATCGAATCGGAGAACCTCTTGCTGTGAGGTGACTACGTTAACCACTGCACCACCGTGGCTGCCCAGCATTGCCTTATAGCTGGTCCTATTGCTGTGTAATTCCCTCCACCAAACCATAGCTTTGAGAATCTACCCACATGTAATGACTGCAACAGTGAAACACGAAGAACCATAGTACAGTTGTGTACACTTAACATAAATGTAGATGTTCGAGTGTATTCACTGTTGCAGTCCTGGTAGATGTTCGAGTGTATTCACTGTTGCAGTCCTGGTTACCCTCCCTCCAGCCCCCTATTTTTATATGGCTATACCTCTACTTTCACTATGCTTAAAAGCCCTTTTGGTGTATTTGCTTTTGGGATTGGAGGTATATTTTTCTTTTTTTTTTTTTTTTTTTGTAATTTTATTTGCTCCCCATTTGGGGGGCACCTGATATCTGGGGCAAAAAAAACTGATGTAATGACGTCAGCTGCATGTTTTATACCCCTGACGACCTGATGTCATGGAAGAAGGGACAGCAGCCGATGCAGGACCCAAGACTTTGCTAATCCGGCCGACTGAGGGCAACCTGCCAGCAGATTACCCAAATGTAATGACTGCAACAGTGAATACACTCTAACATCTACATTTATGGTAAGTGTACACAACTGTACTTTTCCAGGTTACCAAATACACTGCCCGACCATCTAAAAAAATGTCCAATTTGAGAACTACTGTCCAAATATCTGGCTCTCTGCTCCAGGACATTCCTGTTTATTATGGTAGTCGGTAGTACAAGAACAATGATTTTTATGAGGGCACATGACCCCCCTTTTCTAGCAGGCATTTTGAGTGCCAGTTGGTTTTGCAACACTACAGTTCATATTGCAGTCATTTTTCCATTTGTCCTTGTGATGTGATATGAAGTATGGTTAGATACTTCCTGAAGAATTTGAGCAAGCACGGTGATTTCAAGCATTGCCCTTTGCACTCCTTACCCAGGAGTTAACTGAAAATACTTGCTCTGTCTAGTGGATTATTCGCTTATTTCTCCACCTACCTGCTGGTGGGTGTTCGAAATGTTGAATAGCAGGAGTGATATAGCCTACAAAGCAACATATAGACCAGTTTGTGGGTATCCACGGGTAGGCATGATCAACACAAATGTAGTAGCAATCCTCTGTCATGCCCATGCCACGCCCTCAGTCATAGCATCTTAACTGTAAAGAGTTCAACACACTTGTATGTCTAGTGTCATTGTATTTGCTGATTCCCACTGGCACAGTCCCATTTCTGGCATAACATATGTGTCAGGTTGAGTAATTTGCTGATTCCCACTGGCACAGAT
>NC_056735.1:820668460-820686608 GCF_019279795.1 Protopterus annectens | reverse complement strand
AAAAGACATTGACAGCAATGACATAAGATGTAATAGCGTGGACAGTCTGACACACTCTGGTCAGTCCAGAGGTATACACAGAACCCCTTAGTGCAAGACATGTGAACCAAGCCTGACAATGTGGATGTTAAAAGCCATGTAGATGGGTATATCACACAAATACTGGAATACATATGCCCACATAGGTTATGCATTCACACACTTCTGTCTGTCCTGACACATAATAACTGCTGGTGCAGAGGTCACATGGCCACATACTACCCACTAGTTAGTGACATACATCTGTACAGCATCCAACTGCTTTGGCAGTAATACATGTTAATTATGGTGGCCCAGCAGCACTAAATCCGGCATATATCTGGACATAACATCACACTGGGCAAGTACACTAAGCTGCTAGGCATGTAACAGAGCACTGTGCACACTACAGACAGACTGCCACAACACTGGCCTACATTTTTTATGGGGGAATACACATGTGCCTGCGAATATAGCAGGCTCTACAGGCATATCATAGCACAGATTAAGAGACACCTGTGTGAAAGTGCATACCCACAACCAGTGTGAACACAGCCACAGCCACATATGGTAAGCTAGCTTAATATTACAGTATATGGACTGCCTGATTAACACCATCCTCATATGTGCCACTAACACACTAACCCTAGATATACTGGGCCTTTACACTGTGTGGTCCAATGCCTGTCTGTGGTATGGGACATATGTGTGTTTGGCCCTACAAACATGTAAGTCAATAGGGTTCCATACACTGGAGCAGCATGTAACATCAAATAGAACAGGACCAAGAACAATGACATCTACCACAGTCTGTACACAGGCCAAAGTACATATTTGCAATACACACACTGTCGACAATCACCATAAGTACACAGACCTCGGTACTGTACACACAACCACAGAATGCCCAGGTTATGTCCTCAGATATAACCCCTATTATACATAACATGTGTAGCAGTCTGATATCTCACTGGCTTGTTATCAGATATGATGTCAATAATTGGTGTACAGAACATATGCACCTCTTACTGCATGATATATGTACAAAGTTTGACAGAGATGTGGCTGGAGGCACAAACACAGGGCCAATATTGACATGTTTCTGTGATAACCTCATGTATTTACTGTTGTAACAGAGTTTGTTGTGAAATATGTCCTATGAGGGATATGAAGTCAGTAACTCTCATGGCTATCACCATGTACTGACTGCAATCCTCACACTATGCTTCTTCAGTTCTCAGATAGGTGTTCTGTGAGTAAAACTAAAAGTAGCATTTGGATGTACCAAACATTTTTTGCCAACTGTTCCTCAGATTGGGTCATTTATTTGGCCAAATGCACATGTCCTGCATTCTATATTGGCCAAACCTCCAGACCCTTGAAGCTTCAACTCTCTGAACACTTTAGTGACATCATACACAAGATAGACACCAATGCTTTATATAAACATTCTTTGGTACATCCAAATGCTACTTTTACTTTTACCATTATTGACAAAATTAGAAGATCCAGGCATAACAAAGCAGGTTGGCATAATTTATTAAATTCAATGGAGATAAAATGGATCATTAAACTTGGTGGGCTCTTTAAGCCAGGTCTGAAGGAGCATATGAAATTAAGCACATGACTCACTTGAGTATTTAAATACAGGTTCTTTTTTGTTGTTTTTTAAACACTGAAGAAGGCTTTGTTAAATATTTGCCGAAACCAGTCTGTTTTTCAAGAATCTTAATCAATAAATTCATTTTTAAGGTGCCTTGTTTGCTGATCCTGTTTTCTTTTTGTTTGAACACTTTGCTCTTTGGGACCCTGCAGCTGCCTCACTCGCAGAGGTTGTACTATTTGGAGTTTCCTGTTTCTTCTCTGCAGTTGGCCTGTGGCACCTTCTGCAGTTTTAACTGCACTATTGGATTTATATATCTTTTGGACCTGTCTTTGGCTGAGTTCACCTATTTGGAAATTTAGCTTGCTGTTTGCAGTTTTTAAACAACCTTAGGTACTTTCCATTTTTTCTCATGAGCTATGTTATTTCAAGACTTTTATGTTTAGCCTGCCTGCCTTGACTGGATTATTATTTGTTAGCTGCCTTTACCACAAACAAAGATGCTTCGTGGCTCATTTGTTGGTGTCTCTCTCCATTGCTTTTTGGCTTAGTTGTTGCACATTTCTCTTCATTTGTTCCAGCAGAGGGAAGTTTAAGAGACTATATTTTTGAGGTTGCCTGTTCTTTTTTCGAAGTTCACAACAAACTGATGTGTGTTTTTCCAACCAAGCGACAACATTTAGATGTTCACCATCAGCAAGACATCATTAAGTACTGGTTTTCTTAAACTCTTTTTGTTAACCACTGTGGACTGTTTTCAGACGATTTGAATGCATCTGCTGACTTTGTTTTTTTGTCTTTACAATAAGACAATCTTTACATGGACTTTTATTAACAAGTTAATATGTTTTTTCTTTATGCTGGGCAAAGTATTGTTTATTGTGAACCATATGAATATTTTCGACAACTGTATTTCATTAAATATCCATAGTTTAACGGATTGGTTTACATAGTATACACATTACTTTATTTATAATATTTGGCCTACTGGGGACCAACATTTAATTTAAAGATGGTGTTATACTTCATGTTTATTCTTAAACATTTAGGCAAGACCTGTGGGTGAGTTAAACGAAAGTTTTTTATGGTAACAACAGCTTATTATGTGCCTTTGTTAACCAAACAGTTCCCCCCCCCCCCCTTTTTTGCTATACTGAAGCACATTTTTGGATGTATACTAATATACAACTGCCTATAGTGGTTTATATGTTATTCTCTTGGTCACTACATTTTTTATAGTTTATGTTCTTCGGCATTACAACCAAAATACAGATATTTGGCTATACTCTTAGCTAGGTAAGGTTAATATTTGACTCTTTACTCAAACATACGTTGAGCTCAGTTTATATTCATAGGGTGTCATCAATAATTGCATTTTTTTGGGTAACACCCACAACTGTTATTAAAATTTACATGTTTTCTATTGACAATGGGTATCCATCTAATTGGTGGTGCTTTGTATCATTAGTCATATGGCATTTGTGTTTTTCACTATTGTTATGATAAGCTGTACTTAGTTCACATTATATTTCAACATTCATATTATTTGAACTGATGTCTTTAGTATTTTTAACATATTAGGTAGTTGGCTTATTTCTATCCAAAATTGATAAACTGGGGAGCTGGGTGTCTTATAGTTGGTAAACAATATATGTATGCCTTTGTTTTGTTACTAGGGCCCATACAAGATATACAAATCACGATTGTGTTTAACACCAGGTGTGACATTTCTTTATAGCAATTAAAGTAATAGGTGTTGTTTCCACCTTCTTTGGTATGGAGGTGGTGTGAGTCCTTATTAATATGATTTTTGATGGCATATTCACTGGTTTCCTATACATCTTTGTCACGCCTTGCTTTTATGTTCTTTTTTTTGTTTTAATAGTAAGCTCAGCATTAATGTCAATATTGGTCCCATTAAGGTATTTTGGGCTCAACAGTGGACAATCTTGCTGTTAGACATTTGTCAATATTAAACCATTTATACATGGTTTCTGATGACCACCACTTTTGCTTGGCCTCACTTTTTTGAACTGCTACATCGGGATTGTATTATTGTTGTATGACTCAATAGCATCAGAATCAATCTCTACACACTTTTTTTATTTTTTAGATTTTCATTTCATATTAGTTTGAGCTATTGTACACTTGGCCTAATTCTACAATACTCAACACAAATTGTGCATTAATTAGAATTTTTTATACATTTCTACATTACGGGCCTTTAAATCTATTTCATCAGTAAGATTTTCGATCTTGTTTTTTCAGTCTGCTGTCAAATATTACTCCAACTATCATTCTGAGTAAGGAGCCATATGATGCTTCGGACTTGAGGCTTATTGGTTCAGACAGGACCGGCAAAAGACCCAGCCCAGGTGAATAGTCCCTTTGGGAATATTTTCACATTTACTTATGTCCGCTATAACATTATATTGGTCTGCTGCTTATTGATCCTATGCTGAACCGGCTCAGGTCTATTTAACTTTGGTATTGTTAGCTTTGGACAACGGTTTTTATTAATATATTTAAACATGGAATTGCATCATTTAATAAATGAGCTGTCTTCTGACAGAGACTATCTTTCTGTTTTTGGAATTGGTCCCCTTGGTGAAAAGCTGGATGACCTTGGCAACACAGGCCTTGATGAAAATTGTGTAAACATTTTTTCAAATCTTAACAAACATATGAGACCTTTGAGAAATAACGTTTGGCATTACAAACTTTTTCGTGCATATTTACTCAAAGGCATCACTCCACGAGGTTACAGTGCACTCCAACCATTGATTAATTCCCCTGATGATCTCCTATTGAAACAATGGAATGAAATTCAACAAGAGACAACCCTGAAATTTGTTGAAATACTAACAATTTTCCATAAGAGAGTCATTGAACAAGAAATTAAATCCATTTCTTCTCTTAATGATAAGGCCAAGCAATTTGAGGGTCAGACCATATATACAAATAGTATCAAGAACATAAGCAAGGAACTTATGACATTGGAATCACAGCTTAAGGAACAGCTTAAGGATAGGAAAAAGAAAAAGTTCCAAAGGGATTTAGATGATTATACCAGAGGGGATCCCTTTAATTTTACAAACAAAAACAAACATGTACGATTTTCTCCTTCAAATCGTACCTATCCCAAGAGGAAACAGATTAAATCTGTCCTTAAGAAAGACACACATTGTTATGGTTACTAAAGGAATTTTGTACTTCACCTATTACGCCTAAACATATGGTTTGTTACCCATTAAATATTATTATTAGTTATCGTAACTTTATATTCATGCACCCTAAGTATAGGGAATGGAATGTTATTGCATTTCCTATAATGTATACTCAGGGTATGCTTTTGTCATCTACTTCTGAAGGAACTCATTTAGCTATAGATAATGATCTAAAGTACTGGTATCAGTTGATATCTGATAATAAAGTTAAAAATCTAGATTTCTTAAAACAAGAATTTGATCTAAGAGAAACTTGCTGGTTAGAGGTTCAGACCTTTAGACAACATCTCATTAATAAAATAGATTTAATGTCTATAACTGTTAAAGAATCTATTCCAACACTGATTGATTACTTGATATTAAATTTACAACATAAAGTTTCTGATAAAGGTAAACTTTCATACTTTCATACATACATAAAGTTATCAGACAAGAAACTTTTTACAGTGTAGATTCATACTGGAATTATTTCACTTCTATTAATGGGGACCCACCAAATCAACAAGATAAACAATATATATTGGAATCTGCTTATAGAACTACGTCTTCCATTGTCTGGAGACTTTATACATGGAAATTTTTACATAGATCTTTTTATACACCTTTGATGATGAATAAAATAAATAATAAAGATAATCTATGCAAGAGATGTAATGTAGAAATTAATGCTGACTGGGCTCATATGTTTTATGACTGTATAAAATTGAAAGAATACTGGAAGTCAATTAATGAATTTTGCAGGCTCTTTTTACAGATAATTTCATTATTTCTAAATCTCTTATATTATTCAACACACCTGTACCTCAAAGTGTTAAAAAGGTTAAGCTTCCCTTGTTATGGTCTATTCTAGCAGTGGCTAGGAAAATAATAACTAGAAATTGGATTTCAGATACACCTCCTTCGTTCAATGAATTTAAAATGTTATGAATATAGTGTGCCATATGGAAATAAACACAATTAGGACTAGAACAAACAGAAAAACATCTTATTTTATTGTATGGGATAATTTACAAAATTTGTTAAAAAAAATTTAATTTCAATAGCATGGTATTTTAGTTTAATTAATTGATCTGATTGTAGTGGATGTCTTTGTAAATACTTTAGTTGTTTTGTTGAATATTATAATAATACCTATTTTTAATTACTTGTATAAAATTGTTATGATATTTCTCTTGTATGTTAAAACAATAAACCTGTTTTGAAAAAAAAAAAGAAAGACACACATAACTATACTGACACTTCAGCTGATGAATATTCATCCTCATGTCTTGATACTGATTCAGGGGGTGCCACAGGTTTACCAGTATCCAAGAGAAGAAATTCTGTCACCTCACAGGATTTACACGTAGGAGGAGGGGGGGCAGGAAACATAAAAGATGTGGAAAACATGGAAACGCTATTAGAGATGTTTGTGACCAAACATCCACTGTAAACATTACTAATATTTCATCACATGTCCTCTCCTATTCTGAAATTGACATTCTTAATAAAGGATTATCATTCATCCCTGTTGTTTTTGTTTCTGAAGAAAGTTTTGTTCAAGATATTGTTTCATTTTGTAGAAATCTTAACCTTAAACTATTTTTTCAAGAACAAGAACCAAAGATCTCTGAGGAATTTAGATACCATAGGTCTTCCTTCATGCCACCCATGAATCACCAAGTTTCCATGTTTCAACAAGCCATGATCAAAGATCTACATTTTCAGTTTAGATCAATTCCACCATTACCTAATACTGTATCCAAAATTTGCATAGAAAATATCAACACATTGGCAAATAATCACAATCTAGTCATAATTGGTGCTGACAAAGGTGGTTCTATAGTGATTCAGGATACATCACAATATGATCATGAAGCACTGAACCAATTATCCAATGCATGCTATAACTCGGAACTCACCATTGATCCAACACCAGTATTCAAGGAACAGATTGATTCTTTCCTTAGTTTAGCTGTTGCAGAAGGTATTGTCACTCAAAACACACAGCATCAACTCACCATTGCCAACCCTTGTCCACAATACATTTATTTCCTACCTAAAATACACAAGGACCTTCAACACCCACCCGGCAGACCCATTGTTTCAGGCAGAATTTCATTAACAGAACCATTATCTCTATCCCTTACCAAATTTCTTAAGCCCCTTTTACAATGTGTCCGCTCTAGAATTCAAGATACCACGGAATTTTTACAGATTATCTCTGATACACAGTTTGAGCCCGACTGGTTACTTTGCACATTGGATGTAAAATCATTATATACTAACATACCACACTGGGCTGGCCTAGAGGCATTGGAATACTGGCTCAACAAAACTGAAATATACAAGCCAGGTTTCAACACCCTTTTGCTGTGTTTAACAGAACATGTTTTGACAAAATATGTGTGTTTTTACAAAGACAAATGCTATTTACAAACCAAGGGGACAGCTATGGGTGTATCTTTTGCACCCATATATGCCGATTTGTTCATGGCATACTTTGAAGAACAGGTTATTTACGACAACTCTCATAACATTTACAACTCTCATAACATTTACATGGTTGAAATGGAGATTTGGCGCAGATATTTGGATGACTGCTGGTTGGTATGGAAAGCGAATAAAGAATACCTTTTGTAATTTGTTTCTTATTTGAACGAAAATAAATGGGGGATTGAATTTTCTGTCAGCTATGATAGAGATAAAATTATCTTCTTAGATGTATTGGTTTGCCGTGCATCTGATCATATGCTGACTATATAGAAATTCATCGTAAATTCCCACAAAATAATTCACTTCTCCATGCAACCAGCTTTCATCCTCCTCACATCTGCAAAACATTCCCAAATTACAGTTCATGTGCATTAAAGGCATTTATTCTGATCAGCACACTTATAGACACTTCAGAGATGATTTAGTACGTCGATTCCATGACCGTGGGTACAAAATGGGTCAACTATTACATACCAAACACACAGTTGACCAGATGGAATGTACTGAATTGCTTCATTATAAAACTAGATGCAAATCACCTTCAGTAACACCTAGATTTATCACCACATAAAGTCGGAATACCAATATATTGATGCAAACTGTTCAACATAATTGGAACATATTAACATGTGAACCTAGACTTCAGGACATTCTTGGAGACCGATGTTCCTTTCGGAAAGGCAAAAATCTATCTGCCTTTTTTAATCATTTTAAACATCTTGAGAAGAAAGGTACCAAAAGTGTCCAGACCACATTATCAGGGGATCCATTAATTGGTTGCTTCCCTTGTGGACACTGTATCTATTGTAACATCATACTTAAAACCACCAGTTTCAGCAGTCAAAACACCCCTCAAGTATTCAATATAACATCTTTTGCCAACCGTTCCTCAGATTGGGTCATTTATTTGGCCAAATGCACATGTCCTGCCTTCTATATTGGCCAAACCTCCAGACCCTTGAAGCTTCAAATCTCTGAACACTTTAGTGACATCAGACACAAGAGAGACACCGATACTTTATATAAACATTCTTTGGTACATCCAAATGCTACTTTTAGTTTTACCATTGTTGATAAAATTAGAAGATCCAGGCATAACAAAGCAGGTTGGCATAATTTATTAAATCCAATGGAGAAAAAATGGATCATTAAACTTGGTGGGCTCTTTAAGCCAGGTCTGAATGAGCATATGTAATTAAGCACATGACTCACTTGAGTATTTAAATACATGTTCTTTTTTGTTGTTTTTTAAACACTGAAGAAGGCTTTGTTAATTATTTGCTGAAACTGGTCTGTTTTTCAAGAATCTTTATCAATAAATTCATTTTTAAGGTGCCTTGTATGCTGGTCCTGTTTTCTTTTTGTTTGTCCTGTGAGTAACACAAGAAACAAAAGGCACCACACACTGCCCAGTCTGCAGATGACCCTACAGATGAGGGTTTCCTCAAAAACATAGCACTGTCATGACAGGTATTAAAACATCTAGACCAGCCATATCCACACACACCCTGTTAAACTGACATTAATCCAAATGCAAGATAGCAACACTTACATTCTGTAGTCAAGTCAAGCACATCCCCTCCTTTGTGTTGGCCTGTTTCCACAGTGTATGTTGTTAGATGTAAATCCCATATCCATCTGTGATGCTGTTTGCTAACACTAGATCTAGGTCCTCCTCACAGTGAATGAAAAGGCCCAACACCAACATGGTGTTCCTAGATATTGGAGTGTGTTTCCATGCATTTGGCTATGGGAATGGTACCACAGCTGTTCCACATGCAATCAGCTAGAGGAGGGCTGCAATTCCTGCAGAGGCCATCAGCTGATCATGAGCATCACTTACAAAACACAAGTTGCTGCCTAAGCAAAGCAGGTGAAGTTTTCCACATCCACCAGAGAGGGAGTGAGAGAGACAGACAGAGAAAAAGGAAGTCAGGGAGGGGTTGAGAGTGTAAAACCTAAGCATGGTTTGTGTCACACACCTTCCAGGTACAGGGTTTCAAACCCCTAACTGACTATGTATTGCTATCACATGTCTATGCAGTTATTACATGCACCACCTAGCTTACATGTTGATGAGCTGACCAAACGTATATGTGATGGTGAGTGACATCTGCAACAGTGATATGGTAGCCATACAGTAGGTGTAATACATGTGTCTGTCCACATGAACAGGTGTCAGGGTCAACACTGCCACACTCTCCCAGGGACTCACATACATTTACACACTTGTCATGGTCAGGAATACACCTCCTAACTAGTTTGTTTTCCACAATACAGTAATGTGCACGTATCAAATGCACCACAGGGGTTATCGGGAGGTTATATGGGCAAAGGGCATGTAAAAGTGTCTGACATCAGACAGCATTCTTCCATATGCCAATGGGAGTTGTAGTGAGTGTGAATGTGTTCAAAAGCATCCTACACCATACACACAGACACAGGGTGCCAGTACTGACATGCATGCGTGCATTGCTTCAAGGGTGTGTACTCATTGACTGTGCCAGAAGGCTATACAAGGCTAGGTGAAGGGTATATCTTGGCATCAGGGCACATGACAATTGTCAGCAGTGTGGCTCAGGGGTGTAGTGTCTGGATTGACCCACACAGGTGGGTATTGTATTCACCATCCAGTCACCTGGTTAATTATTGTTTGTGGCCATTGCTGTGCAATGCTTGCCATGTATGTGTTCTTTAGTCCATGACGGACCCTGGGATGTGCACACATCCCATATGCATGTACAGTGACATGTGGAACTGTACCTGGGGTGTCTGGCCCATGCTGTGTGCACAGATTGTCATCAGCAGATGTCAGTCCTGCCCTCATGTGGTGGGAACTGGTAATGCACAGCATGTTGACCCTGCACCTACATTGATAGCATGATACAGGTATTCCCTGGTGTCAGTGGCATCTGTCCATACAGGGCATGTGTTTAAGGCAAGGCATGTCCTTTTTGGGTCACAGTTGATGGCACCACAGGTGTTGCAGGCATCCAGTGGGGAATATAGGGAAAGCACACTGTCTGCATTTATATGCCTATTGTACTGATGGATAGGGTGACATGCCCTCTGTAGTCCAATGCAATCACACCATGGGTACTATATGTGGGCAATATGCAGGGTACTACCAACTTAGCGGTTGTTGCCTAGCCAAGTGTGTTTGTGTATGAGACATGGGTTGTGTGTGTTCCATGGGTAATACAAGGGTTGCTAACTTTGTTTGCCAGGCCTTGATGTCACATGTAGGGGTATGGATTGGCACCCCAGCCTCTCACCTATTTCACATCTGTTATCCATGTAAGGTGGACATTGTGACATATAATAGGGCCACCATATAAGAAATTTGGAAAACGCACTCAACGAGACCAGTTGTTACACACTTGCAGCCACCTCCACACAGGATACAAATGACAAACACAGGCACACATACACACGCTTGCCATGTCTGGGATTAGAAGTCCTACCTAACTAGTTTATTACAGTACAACATTACACAGTTATAGGACACATAACAGAGACCACTGGAGTACTCTTTCCCCAACGTGTATTTCGCTGGAAATAGCATCAGCAGGCTTGCCAAAGAAGACCGATTGAGGTTGTAGAGACTGTGACTAGCCCCAAAAGCATTGCACACTACACAGACAAAGAAACACACACACAAACATCCACACTTGCCATGTGTTGGAATAGAACCCCTACCAAAGTACTATATCACATTACAAAAATACACTGTTATAGGACACACCATGGGGATTACTGAAATATTATTTCCCCAAAGGTGTATTTCACTGTGAATGACATCAGCAGGATTGCCAAAGAAGGTCCATTGAGGTTGTAGTGACTGTGAATTACCTCAAAAGCATTGCACCCTACACAGACAAAGAAACACACACAAACAGCCACACTTGGCATGTGTGGGAATAGAACCCCTACCATAGTACTATATCACACTACAGCATTACGCTGTTATAGGTCATACCATGGAGATTTTTGGGCTACTCCTTTCCCAAAGGTATATTTCACAGTAACTCACATCAGCAGGCTTGCCAAAGTAGGGCATTTGAATTGTAGCGAGTGTGACTAGCCTAAAAATCATGGTGCCCTACACAGACAAAAGGAACACACACAGACATCCACAGTTGCAATGTGTGGGAAGAGAACCCCCTACCAAAGTACTATATCACACTTCAGCATTATGCTGTTATAGGATGCACCACAGACATTACTGGACTACTCTTTTCCTAAAGGTGTATTTCACAGTGAATGACATCAGCAGGCTTGCCAAAGAAGGACATTTGAATTGTCATGAGTGTGACTAGCCTAAAAAGCATAGTTCCCTACACAGATAGAGACACACACAGTTACCATATCTGGGATTAGAACTCCTACCTAACTAGTTTATCACACATCAGCATTACTCAGTTATATGATGTGCCACAGAGATTACTGGGCTGCTCTTTTTCCAAAGGTGCATTTCACAGTGACTGACATCTGCAGGCAGTGAGTGTGACTAGCCTAAAAAGCATAGCTACACACACACACACACACACACACACACACACACACACACACACACACACACACACACACACACACAGACACAGACACAGACACACACACAGACACACTCTGGGATTAGAACTCCTACCTAACTAGTGTATTATACTACAGTATTACGCAGTTATAGGACACACCACAGAAATTACTGGGCTACCCTTTTTCCAAAGGTGTATTCCAAACAGACTTGTCATAGTAGGGCTATGGGGAGGGTAGTGTATGTGCATGGGCCATAATCCATTCATCTAGAGGTAGACACACGAAACTCAGGCACACGCAGTTTTATGTTCTGCAGGTACATGTATACAACTGCTAGATGACTACTGCCTTGTACAGTCATGTTGCACAGCTACCAGTTACACCACAGAGTGTAGAATGCTGAGGGATACCAGTGGCTAATTTCTACAGTGAGTGACACTTACACATCATGTGCTTGCAGCCATTTGGCTGTGTGCTAGGTGGGACAGGCCTCATGATGGAAGGTGTTTTGCCACTGACACTCTCTTCCACACATCAATGTATGTGTACTTTTGACATATTATACTGTGTTGTCCTTGGATATCTATGTGTATTCCTATTCAATGTATGTGCAAAGCATAACTGGTGCATACTGAGGAGTGTATGCACTAACATCTGCAACTGTCAGATATGTATGGTCCATTGTTGTTGGCAGACGTGTTTGTGTGTGACCATGCCCAGTATGACCTTTCAGTATGTTGTTGTCTGACATTGCCTTCATTTCTCTGTGTGTGTGAGCATGCGCAGTATGCCCTTATGTAATGAATGGGTGAATCCATTCCAGGTAGTTTGTACTCCAGTGCAGACCTTTGTGTTCTACACCTACAGGTAGCAAACTGTTTCTGCAGGATATCTGGAGATCAGTTGGCAATATGGGGTCAAACTGTGCAAGGGATAGTGTGTACTGTAGGTGATTGTGGCTGTGCTGTTTCTGCTACATGGTACTTGTGTTAGCAGAGATATTCAGACATGACTATTGTTATACACTATGATGTTTTATGTCATCAAGTACTGTCTGACGGGCATCTTTGCTCACAATTATGTCCTAGGGAACACAGGGTAAATGCAGCTGTATCCACTATTGTGGTCACATGCCTACATATTCATGGAAAGTTATGCCATTTTGGAGGGGGAGCTGCAGACATTTGCTGCTGGGTCTGTGTATCCAGTTCAGCAACTTGGTACAGTGCTGGCAGGGGATCCCATACTTGTACATCCGTCAACATGACAGTATGGCCTTATATTGCTGTGGCAATACCTCACAGCTGTACAGATTCACACAGGTTACCCAGAGGCAGGGGTCATATTTCAGGACATTACCCCTATTGTGGTGTACGGGCAGGTTTGTAGCCACCCATATCTGTGTTTGCAGCCAGGGATAGTATGTACACATGGCTGTGTGTTGGACCTTGCAAAGTGCATGCTGCCCATGCTCCCACCCCCCCTTATTATTCTATCCTCTTTCTACATTATGCATACATTCTCTGATACTTTCCCTATAGTTATTATTTCATCACAGCTGTGTTTTGGTGTTGGTCCACAGTTCATGCAGTGGGACATGGACATGTTACTGTGGTTTTCCACTTGGCCTTGCATATGTATTATGTGGAATGTGGGGTTGTTATTTGGGTGTCCATGACATAACATACATTGGCAGTACGGGTGAGACGCATGCTTTTGGTAGAGGTCTGTAGGCCATTTGGTGGTGATGCAGGTCAGCTGTAGCAGGCTATTGCATTCTGTCAGTCCTACAGCCCCAGACTGACATACAGTGTATTCCCATGGGGCGACAGGGTAGGTGTGCTAGGTGTTCATGCCAATACTTTCTATCAGTATTGATCAAGTGGTGTGGATGCTGGCAGGGTGCTACTTACAGCTAGGGACACACCTGCATGTGACATCTGCACTGCATGCTGCATTCATTCGCTATTGCCATACACAGGTGGGGGTCATATTGTACCCATTCCCAACAGCAGGGATATGACCAGAGCGGTACCTGTGGGTGTTGTTTGGGTGAGCTGGGTGCATATGTGCTATGGACACTACTTGCATCTGACTCACAGATATGCATAGGGCATTCCAGTTATGCTGGCTTGTGCAAGGACATCAGCCATTTTCCAATACATCAGTCCTATCACCTTTGTGATCTGCAAGTGTTCAGCCAGACAACATCAGTATTCCCTATTACAAGGCCAGTTAATGTGATCGATACCTGTATGTACAAAGTGTTCATTTCACAGTTACACATAATATGCTGTATGTCTGGGGTACTTTTCCCTGTGTACTGCATGTATATCTAGGCCAACAGTCATGCCATGTCCAACTTTCAGATGGTGACACACATTACCACCATACATTTACAATGGCTTACTGCTAGCATGTGTTATACTAGTGGGAATTGTCTTTGGCACTGCAGTTGAGAGGACTTGCCCCTGTCATCAGCAGTAGTGGGCAATGGCCACCAGGTCAAGCCTCAACATGCATACATACTGACCACTCTCACACATTATGAAACACACACCAACCTAACACACACATGCCTGCATATTGTACAAATGCTACAGTTTCTGACTTTCTACCCTTCAGAACTAACATCCCACTGCCTGATCTGATGTAGTCAGTCTGTGTAGGCCTGGGGGAGAGATTACCCATAGGCATCATTCAGAGGCATTAGCACAGCCTTTGTTTGAGTTTGTCTACACCTGTCCTTCTGGCTGAGACTGTTGTTGGGTATGTGAACCTCCATGACTGGTATGTGTGTGTCATATGGAAACACATGTAGCCCAGCACATTTCCTGCAGTGGGTTTTGTCAACATGTGTAGTACTGGCTACTATGGTGACACATGTATTTGTTACACATCTCATGCTGCCACTTTAGGTTTCTACTATCTGCTGGCATCCCATTCAGCCGCCCAATTCCCTTGCATGCTCACATCCATATCATAGCTACAGGTAACAACACATACTACTCCATTCAGCAATTGGTAAGGAGAGTGACTCACCTTGTGGGTGTGCTAGTATTGAGGATGATACTGGAGGGCTGCCTTTGTCAGATGCACATAGTACACTCCCTATACATGGTTGAGCACAGTAGTGTCATGTCTGGCATCCCTTTTACTGTATGTGTGAGTCAGAGAGTGGTGTTATTCCCTGGGTCCCTCCTGTGTCAGTGTATGTGCTATGTGTTGCCTCTTTGCCAAGGCCAGGGCATACTGGGCATGCCTCCTTCTGCCTACTGGGGCAGGCTCAGGTTGTTCCTACCCTGAGTCATCACTCTGTGCCTGTGCAGGCCTTGGCAAAGGTGGGGGGGCTGTGTGTCCCTGTCCTGTGCTGTTCCTGCTGCAGCTGATTCTGCCGGATCATATTGTGTAGCAGGGAACATATGATGACAATTTGAGTACATGTAGCTGGAGAGTATGCAAGGCTCCACCGGATGTGTCCAGGCACTGGAACCGTGACTTGAGCATCCCGAACACATGCTGTATTACAACTCTGGTCTGTGCGTGTGCCTCATTATGGAGTTCTTGTTCGGGTGTGTGTACATTTCTGATGGGTGTCATCAGCCATCTCTCTAGTGCGTAACCAGCATCCCCCACTAGGTGACTGTAAGGGATGTCCCCACTGGCAAATCTCTGGTACAGCTGCATCAGATGCCAGATGTGGGAATTGTGATAGCTTCCAGGGTAGCCAGCACAAACTTTCATTATAATGCCCTTAGCATCACACACAACCTGGCAGTTGATGGAGGGAAAGCCCTTGCAGTTGATTTAGACCCTACCCCGCTCACCAGGTGGTGCTTTGATGCATATGTGCGTGCAGTCTATAGCACCCACTACCTCAGGGTATTCTGCTATTTTGTGGAAGAGATTCATATTGCTGGCCAACGCCTCTTGTTTGGTGGGGAAATATATGTGCTCACCAGCATGTGCTGACATGGCATCCAGTAACATGTGGAGTACCTTCGATGCTGATGCCTGTGAGATCCCCATGATATCCCCAGTTGGCCTTTGGAAGGTACCTGTAGCTAGTATTCTTAGGCCTACACATACCTTGGTATCCACTGGGATGGGTTCCCCTCTGTCAGTTCTGTGTGTGAGGCGTGGCCGGCACAGCTCAACAATTCACTGTAAGAAGTCCCTGTCCACCCTATAGTGCTTCACTATCTCCAGCTCATGTAGGCCCTGGTAGGTTACCCTGGGTCTGTAGACTCTTCTCCATCTCCTCACTGTGGGTTGGTCAACAGCATTCTCATCCTCACCACCCTCAGCCTCTTCCACATGTTGATGTATGATAGCTATTGCAGCCCCTATCATTTTGTTGCATTTGTTTGTTAAAATTCCCCTGCTTGTATACACGGGTGGTGTAGAGTATGTGGGAAAAAACAGAGGGAAAGGTGTTTGCATAGTTTATAGTAGTGTTCTGGGCTGGGCTGGTCTGTTCCCTGTGTAATTGTCTGATTCTGATACATTTCACCTGCCAGTTATGCTAGTTCTCCTAGATTGCCCTCCTACTGCTGTTTTCCTTCCCACTGCCTTCCTGTTTAAGCCTGAGGGTGTGCCATGCAAACACAGTGCTCAAATGTGCACAGAGCTGCTATTTCCTGGTTTACTTTTTTTTCACTTTTAAAACCTGGTGCGCGGTGTGCGCATGCGCTTAGGCAATGTAAAGAGTGCTAGGCAGCCTCAGACACACCACATTGCTTAGCTCTGCTAAGCTGAGTTCAAACCCAAGCCATAGGGCTCCAATCCACTTATAGTATGCGGGACACACACCCCTATGATGTCAGCTAACTCCTAGGCTTGCACCAAGGTATTCCTGCTCTTACACTGTTGGGTGCTGACTAGCATACAGGGGAAATCTGGGATTCAGTATCATTCCCCTCATTTGCATAGGATTGCCTGCTGATGCATAGTTGCAGCTCCCACACTGAGCCTCCCCCCTTAGTAACCACTATTCACTGGCCATGTTGTGTTCTGCCTGCCATTGAGTATAATGGCAAACTAGTGATTTTGGTTAGAATGCTTATTTTAGGGTTTTTATTTTATTTTTCACCCAATCCCATGTGCCACTGCCCTATGCTTAAACAGCCGAGATTGGCTAAAAAAAAAATAAAAGTTGATTTTTTTATTTTTGCAACTATTTTCCATGCCAATGGCCATATATTTGGCCATTGGCATGCTTTCTACATAATATCCACCCTATATTTGGAGCTGTCATGGCTCCGTTTTGTAGTTTGCAGAAATGTATTTGGTTACTGGCCGAGTACATTTCTGCAGATTACACTAGTCCTGCATTGCCGGCTTCCAGCTTCCTGGATAACAAATTCACCTCATTTGCATGGATTTAACCTGCAAATGAGGTAATTTGCATATAGGGGCAGAGTCTGTGCAGGACTAGTGCAGGAGCGCTCGTGCACATCCCTACAACTTATTCCTGGATCTCACTGCAGACATATTGCCTGCTGGAACTCCTGCACTAGTCCTGCACACCATACAGGGCTTGCTGAATCCGGAGGGTTATCTTTTTATGTTTATATTGCTGGAGCTTTTCTCCTCGGGTCTCCACTGAAAATGGGCCATTGACTCAGATATACTAACCTGGTTAACAAATGTCAAATATAATAAATAATAAATAATAAAATGAGGTTTGCCTTTGAATATTTCCTAATTTTTGCTGGCTTAGCTGGATATTCTGGGTTGATTTTATTTTTCAAACGAGACAGCATTGTGATCCAACCTCACTAGTGAGGATGTGACTGGAGGGGATGCAAACCTCTTTCACAATGGTGAGCACCTGATCCAGTATGTCTGATTCTCTGGTTGGAGCGCACACTGTTTGTTCCAGTATATTTGTGTTAATAAATTCCAGAAAGCATTATGCCTGTAGGTTTGAGGTCTAGTATGTTTCTAAGTCTGTAAAGGGGTAGTTAGTCACCCAAGAATAAGGAGTTTGGTTGGAGGGTGTGTGCTTCTATTAGGTTTAAGTAAGAGTCATGAGACTATAGGGGATTAGATAGAGACTTGTAGCTAGCCATGATATGGTGAAGGACCTTATCTACAGTGACTTGCATGTAGGGGGTGTCATGATATCATCCTGTTTAACCAACGTCATGCTGGCTGCAGTAACAGCTCTCTGAACTCCAAAAACAGGATCATCAGATCATCCCAGCAGGAATTAGAAGTTTTTTTTTTTTTTTTAATTAAAATAATCCAGACTTCAGTCCAGCTAATATTTAAAAGTTAGAAACTA
>NC_056735.1:820643024-820667960 GCF_019279795.1 Protopterus annectens | reverse complement strand
ATCCCCATATTTACTGGGGGGCTTCTAGTCTCCTGCTATATTTGTAGGTTGCTGATATGATCAGACTGGACATGGTAATGTGTGTGCACTTTGTTTAGTGCAATCCCAGGAATGATCCACGTGAGTCAGCAGGTGTTACCAGCTTGTAGAGGACTCCACTATTCATGGCTTGTGTGATCTCTCCGTGGACAAATTGCCATTCCTTCATATGACAATACATGTTTATGCACAAATAGTTGACTTTGTGGATACGACATGTGTCTGGTATGTTGAGTAGGGGCTATTCAGAGTCTATGTGGGACATGTGTAGCTCCTTACATTGATATATGTCCTGGGTGGGTGCCTTGCAAACAGCCTAGCATGTGTGGGAACCATGTTCTGCCCATGAACATACCACAGTTGGTAGGGTTGTGTGTTTGTCGGCATGCAATAGCTCTGTTTATGACTTCAATCATGATGGACTACATGGCCTTGCAGTACAGACATCATAGGCTTATAGGACATTAGTTCCCATGGTCTGGTGTGCACCAACGCCTGTGGGGTGTGCCATATGTTGCTGTAACACATTCAACCGTTTCAGATCCGGTAGTGTGGGTGGGGCTCAACAGACTGTTCGGGTGCAGGGTATGTTTGTTCTGTAGTTCACTTATGTCACATATAGGGGAAGTATGTATTCCAATTGATGCCATGAATTTGGCTTTGGGTGGTGCTGTATACCCATTCCATGTCTGTTATCTTCTGGTATGATGATAGGGCCTTTTGTCAGTAGGAGGTGGGTATGTATGTATGGGCCTGTCTGACAGGTTGTCGGCATTGTCAGTCAGGTACAGTTGTCCCTGACTCAGGGCATATATAGGTGTACATTGCTATAAATGACATATCTGAAGACAGTGTCATGGTTCTGTCATGACTCATTCGCAGATGATCTTTCAATAACACAGACAAACATGAGCACTACACCCCTGTTGTGCTCATTTACACACTTACCACCCTACTGATCCTATGTGAATTGTCAACAGAGTATGTCATCTTGATATCCCGTCATGTCCGTTGGTCAGTGTCATGTGTACTCTCCAGTCCAGCATGTGATTATTGGACTTTTGATGCAATGTTACACCTGCCTCATGTACACAGACAACACTCTCCTCCTCACAACAAACTCAGTTATATGAGAGGGATGCAACTATATAGACGAACAGGGGGCTGGGCTCTCTTGACCCATGACTGGCACGGTCTATCAGGTGGTGAAGGTAACCACCACACCACAACTACAGTCTCACATAGACCTATAGCGACAGCACAGACAATAGATTACCACACTTTGGAGGCTCTACATAAACTCAGCCTAAGCAGCTGTGACCTCCAAAGCAGTCACACAACCAACTGCTACCCCACAACATTACCCACATATCACATAGTTCACACAGTCAGTGTGCCACACAGTCACTGCCCTTAGGGCTAAGGAACACACCTAATACACTTCTCATAGGTGACTCTTATTTTCAGACACACTAACGTCCCACTCAACAGGCTGTACAAGATGGAGGTCACTTTGAGCTGTTTGCCAGGTGCCAAGATCCACCACATGACACATGCACTCAGGTCACTCCACAGCGAGTACATGTATGGCTCCATCATTGTCCATGCTGGTGTGAATAACCTCAGACGTTCCTCCCTGGACTACATGACATGCAACTTAGATGAGCTCTCTGTTCATGTTGCCCAGGACAATATGACCCTGACCTTGTGTAGCATCATACCCTCACCAGGACTGATGTCACAGTATACAGACAAACCGATAACTTATAACAGTTGGCTGACATATTGGTGTCATTCAAAGGGGATCCAGTGTCTGTCATCCTGGGATGACATGCTCGACATGCTGCATAGCTTCTCTATGGGCGGCTTGCACCTGTCACACCTAAATTTTCGTATACTGGCTGAGGCTCTTGGCACCACCATAATGGCTTTTTTAAGCAAGGCTCATGACACAACCCACCTCCATACACGTTATAAGGTTATGGAAACTAAGGGTTATGCTGCTCAACACCTGCTGCCTAACCCTCAAGTGCACACACTCAGGACTCTCCTCAGTATGGGGGATGTCGATATCTGTGCAGTGACAGACACCTGGTTCAGGCTCATGACAGCACAACAGCACTACCAGGTTGTACTTCATACCATGCTTTTTGGACACATGACTCAGACCAGCCAGAATTACTGGGGGTGTATACATATGCATCACAGATACACACACCTCCAGGTTACTAGTACTGTACTAAGCATCTGAGAACGTTCATGTGCAACTGACTGTGGGCATACCTGCCTTTCAGTTTGTAGCCTGTTACAGTCCACCCTCCCTAACCCGGGTACCACACTCAGTATTCTTGGGAACACTGGGGGATATGTAGGTCTCTCCAACCAACATTGTATTGGGTGACTGCAACTACCCAAACATTGACTGGGAATACTAGACAGTCACGAACACCCTTGCACGACTGTTGCTGGCATATATACACTCAAATGCTATGGCACACCTGGTCACCACACCCACAAGTGGAGAGAACATATTGGACATGCTCATCATCGGCATGGGGACTCCATGTTCCACACCTGAGGTATGCCCCTCATTGGTGAGGTCAGACTATACATTTATCTCACTGGACATCCATATCCCGTCCCCACACCCATAGTAGGTTATCCCTGTGTGGAACTTCTCAGAGCAGACATCACACTTCTACAAACCGAGGTGGTATCCCACAAAGACCCTGGGACAGTGGTAACTATGGCTCAGACCGCTGATTCCTTTATGTACGCATTCTCTAGACAGCTACTGGAATGCATGGATCGTGCTATCACAAATTCAACATGTCTCACTCCTGCAAAGGCAGGGGACCTGTCTGGTGGATCCAGGACATTCATAGGCCATACAACATAAGGGGGAGGCTGCTACATGATAGAGCACATTACCAACATGGGAAGACATCTCTGATCAGTACTGGCAGAAGGCTATGATCACTCATATATTCATGTAAGGGCCGCTGCTAACAGAAATGTGCACCAGACACTGAGGACAATCACAAGATCTTCTTTGGTTATGTCAGGAACCTGGGTGGAAACTCAATGATATGCTGTGAGTTACTGCATATTGACTATACATACACTGACCCACAGACATTGCTAACATCCTGGCAAACAGGTTTGGTGCAAATGTCTCCACCCCCATCCCCCCTACACAGCTGCTGTCCATCCCAACAGGGTGTAGACTCCCAGACATCACAGATATACAGGTGTGTCCTGCTCTATCCAGAGCAGACATCACAGCATCAATGGGACTGGACAGTGTCCCAGCCTGCGTGTTACACAAGCTTCATGACGAACGTAACCCTCACATTAGGTCACTGTTCATTTTCAGAGTCACTACTGGATGTGTACCCATGGAATGGCATACAGCAACAGTATTCCCGTTCCACAGGAGTGGTGGCACAGTGTACCATGGAGAATGTCACCCTATAAGCCTAGCTAGCCTGGTCTGCAAAGCTTTGGAGCGTATCATCATGGCAGTCATACACATAGACATCGGGAACATACAGACAGTGGATCCTACACATCTCGCCTTAGTTGTGGGCAGATCTTGCCTCTTGACCCTGTTCAACTTCTTTAAACAGTTAACAGGTCCATAGATGTAGAGAAGGATGTCCACACAGCCTATTTGGGCCTCGCATACACCTTCCACACTATACCCCACTCGGACATTTTACATTAGCTGACCGGCTTCGATATCGACACATATGTCACAGAAGGGATTGCTAACTGATTCAGGGTTAGGACACACATGGTAAATATTGCAGGTGCCATGTCTGACTATACACCAGTTATACGTGGCATCCCACAAGGCTCAGTCCTGTGACCTGTCTTGTTCAGTAAATATGTCTCTGATGTACAGGCTATCACAGGAGGGATATGGCTGACCATATTCGCAGATGACTGCATACTGGGTGCCATAATCATCTCTCCAGCTGCCACAGGCATCCTCAAAAGGGGTCTCACAGGGATGGATAACTGGTGCCCGGGCCATGGCTTACAGCTAAATGCCATTAGATGCGTAGTCATCCCCTTTGGGAATTACAATGTGCCCACACATTACCATTATGGTGGTAATCCATTATGTACAGTAGGAGTTGTTATGGCTTTGGGATCATGAGTACTTAGTACTCTCGCCTATGACAATCACGTTGCCAATGTGGTTAGACAGACCTTCTGTATAGCCCAGAGTATCCCATGAGGTTTCACATCTATATCAAGTGGGTCATTTTGCCCCTATAGTCATCAGGCCCATGCTTGGATACAATGCCCCATTTGGGATGTACCTTACCCGGCATGTGCAGCAACTGTAATGGACACAGATTACCTCACCAAGTGGGACTCACACAGATGGCCTGCACACTTCGGCTACCGTATCTCCAGCTATACTCAGTCGCTTACCGCCTACTCGAACACAATCTGTGCCTGTTGTTTAAGGACATGTCCAACCCAGATGTCATGGACATGGTCCACCTCAGGATATCCACATCCCTTGGAGCTACATGCTCCAGGGACGTAAACCTCAGCATGGATGTTAATAAGACATGCGGGACCGACAGATTGCTATCCCGGAGGCTCCACTCACTGTGGAATGGGATCCCAGTCCTGCATATGCAAGGCCCACCAATGACTACCTACAGGAGACATCTTGACAAGTGGATGGGTGATCGTATGTTTACCCCTGGGATATCTTCTGTGTCGCTGCTAGACAGGGGCACATTAAAGTAAATGTAGATAGGCTATCTTGTGTGACCTACTAATCACAGGCACAGTCCACTAATCTAACAGGGTTGCAATAGCCAAGCACACTGTGGCTAGGCTTGAACATGTCCTAGGCAGATAGCCTAATATCAGCCACTGGACCTGTGATACTGTTTGGGATGCACATTGTTTATTGATGATACTGATTGCAGGTTTTGTTTCTTCTTTGCTTTCCCACTTTCTATGAACAACCTGAGTATCTGCAGAACATGATTGGTTTTGACAGGGTTCCTCTATATTATATATGTGTCTGTTGCCATTTAACTGTGTGCACATGGCAGATTGGTGGATAGTGTGATGTTCCTGGGTTAACACATGCAACTGCTGGATATGTGTGTTGTGGGATACTGTACTCAGTCATGGCCTAAGTGTGTGAGCATGCCCAGTTCTGCCTTTCAGTGTTTTGTTGCCTGACATTTGTCTCATTTATTCAAGTGTGTGAGCATGCCCAGCGTTACCTTTAATTATGTTGCTGTCTGAGGTCCACTACATTTGTAGATGTGTGTGAGCATGTGCATTATTGACATTTATACTATCTGTGTGTTGAAGATCAGGTTCTATTCTTACTGCAGGGCTCACCTTTGTGTCATAACTCAACAGAATTATGCTATGCCTACAGGGTTTCCATGAGATACTTTGCATAGACCTATCAACATTTCTTCATACAGGCTGACCACTGACATATTGTAGTGGTTTAGTGGTTCAGTACTATGACTATAGTGCACAGTATCCTGGGTTCAAGGCCTGTCACCGCTTTATATTTTCAAACTGAGCAGACATGACTGCTTACAGGCCAGTGGGCATATATGAGCATGTTGGTTTTTGTTCGGACATGCCCAACGTAGACCACGGTTGTCCAACATTGATCAACATTAACCAACATTGCTGAACGTTGGGCAATATTGGTCAACATTGACCACAGTTGTGCTAGTTAGTGTTTGCAGTTTTGTTTACATATACTGATTGGTGGTGACAGCTGTTTAGCACTGCTTTATATTGCTTAACAGATGGCAATCATGCCTCGGGTGGTGCTGCAGGGCTGCCTATGTTGGATGCACATACTACACTCCCTATAAGTGTTTGAGGACAGGTAGTGTCATGTTAGGCATCTCTTTTACTCCTTGTGCATGTCGGAGAGAGGTATCATTTCCAGCATTCCTACTGGGCAAGTGTATATGCTATGCGTTGCCTCTTTAACAAGGCCAGGGCATACTGGGCATGCCTCCTTCTGCCTACTGGGGCAGGCTCAGCTTGTTCCTCCATGGAGTCACGCTCTGCCTGTGATGGCCTTGGCAATGGTGGGGGGCTGTTTGGTCCAGGTCTATGCTGGTCCTGCTGCAGCTGTTTTTGCAGGATCATATTATGTAGCATAGGACATACCATGGCAATTTGGGTACATGTAGTTGGTGAGTACTGCAAGGCTCCACAAGATGTGTCCAGGCCCCTGAACCATGACTTGACCAGCCCAAACACATGCTTGATTACATTTCGTGTGGGTGCGTGTGCCTCATTATGGCATTCCTGTTCAGGTGTGTGTGCATTTCTGATGGGTGTCATCAGCCATGGCTCCAATGCATAGCCAGCATCCCCCACCAGGTGACCTTGAGGGATGTCCCCATTGGCAAATGTCTGGTACAGCTGTGACAGATGCCAAATATGGGAATCATGGTAGCTTCCAGGGCAGCCAGCACACACATTCAGTATTATGCCCTGGGCATCGCACACAACCTGGCAGTTGATGGAAAGGAAGCCCTTGCGGTTAAAGTAGACCATACCCTGCTCACCGGCTGGTGCTTTGATGCATATATGCATGCAGTCGATTGCACCCACTACCTCAGGGTATTCCGCTATTTGCTGGAAGTGATGCATATTGCTGGCCAGTACCTCACGGGAATTGGGGAAGTATACATGATCACCGACATGAGCTGACATGGCATCCAGGATCTGGTGCAGTACCCTGGATGCTGACACCTGTGATATCCCCATCATATCACCAGTTGGTCTCTGGAAGGTACCTGCTGCTATTATTCTTAGGCCAACACATACCTTGGTTTCCACTGGGATGGGTTCCCCTCTGTTGGTTCTGTGTGTGAGGCGTGGCCTGCACAGCTCAACAATTTGCTGCATGAGGTGTCTGTCCACTCTATAGCACTCCACTATCTCCAGCTCATGTAGCCCCTGATAGGTTACCCTGGGCCTGTACACTCTTCTCCGTCTCCTCACTGTGGGTTGTCCAGCAGCATTTGCATTGTCACCACCCTCAGCTTGTTGCATATGTCACCTTATAACAGCAATGGCAGCCCCTAACATTTCTTTGTCTCAGTAAAGCTTTTTCAGTTTTCACTTATATTAGCTTTCTGCAGTGTTGCAGTGTCTCTGTGGGAAACATAGTGGAATGTTGTTTGCAGACTTTTAAGTGCTGGGCTGGGCTAGTGTACTACCTGTGTAACTGCCTGCTTCTAATTGTTTTCACCTGTTAGCTCTGCTAGTACTCCCTGGTTAACTTCCTACTATTTGTTGTGCTTCCTTTTACCTTTCTGTTTCCTCAGGGGGCAGCACCGCGCAAACAAGTGCTAACACGCGCACACAAGCTCACATGTGCACACACATACTTACATGGACTTACACTTGCTTATTCTTGCTTAAACATGCACACAGGTGCAAACGCACTTACACAATGTTATACAACCTTACACATGCTTACTCCAGCTTAAATGCAGTCTTACTCAGTTCTACACATGCACACATACACATTGCAAACACTTCTACAAGAAACGTTGGTGTTATCCACGGCATACACCTTCAATTTCTTGCCTTTAGCTAGGATACCTGTTGACACACCTCTTCTAGTGATGGGCAACTGGCAGCATACACATGCCACTCTGCTCCAAAGAGCTTCACTTCTTTCATACATACCCCCCTCGTGATGTCACCTATCTTCTACTCTGATACTCCCCTTATCCTTCTCCTACACTCCACTGACTGTGCTCATTTGCTATGTAAACTTGGGATTCACTATCCTTACCCTCATTTGCATAGGATTGCCTACTAATGCTTGGTTACATGTCTTAGACTGTGCTTCCCCCCCCTTAGCAACCTCTACTCCGTAGCCATGTTGTCTTTGGACTGCCATTCCCTTGCATTATAATTTCAGAATTACTATGAATTCCACATTTGTGGATTTTAATTCCTATTTGTCTGGGTTTTACAGCACACTGCGTTTGCGCTCCGCTTAAACATTGGAGATCAGGATAAAAAAATAAAAATATTTTATTTTTAATTTGCATCAGTGACCATTGCCAATGGCCATATTTTTGTCCATTGGCATGCTTCCTCCAATGTATGCATCCTTTTTTTGGGGCTGTCACGGCTCCGTGTTACTATTTGCAGAACCGTACTCAGTTGTCAACTGAGTACATTTCTACAAATAACACTACTGTTACTCGGACAGGTTCGGGCTTCCTGGATCGTAAATTTACCTCATTTGCATAGCTTTCAGCTGCAAATGAGGTAATTTGCATATTCTAGCACTGTCCATTTAAGACTCGTTTTGGGTGCTCTGTTGCACGCCCCTACCGGCTGTTCTTGGATCGCTCGGCAGACATGATGGCTGCATGGAGTCTTACTCTACTCTTAGACTCTGTGCAAGCCTTCATGAATGTTACAATATGGTCATTTATGACTAGAATGTGAAATGAATCTCCAAGAAAATGAAAATGGATTTATGCAGTAGAAAGACAGAGAATAATGTGTTATACAAAAATGTACAAAAAGAAATGACTGATAAAGAGGTTGTACATGAAGTTAAAGAAAGTAATAAGGAAAAAGAAACAGAGAAGATAAGTGAGGAAGAAGCTGACTGGTGTACAGTAAGAAATAAAAATAATTTGATAGGGAAGACAGTTAAATGAAGGAAAACAAACTTTAACAATATAATGCTTAGAGATAATAAGAAAGGAATGGGATAAAACTTTTAATATATAACTGTTCTTTAAAGCTGAAAATATTAGCTTTAAATGTGAACAGTATGAAAAATCTTAAGAGGAAAATGGGTATATTAAAATGATGTGCTGCAGTACATGCACATTTTATTGTTTTTGAAGATACCCCCTAGGATTCACCAAGCTCTGCACAGAGTGCAGGAATAGTGCAAGGGCTGCTGCATGATGTGCATGAGCACTCCTACACTATTCCTGCATGGACATAGCTCCTGTAGGCTAATTACCCCATTTGCAGGTGAAAACAATGCAAATGAGGTGAATTAGCAATCCAGGAAGCAAGCAGGTGTCTGTGGAGGAATAAAGTAACCTGCAGAAATGTATTCAGCTACTAACTGAATACATTTCTGCAAATTACAAAACAGAGGTATGACAGCTCCAAAGAAAGCATGTATTCAATGTAGTAGTAATGACAATGGCCATATATATGGCCATTGGTATGGTAAATAGTTACAAAATTATAAAAAATAATTTTATTTATTTTTGGCCGATTTCAGCTGTTTAAGTGTAGGGCAGCAGTGCGCAAATGGGATTAGCCCAAAAATAAAAAGTTGGAAATAAGCCTTTTAACTCAAAATCAACATTTTGCCATAATAGTCAATGGCATGCATAAGATGACAATACCATGGAATAGTGGTTGCTAAGGGGGAAGGCTGAGTGTCAGTTTTGTAACTATGCATTAGCAGTCAGTTTTATGGAAATGAGGAGATTGATACTGAATCAGAGATCTCCGCTCACTTTTAGCTTGCACCCAACCTTGTATGTGCAGCAACAACATGGTATAAGCATAAGAGGTAGATGACCTCATAAGGGGATGTGACATGTATGCTGTAAGCTTATTGGAGCTCTGATGCCTGTGTTTGCCCTTAGCTAAGCACAGTTAAGGAAGGGGTGTGTGTCTGAGTCTGCCTAGCAGTGTTTACATTGCCTAAACAGGTGTGAGCACTGCACACCAGGTTTAAAAATAAAAAACAAAAACAAAACAAAAAAGGAAGAAATAGCTTTGTTCACATCTGAGCACTGGATATGTGCGGCATGCCTCGGGACCTAAACAGTAAGGCAATGGGAAGGGAAAACAGCAGTAGAAAGGTAATTAAGAAGAACTAGCATAGCTGGCAGGTAAAATGTATCAGAATCAGACAATTACACATGCAGCAGCCCAGCCCAGAACACTATATAAACTATGCAAACACCTTTCACTCTGTTTTTTCCCACAAACACTACACTACCTGTATACACATATGGGGAAATTTTACCTGAAAAAACTAACAAAATTATAGGGGCTGCTGTTGGTCTCATACATCAATATGTGGAAGAGGCTGAGGATGGTGAGGATGAGAATGTAGATGACCAACTCACAGGAGAAGGAGAAGAGTGTATAGCCCCAGCGTAACCTACCAGGGGCTATATGAGCTGGAGATAGTGGAGCACTATAGGGTGGACAGGGACATCCTACAGCAAATTGTTGAGCTGTACTGGCCATGAATCACACACAGAACCAACAGAGGGGAACCCATCCAAGTGGATACCAAGGTATGTGCAGGCTTAAGAATACTAGCCACAGGTACCTTCCAAAGGCCAACTGGGGATATCATGGAGATCTCACAGGCATGAGCATCCAGGATACTCCACCCATGAGGCGTTGGCCAGCAATATGCGTCTCTTCCACCAAATAGCAGAATACCCTGAGGTAGTGGGTGCTATAGACTGCATGCACATACACATCAAAGCACCACCCAGTGAGCGGTGTAGGGTCTACATAAACTGCAAGGGCTTCCCGTCCATCAACTTCCAGGTCATGTGCAATGCCCAGGGCATTATAATGAATATGTGTGCTGGCAGCCCTGGAAGGTATCATGACTCCCACATCTGGCATATGACACAGCTATACCAGAGATCTGCCAGTGCTGACATCCCATATAGCCACCTAGTGGGGCATGCTGGTTATGCACTGCAGCTGTGGCTGATGACACCCATAAGAAATGCACACACACCTGAAGAAGAACTCCATAATGAGGTACATGCACAAACCAGAATCATAGTTGAGTGTATGTCTGGGATGCTCAAGTCATGGTTCTGAAGCCTGGACATATCTGGTGAAGCCTTGAGGTACTCTCCAGCTACATGTATGCAGATTTTCATTGTATGTGCCATGCTACACAATATGATCCTGCAGAAACAGCTGCAGCAGGAAAAGCACTGGGCTGGGCCACACAGCCACCCACCATTGCCAAGGCCATCACAGGCAAAGAGTGACTCAGAGGAGAAACAACCTGAGCCTGCCCATGTAGGCAGAAGGAAGTATGCCCAGTATGCCCAAGTGTTTGCAAAGAAGCAACGCATAGCACATACACTGACACTGTATGAACCCAGGGAATGACACTTCTCTCTGACTCACACATACAGTAAAATGGATGCCAAACATGACACTACCTGTGCTTTACCATGTATAGGGTGTGTACTATGTGCATCTGACACATTGAGCCCTCCAGCACCATCCTCAATATTGGCAGAGCCACAAGGTAAGTCACTCTTTCTATCAATTGTTGTATGGAGCAGTATGTTCTGCTAGTTGTATCTATGGTATAGATGTGAGCATGCAACAGAATCGAGTGGCTGAATGGGATGGCAGCAGACAGTTGACACCTATATGGGTAGCATGAAATCCATAACAAATACTTGTCAAAAAAGTAGGCAGTACTAGACAAGGTGACAAATTCCACTGCAGTACATGTGGTGGCACAACTTTGTGTGTCCATAGGACACACACCTGCATGTCAGTGAGGCTTACAAACAGCCTCAGCCAACAGGACAGGTGTAGATGACCATGAAGAAAGGCTGCGCTAAGAGCTCCAATTAATGGCAATGGAGAACATCCCCCCTCCAGACCTACACAGACAGACTACAACAAGTCAAGCAGTTGTATGTTAGTTCTGAAGGGTAAGAAGTCTGAAGCCTGAATTGTAGGCCAACAAAACTTAAGATCTGTACTCTACTGATATGCGTCTAGTCTGCATGACAGGTCAGAATACAAAACAAAATGGAAGCCATCAGAGTACCTGAAATACCAGTGCAGCCACAGGAAATGTTTACAGTTGTTAGGTGTGCCCCCCTCCCCACAATCCTATGTAGAAATGCAGTAACATGTATGTGTGGGTTTAATAAAAGTGGAGCACAGATTACCTGAGTTGGCCCAATTTACAGGATAGATTGCAGCATGTGTACAATATGCAGGGCTCTGTGTTTTAGGCTGTTGTGTGCTGTATACTGTGTGGAAGTGGTCAGCGTGTAGGCATGGAGGTTGTGTCCTGGTGGCCTATGGCCAGTACTGTTGATGACAGGGTCATATTCTGACAACTGCAGTGCCAACCACAATGCATCCCAGCAAGACCCAATTCAGCAGTCATCCATACTCATTGTCCAGATGTCAATATCTGTCACCATGTGAAAGATAGACATGCCATGAATGTGGGCCCAGACATACACACAGTACACAGGTGGAAGTACCCTAGACAGAGTACATAAAATGTAACTGTCAACTGCACACACCTTTGGAATTGTACATACAGGTTAGCAGCACATTAGTTGTCTGTGTAGTATGGAATACTGATGTAGTCTGGCCAATCACTGGCAGACCACAGAAGGCACAGTTATGAAGTAATGAGAGACTGCCTATCTCCCCACACAAGGCAGCATAAGGGGAATGTCCCAGGTATATCTGTGAGTCAGCTGCAAGAAACTTCCATATCACACATGCACTCAGCTCACCCCACCATCAGCCCCAGGTTTATCACAGGTCATATCCCCACTGTTAGGAATGAGTACACCATGACCCCCACTTCTGTATGGGAATACCCACAGAATGAAGCATTCTGAAGATGTGTCCCACGCAGGTGTTTCCCTGCCTGTAAGCAAAACCCTGCCAGCATCCAGAACAATGGATTAATATGGACAGGAACTATTGCCATTAACACTTTGCACACTTACCCTGTCACCCCAGTGGAATCCAGTGGCTTGCACCCTGGGACTGTAAGAGTGACAGAATGCACTGGCCTGCTACAGATGACATGCATCACTAGCAAATGCCCTACAGTCCTCTGTCAAAGGCCTGTGCCTCACCAGTACTGCCAATGTATGTTATCTTATGGGGTCCCAACTAACAAAATAACACAGTTCACAGTACACAAATGCAAGGCCATGTTGACAAATCCCAGTAGCATGCCCATCATGTCCTACAGCATGAACTGTGGACCAATCCCTAAATACCGCTGGGATGAAGGGACAACTATAGGGATACTTCTCAGATATCACTCGCATAATGTTAGGAAGGGGATAGAATAACAGAGTGGGGGTGTACAAGCATGGACGTCATGGAGTGTGTGAAGTCTGAAACTCTGATGTGTGCCCATACTAGCCCTGCTTGCAAACCCAGTAATGGGTGACTACAAACCCGTTCATAAACCACAATGTGAAGGAGAACTGACCAGATATATGAGCCCTGCCTCTGGGGGAACCTGGGTGAATCTGTGCAGCAGACAGGTATGGCCACAGCAGGATATAGCCATTCTGTTATATTGATAGATGTACAAGCAGGGGATCCTCAACCACCACAGTACCAAGGTGCTGGACCATTTAAGTAGACCCATGAGCAAGTGACTGCAGCTACCCCACCAGAATGGCATGAGTGTGTAAGAATATGTAGGTTACAGACCATAATACTGGACACAGCTTCATTCAGCTTGTATTTCCCAGGAAATAACTGTGAGCAAATGCGCATATCTGTCAGTAGTTGATGGCATAATACATCACAGTGTAAAACAGTGCATATGTCTGAATATCTCTGCTAACGCCAGCCATGTAACACAAGCAGCACAGACACAATAGTTACAGTATCCCACTATCTTTCACCCATTGTGAATCGATATTGTCAAACTATCTACAGATATCCTGCAGAAACAGGTTGCTAACTGTAGTTGTAGAAATGAAGCCCATGTCTGACAACAACAGTGGGCTATACATATCTGTCAGTCACAGATGTCTGTGTACACACACCACATTGCACACCATTCATGCTTTGCACACACATTGGATAGGAATACTCACAAATATCCAAGGCAAACACATTATAATAGGTCAAACATACACACACGGAGATGTGGGGAAGAGAGAGGCTGACAGTGACAAAGAGATTGCCATCATGAGGCCTGTCCCATCCACCACACATCCAATTGGCCAATATCACATGATGTGGTGATGTCAATCACTGTAGTCATTTGCTTTTGGTAGCCCTCAGCTCTATAGTGTCTGTGGTGCTTATGATAACTGTGTAACATGATAGTACAAATCAGAATTCATCTAACATTTGTGTACCCAGTCCTGCCAAATGTAAAGTTGTGTGTGACTGCATGTTGTGTGCGTTTCCAGAGGAATGGGTTATGGCCCAATCACACACACTGGGCTTCCCATAGCCCATGTTAGCACTCATGCTTATGTCAGTCACCTTGAAATAACCCTCTGGCCAGTTCTCATTCCCATAATCTTTGTGGCACTTGCAATAACTGTATAATGTTACAATGTAACATATTAGTTAGGTAGGAGTTCTATTCCCAGACACAGCAACTATGCAACTCTGTGTGTGTAGAGATTAATGATTATGAGGCCATTCTCAGTCACTACAACTCCCATTGCCCTACTTTAGCAAGCCTGCTAATGTCAGTCACCATGAAATACCACTTTGGACAATGGCCAGCCATATAAGTTCTGTAGTGCATGTGATAACTGTGTAATGTTGCAGTGTAACATATTACTTAGGTAGGAGTTCTAATCCCAGACATGGCAATTGTGTGTGTACAGATTACTGATTTTGAGGCCATTCAAAGTCACTACACCTCCCATTGCCCTACTTTAGCAAGCCTGATGATGTCAGTCACCTTGAAATACCCCTGCAGAGAAGATCTACCCCTATAAGTTCCGTGGCAGGTGCCGTAAATTCAGAACAGTGTAGTAGTAGTAACTACACAGGTATGGGTATAAATCACATCTGTGGCAAGTATTTGTGTGTGTATCTCAAAGATTTTGGCCTCATTTACACCCAGTGCACATCTCAGAGTCTGACTTTAGCAGTCCTGCAGATATCATCCACCTTAGAAGTACCTGTTGCCAACCCTAAACCATGTTAGGTCAGTTGTGCATGTGGTATATATGTAACGTGATAGTCCATAAAGATTGTTAGATAGAGGTTTGAACCTCACAACTGGCAAATGTAAATGTGTGTTTAGGGCAAAATTATTTTTGGGATCTCTCAACCACTACATCACCCAATGTCGGTGTTTACAATGGCTGGTGATGTTCTTCACCTTAGAAGTACCTTGGGACAACATCCAACCGCTAAGCTCTGTGGCACATGCGATAAATGCGGTACACTATAGTAGTAATCCATAGCTAGGTAGGGGGTTTGAACCGCAGTACTGGCTAGGGTGTGTGTATGTGTGATTAATATCCTGTGTGGAGGTTGCTGTGATTATGTAATAACAGGATGTATTGTGGGTCATGTTTTCCTAAATTATTATATTGAGGACCTAGTATATGTCACAATGTCCACCTTACAAGGACAATGCATGTCAAACACCAGAGAGGCTGGTGTAGACAATCCATAGCCCTACATGTCATGTTATGGATCGGTGAACAATATAGGCAGCCCATGTATTACTCAGAGAACCCTATTCACTCATGTCTCATACACAAACACACTTGGCTAGGCAACAACCACTATATTGGTAGTTCCCTGCATATTGCATCACAGATAGTAATCATGGTGTGATTGCAGTGGACTACATGCCTGTTGACTACAACAGTGCCACTGACATCAGAAAGTATTGTGATGTTTTACATCTCCTGACTGTGTGTGTGTAATCCAGCAAGTAAAAGGACATGGCATCCCGTTTCATCCCTACAGTAGTCAAATAAATGCTTACAGTGGTCCTTTTGCTATGTTCCCCACTGGAAGCCTGCAACAATGTAGAATCTGCAAAAGTAACCCACAAAGGGAATACCATGCCTTATACACATGCCCTGTATGGACAGACACCACTAACTCCACTGAATATCTGTATCATGCTGTCAATGTAGGTGCAAGTTCAGGAAAAAAGATGAACCTCTCCCTTGAAGTTGATCGACAGCAAAAGATCCGGTACCAATGAAGTAGAAGAAGTAGATCAACACCACGAAGGATATAACGAACTTTATTCACATAAAATCCACAGAAATAAGCGCTTTCGCGTGCTTCCAATGCACGCTTCTTCAGATAAGTTTAAAATCTTAGTAAAAACATGCACTTTATATACCAAAAGATATAATTACTTAATGACTTGATTGATTCAATTATTTAAACCTATTATTCAATTTTACATATATATGGTGTGCTTCATTTTAAAGCTACAATCACAATATAATGATGTAGTGCTTTTATCTGGTTACTTTCTATAGCCTGCAAATGTTTAAAATATTTTAAAAGGAAAATGAAAGAAAACCATCACATCAATCAGCACTATCTACATGATTATTTAGTAAAGATTTTAAAAACTATGAAGCAATCAATTCATGAAAAAGCTGTGGATGTAATAAAACCAAATATAGTAATTCATATTCCGTTAGCCATAGACTAAGAACTAACAGGGGTCATCAAAAATAACATGTCAATAACCTATTGAGTCCGTGTAACATCTATAGACGATCATGAGAAAAATTATATAAACATTTAAAAGGCTGTGAATGAATAGTTAAAACAGATAGTTGAAATTATATATATATATATATATATATATATATATATATATATATATATATATATATATATATAGATATAACAAATGTATATATGTTTCTCATTAGTATATATAATATATTAAATGATTTATATGTATCATAACATTTTCTACTAAAATTTTTTAAAAATATTTTTTAAAAACATGATATCAAATATATTTCCTATCCAATATATATGTGCTGGATATAAGGATACAAAGAAAGAAAAAAAGAAAGAAAAATAGAAGAGGACAGGAGGGAAAGAAAAGAGGTAAAGAAAAAGAAAAGGAAAAGGAAAAGAGAGGGGGGAGAGGGGAAAGGGTAGTGTATGGGGGGGAAGAGGGGAGGGGGAGGGGTGGTGAAGAAGAGAGGATGAAAGACAAGGGTAAGTAAAGAAAGAAAGAAAGAAACGAAAAAATCAATAATGTGTCATACATTAATAAGTATACCAAAAAATGACCTAAAACTTGTAATGAAGGCCAATGAGATATATATTAATGGAAAAATTCTATAAATTGTTGAATTTATATTGTCATGAATTATATTGAATTATAATGAATATTATTATTAATTTTGCAATGAATAAATATATTAAAAGTGTATTAAAAATGTATGCTTATTAAAAGATGATCTATAATAATTATAATAGAATATAGTGTGTATATATCATATAGCCATATAATAAGTCAATAAATGAATAAATAATTAATAAATATCCATGTAAAGATAAATAAATCTATATAAAAATATATATATTCAGTATAAACATATGATAAATAAAGTAAACAACACAAATAGCCTGTAATATAATTTAACTTATACATATATTATATATAGTATGGCATGGAGCAAGTGGATGTATAAGTAGCCAATCAGTGAGATGATCAACTATGATATACAATAATTAATCTGAACAATGAGTGGCCTGAGCAATGAATGTACCTATTAATATATGGTATCATTTGTAATATTCTACTATCATAAAACTTTACCTATGTATCAGATTAACTAAAATATAAATGAAGTCAATGGTATTTACGTTTCTTTAGGTGTGACCTGATGCTAACGTAACTATTAAGGTCTGGATGTTGTTGTGCTTGAAACCTAAAGATCCAATCTAATTCTAGGCTCTCTAAATCATTAAAATTGTCACCTCTTCGTTGATTTATAATTCTTTTTTGCAGAACTCTAAATACAAACTTATGATGTGAATGTTCTGAGATATGTTTAGACAATGCATTTTTAGGATCAATTTTCTTTATAGCGTATAAATGTTCTTGTATCCTGTCTCTGAGCCTTCTTGTTGTCATGCCCACATAGAAAACCGGGCATAGCTCACAGGTAGCTAAGTAGATCACATTAGTATCATCACAACTAGCTGAACAACTGATGTCAAATTCAAATAGTAGTTCAGGATGTAAAAACTTATTATTAGTGGAGATCCATTTACATGAACTACATCTTCCACAAGGAACAGTACCTGTATTTCCCCTGTTATTACTCAGTTCATTTGACTTCTCATTACATAAAATTCTTTTTAAATTCTTTGTATTTTTGTATGTGAAAGAAGGTCTATCTCCTATTAAATTTTTTATTTCTTCATTGGTAACTAAAATTGACCAATTCTTACTGATAATATCGGTTATATACTTATTATCGCTAGTATAACTAATTATACATCTCACTTGTTTCTGGTCATGTTGTTTATCTTGTCCTTGAAATTTATAATTATTTATAGGTTTGTAAGTGTGTGTTACTCTTGGCACATGGCTAGAATCACTAATAAACTTTTCTTTCATGCAAGCCACAGTTAGAGAATTATAACCTCTATCCAGAAATAACTGTTCTAACTTATGAAATTCAATGTTACATTCACTTTGGTCCTGACATATCTTGCTTATCCTTGTAAATTGTCCTTTCAAAATATTTGTAAATGTAAATCTGGGGTGCATACTATCATATTGTAGCAACGTGTTTTTCCAACACTCTTTCCTGTATAAAGATGTAACTAATCTTCCTTTATTCTCTTTTCTAATGTTAAGATCTAAAAAATTAACATTGGAGTATGAATGTTCAATGGAAAACCTTAAAAAATCTGTCGTTTTTTCCAAGTCATTAATAAAAATTTGAAGTTCCTCTGGTGTTCCATCCCAAATTAAAAGTATATCATCCACAAATCTGAAGTATGCAAATACTTTGTGATAGTCAGGATGTGTAAAAAGACATGTGGTTTCCCATTTATAAACAACCAAATAAGCATAGGTGTTAGCGCAGGGGGTGCCCATGGCCACCCCCCACTGTTGTATATAAAAGGAATTATTAAACATCATAACATTATTAGTAAGAACTATTTCAATCAAGGCATTCAATAGAATCTGTTCACTATTACTATAAGTACTATGTTTATTTAACACATATCTTATCGCCTCAAAGCCATATGTATTTGGTATTGCTGTAAATAGGCTCTGGACATCTAAAGTGACTAATAAATGCTTGTCTGAAACATGGTGTTGTATATCATTAAGATGATGAATCAGTTGATAAGAATCTTTTAATATGGTGGGGATATCATTCACTAATGGTTTTAGTTTCTTTTCAATAAAAATAGAGATGTTTTCAGTGACCCATTGATGTCCAACTACTATAGGGCGTAGCGGTGGTGGTAACACGCCCTTATGCATCTTGGGCAACCCCTTGATGTATGGTATAGTTGGATGTTCAATGAGTAAAAATAAATAGAAGTCATGACTAATTTGTCTAGTTATCATCATATCATAAATGTCATGATGTACCTCATATATTAGTTTATCTACTGATTTTATATCAATTTCTTTATATGTACTATCATCCTTTAACAATAGTCCCATATATTCTATATAATCTTCTTTGTTAAGGATGACTAGGCCCCCTCCCTTATCTGCGGGTCTTATCGTAATCGCCATGTTATTGGATAAAGCATTCATTGCTATCCTTTCATCCTTTGTTATATTGTGGAACAGTGATAGTGAACCTTTTTTATATTCTGAATAGTGTTTATAAAGATCATTCTCACAGGCTTTTATGAAACATTCCGGTGTTTACAATGGCTGGTGATGTTCTTCACCTTAGAAGTACCTTGGGACAACATCCAACCGCTAAGCTCTGTGGCACATGCGATAAATGCGGTACACTATAGTAGTAATCCATAGCTAGGTAGGGGGGTTGAACCGCAGTACTGGCTAGGGTGTGTGTATGTGTGATTAATATCCTGTGTGGAGGTTGCTGTGATTATGTAATAACAGGATGCATTGTGGGTCATGTTTTCCTAAATTATTATATTGAGGACCTAGTATATGTCACAATGTCCACCTTACAAGGACAATGCATGTCAAACACCAGAGAGGCTGGTGTAGACAATCCATAGCCCTGCATGTCATGTTATGGATCGGTGAACAATATAGGCAGCCCATGTAATACTCAGAGAACCCTATCCACTCATGTCTCATACACAAACACACTTGGCTAGGCAACAACCACTATATTGGTAGTTCCCTGCATATTGCATCACAGATAGTAACCATGGTGTGATTGCAGTGGACTACATGCCTGTTGACTACAACAGTGCCACTGACATCAGAAAGTATTGTGATGTTTTACATCTCCTGACTGTGTGTGTGTAATCCAGCAAGTAAAAGGACATGGCATCCCGTTTCATCCCTACAGTAGTCAAATAAATGCTTACAGTGGTCCTTTTGCTATGTTCCCCACTGGAAGCCTGCAACAATGTAGAATCTGCAAAAGTAACCCACAAAGGGAATACCATGCCTTATACACATGCCCTGTATGGACAGACACCACTAACTCCACTGAATATCTGTATCATGCTGTCAATGTAGGTGCAAGCATGACCTCAGTTTCATAGCCAGGTCTCCTCAAATGAGGTCAGGAATGCTACATCAGAAGATAACAATCTGTACACACAGCATTACCCAGAGACCTCAAGTACACTTCCACATGTCAAAGAACATGTGTGTGTGACATGTGCACAACCCAGACATTGTCCATGTTATGGAATATAGATTACATACATGGGAAGCAGTGCACATCACTGGCCACCAACAATAGTAACCCAGATGAGTGGATGTTGAATATAATACCCACCTGTGGGGACCACTCCATGGACTACACCCATGAACCACACTGGAGACCATTGTCATGTGACCAAATACCAAGGTACTCCCTTTGCCTAGTCTTGTACAGCTTTCAGGCCCATTCACCTACTACACATCTGTGAAGCAATGAGCCTATGCTTCTCAGTACTGGCAAATGTGTGTGCGTGTGCATGTGCGTGTGTGTGTGTGTGTGTGTGTGTGTGTGTGTGCGTGTGTGTGTGTGTGTGTGTGGAGATTAATGATTTTGAACCCATTCACAATCACTACACTTCCCATTGCCCTACTTTACCATGCTTGCTGTCAGTCACCTTGAAATCACCCTTTGGCCATGTATCAGTCATATAAGCTCTGTGGCAGTTGAGATAACTGCGTAATACTGTAGTGTAGCAAAATAGTTTGGTAGGAGTTTTAATCCTGATCCTGCCAATTGTGATAAGGTATGTGTTTCCCTAAGAGAGTGTGTGTGTCTTTGTTAACACCTGCTTTTGTGGGAATTCACACTTACTAGACTTTCCTTACCCATCCTTTACCGCTGCTGCTAACGTCACTCACCTTCAAAGATACCTCTGGAGAGCTCTCTACCATTTAAGCTCCGTGGTGTGTGCAATACCTCTGTAACACTGTAATAGCAATGCATAGTCAGGTAGCAGTTTGACACTCAGTACTGGTAAGTGTGTGTCATCACTATCCTGTGTTGGGGTGATTGTGTAATGACAATATCCTTTGCAGTGTGGATTTTGCTATATCATTCTATTGAGGACCTATATATCCCATTGTCCATATTACAAGGCCAACAGTTTTTAAACACCGTAGAGGTTGCTGTAGACAATCCTGAGCCATAAATGTGTACAGCCATGTGCAATTACTATGTGGCAGTATGGATTAGTAAATAATATAGGCAACCATTATAATACCCAGATACCACTATCCACACACAGACCATACACAAACACACTTGGCTCTTAATCTCATACTACCTTCCTTTCTTACAATGTCTCTGTCTCTGTCTCTCACAATCTCTCCCCTTCTCTGGTGGATGTGGAAAAGTACATCTGTTTTGTATAGGCAGCAGCTTGACTTGTAAGTAATGCTCATGATTAGTTGATGGCCTGTGCATGAATTGTAGTCTCAAACTTGCTAATTGCATGTGGAACAGCTGTGGTATCATTCCTATAGCCAATTACATGGAAACCCACTCCTATAACTAAGCACTTCATGTGAGTGTTGGTCTTTTTCCTTCACTGTGAGCAGGACTTCATGTGGGTGCTTGACAAACAGCATCACAGAGGGTAGTTGGAAATACCTCTTACAACATACACTGTGGAGACAGGCCAACAAACAGAAGGGGGATGTTCCAGACATGGGACAGAATGTAAGTATTGCTGTTCTACATTTGAAGTAATGTTGGTTTAACAGGGTTTGTGTGGCTATGGCTGTTCTACATGATTTAAAGTCTGGCATGACAGTGTTATGTGGTTGAGGAAACTCACCTGTAGGGCTATCTGCAGACTGGCCAGAGTTTGGACTCTTACATGTGTTGTGTTACTCACACATTTCCTATCGTTAGAAATGCAGTAGCATACTCTGATGATTGCAGTCAGTATATGGTGACATCCATATGAGTTACTGACTTCATATCCCTACATGGGAAATCAATGCTCCCCACCCATGGTCACCCCCTCGTTGGTTAGGTCTGACCATAAGCTAATCACCCATGACATCCACATCCCACCCGCATCCCCCAGTAACGAAACATCTGTAAAAAACATCTCCAAAGCCAACTTCATGCTGCTCAAGGCAGAAGTGACAAACTTCATGAAACTCATGCAGACGAGAACTGAACGTTTGACTGCTGAATCCAGCACTAAGGCACTCTACAAGCACATCCACTCATGCATGAATTGTGCCATCCCCAATAGAACCAAGATGCTCTCCTCCAACAAAAGGAAGCCAATCTGGTGGTCCCTTGCCACAAAAAAAAACTTTACAACAAAAGGGAGACACTGTTGCAGAAACGAGGAAAATCCCAGGATGCAAAAAACTTCCTTACCAGCCTCAGTAAGAAGCTGAGATCCCTCATAAAATCTTCCAAAGCTAGTTATAAAAATAAATTTGTCAAAGATTCCAAAGACAATCACAAGGCATTCTATAACTATGTCAGACATCTAAATGGCAATGCTCAGATCTGCTCTGAGCTACAACAGAATGGCATTAAATATACTGATCCCAAGGATATTGCCAATATCCTGGCAGATCGGTTCAGTGCAAACATCACCCCCTTCTTACTCCCTAAAGTGCAAATCTCAATACTGAAAGATTGCCAAATTCCGATAATAAAGGCTACACAGGTAAAAAAATGCACTCTCCAAAGCTAAGAATTTAGCATCCATGGGACCAGATGACATCCCAGGCTGTGTACGATATGAAGTACAAAATGAACTGGCATCTCACCTAAGTGTCATGTTTAATCATAGTTTCACCTCAGGCTTCGTGCCCACTGAGTGGAGCACAGCTGCAATTACCCCACTACACCTTGGATCCCGTAAACTACCACCCAATCAGTCTGACGAGCCTGATCTACAAGGCCATGGAACATATCATCATGAAACTTATAAAGACATTGGCAACCTTCAAACAATGGACCCCATGCAGTTTGGGTTCGTGAAGGGCCGCTCTTGTCTCCTGAACCTAAATGACTTCTTTGAATCAGTCTCCAGAGCTGTGGACAAGGGTAAGGTAGTCCACAAAGCCTATCTGGACCTCGCCAAGGCCTTCGACACCATCCCCCACTCTGGAATCATAGATAAACTTACTAAGCTGGGCATTAATCCCTATGTCACTTGATGGGTTACCAACTGGCTTACTGACCTAATCCACACTGTAAAAGCAGCTGACTCCAAATCCAGCTGTAGACAAGTGACAAGTGGAGTACCTCAGGGTTCAGTCCTGGGACCACACTTGTTTGGCATCTACTTCTATGAAGTACAGGCCAACACTAAGGGACTCTGACTAACAAAGTTCAGAGATGACTGCAAACTGGGAGCTATTATTGAATCCCCAAATTATGTGGATATTCTACAAAAGGGCCTTACAGAAACAGATGCTTGGTGCCAGAGCCATGGGCTCAAGCTCAGTGCCACGAAATGTATAGTGATCCCCTTTGGGAAAAAACCATGTACCCATGAATTACCACATAGGTGGCAGAACACTAAACACCGAAAGTGTAATAAGAGACTTATGGACACAGGTGGACAGTGGTCTCACTTCCGATAACCACATCACCACAACAGTCAGGATATCCTTCTATGTGGCACACCTCATCACTTAGGGCTTTTCATCCTGAAAAAAGGAGGTCATTTTCCCACTGTACTCATCACTCATTAGACCCATTATAGAATACAACGCCACATTTGGAATGTACCTCTCAAGACATCTGCAACAACTGAAAAAGTCACAAAAATACCTCACTAAAAGAATCACAAGCCTAAAGCAGATGCGCTATGCTGGCTGTCTAAAAAAACTCCACCTATACTCTGTCGCATGTCATCTACTCAGAGATGATCTCTGCTTAACATATAAGGCTATGTCAAACTCAGAGCTGTTGGACATGCTACACTTAAAGAAATCCCAATCCCTCAGAGACGCATGCTCCAGGGATCTAAATCTTGTCATCAGAATGAACAAACCATGCTGGAGGGATGGTTTCCTGACCCAGAGACTACCCAGATTCTGGAATGGACTGCCCATACATGTCAAGCAGAGCGCCTCTTTGGCCCTCTTCAAAAGGAACCTTGATGATTGGATGGGAGATAGGAAATTCACCCCGGGGATCAAGTCAGTTGCCTTCCTAGACAGGGGTCCAGGGAAGTAAATACTGTGGAAAGAAATAGCCATGGAATTGTTATAGCTAGTCTTGTAAAGGCTCTAGGGCCGATAGCCTAGTACCAATCTATGAACCTATAAGAAGAGATATGTCACAATAAACCCTGTTACACCAAGAAATTTCTCAGTTTATCACAGCAATATGTCAATATTGGCCCTGTGTTTCTGCCTCTGTCTCCCAAGTCTGTCACCCTTTGTCCATATGTCATGCAGTAAGAGGTGCATATGTGCAGTACATCATTATTTACTGACATCAT
>NC_056735.1:820633024-820638024 GCF_019279795.1 Protopterus annectens | reverse complement strand
GTACACACCTAGGAACATCTGCACCTATGGACCCCAGGACTGACAAATGTGTCAGTGTGCATTACTGAGGATAACAGTGTCTGTGTGTTTGTAAACTTGTTGTTGATAAAACCCTGAGGGTCTTCTCACCCACTACATCCCCATTGCCATAGTTAGAAATGTCTGCTGCTGTAATGGACATTATATGTACCTTGTTACACTCATCACCCTTAGGGCTAACTGGAGCTTGCAGAACCAGCACAACACTGTTGTGCAAATGGGTAGATAAGCATGGGTCACCCTTTGAGTCCTGGCAAGTGTCTGTATGTGCGCAAGTGTGTATATTTGTAGGATACAGCATTCTAAGGCCATATTCTCCGAATAAAATGCACCTTGCCATACAGTATAAGGGATAGTGATGTTGCTGACATTAGAAGAGCCAGGACAAACTATCACCTTACTATCCCTGTGTCATGTGCAATAAATGCATATCCCAGTAGGAGCACTGATGAGATAGACAAGGGGTTGTATTGCAGTCCTGGTCAATGTGTGACTGTGGGTATGTCAGAGAATTATCATGGGTTTCAGTGAGTAAAATGTTCAGTGTGGGGTGTGGGTGCTGGGTATACTGTCTTTACACCATGGTACCCCCAGTACATGTCCCAAGGTCCACTGTATGAGGACCACTGTCACCATCAACCATACAGGTAACTGATTACAATATCCATCCCAGTGATGCATGTGCTGTGTGCAAATTATCTGTAACAGAATGGACTCATTGACTAGGTAGTTAGTACTGATAAACCCAGGTTTCTCAGATGTGTCTATGACTGTTATGTGTTTATCAATGTGTATATGACAATATGTCATACTATGTATTGTTTATTAACACCCAGTACATCCCCATTACCATACTGTACAAGGCCTGGTGATGTCCTTCATGTAACAAGAAACTCAGAACACATGTCATCCTAAAAGCTGTTTGGTGTGTGCAGTTAAGGCCAAACACATTAGTGGCAATAAATACCTAGGTTGGGGTTCTACTCTCAGTGTAGCCAAGTAAGTGTGTGCGTATGTGAAGGGATCTACTTCGGTTTGCAGAAAATACATGTTCCAAGAGGTCATCTGTCTGAGAACTGGCTGGTAAATGCTAGCATTTCAAAAATATCATCTTGTGGAAATGCATTCCATCAAAACTAGTAGTAGATGTGTAAATGCCCTATTCCCCACTGTTCAGCTGTAAAGTGATACTGGAGTTGGTATATATAGTTGGGTGTGGATGTTGTGGGCACAGCCACCCTCATTGGGGTTATTGTTGGTGTATACCCCTGCTTAGTCTGCTGTAATACTGTACAGTTTATGTTAACAGGTTAAGTAGTTGTCGATCACACTATGTGCAGTTCTACACCACCCCACACCCTCCAAAATGTTGCACTGTGCACCCTACACCAGCACACCTATGTATACCAACCCCAGGGTTGCACTACATTGGGGAAGAGGACATATACTCTGCCAGTACCATCATCAGTGACATTAAACTAGCAAACTGATTATTTACTGATGTGATGTTTTGCCTATTTTGTCTTGGTGGAATTACATAGTATAAAATGGGTTCACTGCAAAATTAAGTACATCCATGTGTACAGTATTTTCTGTGTATTGCATCAACACCAAAGCCTGTGTGTGTGTGTGTGTGTGTGTGTGTGTATTACACAAACATGTGGTGTGTGCCACCCAGTATACTTACCATTGTCCACGGTAGAAGGGCTACCAACATCAGCCATCATGCACTCACCTGTATACACACCCCTCAGACCTATCAGCCATGTGGCACATGCAGTAACTGTTATACAGACCTGTTACTTGTGTTCAGCTGTACCCAGGACATGGCATAGTCAAAGTGTCACCACAGTGCTATACCCCTTGTAGGAAACAACAGCCGACCAACATCCTGCTGACACATAGACACCTACAACACAAACTGTAAACATTATGGAGACCACAATCAGTCAGTGTTAATAACAGCTATAATGCATCATGGCTGGACAGCTACACATCCTGACATGTAAGCATTAAACTTTCCAGCTTAAAACAAGTTACACAGCATTATATTGCTAAACTTTAGTACATTCAACCTGTGCATCAGAACCATATTAGTCTGTCCCTGCATCGATGGTATGGATGGCAAGGATGTGGCACAGGTATCGTCATATGCACAGGCTGTGTTGTTGGTTTGCCGGAGACCTAGGCGGAGCCATTTGGTTGATATTATGTATGTATGTTAGGGATTTTCATTATCAACTGGGCTGTGCAGATGTGGTGTGTGTAAGTATGGAGGTGCCCTAGCTATGTCACTGATGTGTGTATGTGTGTGAGTGTGTGTTTATGTATGCACACAGTTCTGCCATGTAGCTGCCCTATACAGGGGTTTGTTGGCAGCTGAAGACCATACATGGCAGGGTGTGCAGTTCACCAACTCTGGCAACAGACACAAGATCTGTGCCTGTCAAGGGTTCCATGGGCACTACCTGGTACAAGCCCAGATATGGTACACTCCCCTGATGATGACAAACATCCTCTGGATCCGGGTCCCTGTTGGGACTGGCCAGGACCACATACACGTGGCCTGCTGTGTTGTGGTGTGGACAGTACCCCCCTGCAGTGCTGGTGCTGGTACTGCCACTACGGGAATGTCTGTGACTTGTTGCACGTCCACATTGACCTCCACCTGTTGGAGTTGCTGACTTACATCCACGTGGTTGTCACCCTACTTCAACCATATGCTCTAACACAGACATTGCACAGTCGAGGATTCCCACCATCTCACCCAACCGGATATCCAGGACCTCTGCAAAATAAAGGTGGGCAACTGCAAGATCAAAGATGTTGTCAAGTACAGCAGAATGATAAGCCCTCTACAGCCTCAGACTCTGTCTGGCATAATGTTCCATATGTGCCTCCATGATGGCCCGAAACATGCAACTGGTGACACCTGCTTTGGCACTTCTGCCAGGGGCATGATGGCCAGCAGCCCTCCTACAAGTGCCCCTGTACATCTGCCTGTGTGGTACCTCACCGAGCATCTAGCTATGGCTGCTGTGTACAGACACACTTGCCATAGTCACACATTGTTCTGTCCCATGCCACCACCCAGCCACTGTCCCTCATCTATGGTCACTGGTGATGGGGTATGTATGGGCAATGTGACTGTGTGCAGGGATGAGTGGGATAAAAGTGAGATGTCAACCAATGGAACAACCCTGCCTGTGCCTCACCATACCTATCATCATTGTTAGAGTCTGTATGGACACTAATATCAGTTTGCCTGCAGGAAGGACCCTGACCCACCTCCTCGCCACTTGTGAGGGGAAAATTAAAAACTTAATTTAAGACCTGTGCATCATTTCTTATCTCTGCACACACACACACACACACACACACACACACACACACACACACTCTCACACACACACACACACACACACACACACACACACGCACACACACACACACACACACACTTACAGGTGATGTGGCACAAAGATATTACACAGACCTCTCGTTACCCAAATGTCAACATGCATGACATATGGCACTCAAGAGCATGCACTGCAGCTATACTCAATACCTGTTACCAACATTATACATCTCTGTGCTGCATCAGTTGTGTTAGTAGGTGATGCCCATTCCCCTGGAATGCACTGCACCCATGTACACAGTAATGCTGTGCACCTGTTCAGCACCCTGGCATGTACAGTGTACGATACCCCATGAGTATACACACCATTGCTGAATGTGTATATGTGTGGCAGTTATGTTTGCCCTGTTTCTCACAGCCCCTATGGGTTTGTCTGACACATACCTGGGATGATATGAGGGCAGATGTCAATCGTGAATGCCTGACCTCTAATTTGCAGATCTTATCATAAGCAGTGCATGTTTGAGCAATAAAATCCAATTACATTGACAAACTTCAAAGCTTACTGTGGCTATGAGAAGTGTACACACCCTTACTGACATGCCAGCCTCTTCCCTGATATGCAGTGAGGCCACAACACTGTATATGTTAACATTACACACACCTGATATTTGACATATGACCTGTGCAATCACATGCAGTATCAAAATAATCTGTTAGTTGTGCAGATGCTGATTGAGATGCATACAATATGTGGGATGCATAAGTGTGCACACCCTTAACACAATGGCTTGTTACAGCACCTGTTAAGTGAACTACAGCAGTCACTATTCCTGGGAGGGGTATACTAGCATGGCCCATCTTCACTTGCCATTAATTGGTCACTCCGCCCTACAAATGTCCCCCAACTCTGCTGGATTGCAAGGTCAGTTTATGTGCACAGCCCTTGGAGGTCACACAGGGCCTTCACTATTGCTGTGGAGTCAGGGTTATGTCTGGCACAATTCATGACCTTGACTGTGTTCAGATACAGCCATTCTTAGTGAGCTTTGGATGTATGCTTCAGTTCACTGTTGTGTTTCAGGATGACACTCCTCCCCATCCTCAGCCTCTTTGCAGATGCTTGACAACTATGGGCCACACATGAGTGTCATTTTGCAGTATTCCAAATGCAGAACACCATGTCTACTGGTCTAGTTCCTGCTAATAAACAGCAAATATAAAGGTGTACACTGGCACCAGTAAGGTACAGATATAGATGGTGAGCCTAAGGTGGAGTAAGGTGCTGCTTGTGCACCACATGCATCTTTATTAATAATGTCTGTAGGTTTCAGCCTTGGTCTAGGTACACCATTACGCATTGTAATACATGCCATTGGGAGACTTGATGTTATGCGTATGCTGCCTGTAGTGAGCCCTGGATGATGTTTCCTGTGGAACAACTCTTCCATCTGATTACCCTAACCTATAGGCCACACTTATGCAGAGTACAGGCAATTGTTGACACAGGTACTGCACAGGCAGTACTTGCTAGGCATTCCTACAAATCCCTCAGTGTTGCTACATGTTTCTTGGGCCCCCGCCTTTTCCCCAAGGGGGGGCC
>NC_056735.1:820603877-820632524 GCF_019279795.1 Protopterus annectens | reverse complement strand
TTACTGATCTCATATATTTTCATAGCCAAGCACCGACTATGACTCAAAACAATTTATTTTTTTATCTTGGTGTTCTTTTATTTTATTTTACCTGCTGGAGGGTTAGGAGGAACTGGGCAAGAAGAAGTAATATATTTTCTTTGATGAGATGACCTTTGATCCACTCTTCACCACCGCACAGTTCTGGGTTTGACGAGACTGCTCTGAAGCTTGGGGAGATCCTGGATTGCATCATGCGACTCCTGCCTGCCTAAGTTCTTCTAACTTTTAAATATTAGCTAGACTGAAGCCTGGATTATTTTAATTAAAAAAAAAAAAAAAAAAAAAAAAAACTAACTGCTGCTGGAATGATCTGATGATTCTGTTTTTGGTTAAACAGGATGATACCATGACACCCCCTACATGCAAGTCACTGTAGATAAGATCCTTCACCATATCATGGCTAGTTACAAGTCTCCATCTAATCCCCTATAGTCTCATGACTCTTACTTAAACCTGATAGAATCACACACCCCTCCAACCAAGCTCCTTATTCTTGGGTGACTTTAACTACCCCTCTACAGGTGTAGAAACATACTTGATCTCAAACTTACAGGCATAATGCTTTCTGGAATTTATTAACACAAACATCCTGGAACAAACAGTGTGCGCTCCAACCAAGAATTAGACATACTGGATCAGGTACTCACCATTGTGAAAGTGGTTTGCATCCCCTCCACTCAGAAATAGCAGCTCTGTGCACATTTGAGCACTGTGTTTGCACAGCGCACCCTCAGGCTTAGACAGGAAGGCAATGGGAAGGGAAAACAGCAGTAGGAAGGCAATCTAGAACAACTAGCATAGTTGGCAGGTGAAATGTATCAGAATCAGACAATTACACAGGCAGCAGACCAGCCCAGAACACTACTATAAACCATGCAAACACCTTTCCCTCTGTTTTTTCCCACATACTCTACATAACAAACACATGCAACAAAATGATAGGGGCTGCAATAGCTATCATACATCAACATGGGGAAGAGGCTGAGTGTGGTGAGGATGAGAATGCTGTCGACCAACCCACAGTGAGGAGATGGAGAAGAGTGTACAGACCCAGGGTAACCTACCACGGGCTATATGAGCTGAAGATAGTGGAGCACTATAGGGTGGACAGGGACGTCTTACAGCAAATTGTTGAGCTGTGCCGGCCACGCCTCATACACAGAACTAACAGAGGGAAGCCCATCCCAGTGGATACCAAGGTATGTGTAGGCCTAAGAATACTAGCTACAGGTACCTTCCAAAGGCCCACTGGGGATATCATGGGGATCTCACAGGCATCAGCATCCAAGGTACTCCACATGTTACTGGATGCCATGTCAGCACATGCTGGTGAGCACATATATTTCCCCACCACACACAAGGCGTTAGCCAGCAATATGAATCTCTTCCACCAAATAGCAGAATACCCTGAGGTAGTGGGTGCTGTAGACTGCATGCACATATACATCAAAGCACCACCTGGTGAGTGGGGTAGGGTCTAAATCAACCGCAGGGGGTTTCCCTCCATCAACTGTCAGGTCGTGTGTGATGCCTAGGGCATTATAATGAATGTTTGTGATGGCTGCCCTGGAAGCTATCACGATTCCCACATCTGGCATCTGACGCAGCTGTACCAGAGATTTGCCAGTGGGGACATCCCTTACGGTCACCTAGTGGGGGGATGCTGGTTACACACTGGAGCCATGGCTGATGACACCCATCAGAAATGCACACACACCCGAACAAGAACTCCATAATGAGGCACACGCACAGACCAGAGTTGTAATAGAGCATGTGTTTGGGATGCTCAAGATATGGTTCCAGTGCCTGGACACATCCGGTGGAGCCTTGCATACTTCCCAGTTGCATGTACTCAAATTGTCATCATATATGCCATGCTACACAATATGATCCTGCGGAAACAGCTGCAGCAGGAACAGCACAGGGCAGGGCCACACAGCCCCCCACCATTGCCAAGGCCTGCTCAGGCACAGAGTGACTTAGGGGAGGAACAACCTGAGCCTGCCCCAATAGGCAGAAGGAGGCATGCCCAGTATGTACTGGCCTTGGCAAAGAGGCAACACATAGCACATACACTGACACAGGAGGGACCCAGGGAATGACACCACTCTCTGACTCACACATACAGTAAAAGGGATGCCAAACATGACATTACCTGTGCTCAACCATGTATAGGGAGTGTACTATGTGCATCTGACATAAGCAGCCCTCCAGCACCATCCTCAATACTAGCACACCCACAAGGTAAGTCACTCTCCTTACCAATTGCTGAATGACGTAGTATGTGTTGTTACCTGTAGCTATGGTATGGATGTGAGCATGCAAGGGAATTGGGTGGCTGAATGGGATGCCAGCAGATAGTATACACCTAAAGTGGCAGCATGAGATATGTAACAAATACAGGTGCCACCACAGTAGCCAGTACTACACCTGGTGACAAAACCCACTGCAGGAAATGTGCTGGGCCACATGTGTTTCCATATGACACACACATGCCAGTTAGGGAGGTTCACATAGCCAACAACAGTCTCAGCCAGCAGGACAGGTGTAGACAAACACAAACAAAGGCTGTGCTAATGCCTCTGAATCATGCCTATGGGTAATCTCCCCCCCAGGCCTACACAGACCGAATACATCAAGGTAGGCAGTGGGATGTTAGTTCTGAAGGGTAGGAAGTCAGAAACTGTAGCATTTGTACAATATGCAGGCATGCATGTGTTAGGTTGGTGTGTGTTTCATAATGTGTGAGAGTGGTCAGTATGTATGCATGTTGAGGTTTGACCTGGTGGCCATTGCCCACTACTGATGATGACAGGGGCAAGTCCTCTCAACTGCAGTGCCAAAGACAATTCCCACCAGTATAACACATGCTAGCAGTAAGCCACTGTAAATGTATGGTGGTAATATGTGTCACCATCTGAAAGATGGACATGGCATGACTGTTGGCCCAGATATAAATGCAGTACACAGGGAAAAGTACCCCAGACATACAGTATATAATGTGTAACTGTGAAATGGACACTTTGTACATACAGGTATGGATCACATTAACTGGCCTTGTAATAGGGAATACCGATGTCATCTGGCCGAACACTTGTAAATCACAAAGGTGATAGGACTGATGTACTGGGAAATGGCTGATGTGCCTGCACAAGCCAGCATAACTGGAATGCCCCATGCATATCTGTGAGTCAGATGAAGTAGTGTCCATAGCACACATGCACCCAGCTTGCCCAAACAACACCCACAGGTACCTATCTGGTCGTATCCCTGCTGTTGTGAATGGGTACAATATGATTCCACCTGTGTATGGCAATGGCAAAAGAATGCAGCATGCAGTGCAGATGTCACATGCAGGTGTGTCCCTAGCTGTAAGTAACACCCTGCCAGCATCCACGCCACCTGCTCAATACTGATAGAAAGTATTGGCATGAACACCTAGCACACCTACCCTGTCACCCCAGGGGAATATACTGTATGGCAGTCTGGGACTGTAGGACTGACAGAATGCAATGGCCTGCTACAGCTGGCCTGCATCACCACCAAATGGCCTACAGGCCTCTGCCAAAAGCATGCGCCTCACCCGTACTGCCAATGTATGTTATGTCATGGACACCCAAATAACAAAATAACACACTCCACATAAGACATATGCAAGGCCAAGTGGACATACCACAGTAACATGTCAACCATGTCCCACTGCATGAACTGTGGACCAACACCAAAACACAGCTGTGATGACATAATAACTATAGGGAACCTATCAGAGAATGTATGCATAATGTATGGAAGAGGATAGAATAATACAGGGGGGTGGGAGCATGGGCAGCATGGAATTTGCAAGGTCCAACTCACAGCCATGTGTACATACTATCCCTGACTGCAAACACAGATATGGGTGGCTACAAACCTGCCCGTACATCACAATAGGGGTAATGTCCTGACTTATGACCCCTGCCTCTGGGTAACCTGTATGAATCTGCACAGCTGTGAGGTATTGCCACAGCAAGATAAGGCCATACTGTCATGTTGATGGATGTACAAGTAAGGGATCCCCTGTCAGCACTGTACCAAGGTGCTGAACTGGATACACAGACCCAGCAACAAATGTCTGCAGCTCCCCCTCCAGAATGGCATAACTTTACATGAATATGTACGAATGTGACCACAATAGTGGACACAGCTGCATTTACCCTGTGTTCCCCAGGACATCACTGTAAGCAGAAATGCTCACCTGACAGTACTTGAGGATATAAACCTCATAGTGTATAACAATACTCATGTCTGAATATCTCTGCTAACACCAGTACCATATGGCAGAAGCAGCACAGACACAATCACCTACAGTACACACTATCGCTTGCACAGTTTGACCCCATATTGCCAACTGATCTCCAGATATCCTGCAGATACAGTTTTCTACCTGTAGGTGTAAAACACAAAGGTCTGCACTGGAGTACAAACTACCTGGAATGGATCCACCCATTCAATACAGAAGGGCATACTGTGCAGGCTCACACACACAGAGAAATGAAGGCAATGTCACGCAACAACATACTGAAAGGTCATACTGGGCATGCTTATAGAAATAAAGGCAATGTCAAACAACAACATAGTGAAAGGTCATACTGGCCATGCTCATACACTTAACTAAATGAATCCCATGTCTGCTAACAACAGTGGACCATACATATCTGACAGCTGCAGATGTTAATGCATATACTCCTCAGTATGCACCAGTTATGCTTTGCACACACATTGGATAGGAATACACACATATATCCAAGGACAACACACTATAATATGCCAAAAGTGCACATGCATAGATGTGTGGAAGAGAGTGTTAGTGGCAAAAAGCCTTCCATCATGAGGCCTCTCCCACCTAGCACACAGCCAAATGGCTGCAACCACAAGATGTGTAAGTGCCACTCACTGCAAAAATTAGCCACTGGTATCCCTCAGCATTATAGACTCTGTGGTGCAACTGGTAGCTGTGCAACATGACTGGACAAGGCAGTAGTCATCTAGCAGTTGTATATATGTACATGCAGAATATAAACCTGTGCGTGCCTAAGTGTGGCGTGTCTACCTCTAGATGAATGGATTATGGTCCATGCACACACACTGCCCTCCCCATAGCCCTACTATGACAAGCCTGCTGATGTGTTTCACTTTGGAATACACCTTTGGAAAAAGGGTAGCCCAGTAATCTCTGTGTTGTGTCCTATAACTGTGTAATACTGTAGTATGATAAACTAGTTAGGTAGCAGTTCTAATCCCAGACATGGCAAGTGTGTGTGTGTGTGTGTGTGTGTGTGTGTGTGTGTGTGTGTGTGTGTGTGTGTGTGTGTGTGTGTGTCCCTGTCTGTGTAGGGAGCTATGCTTTTTAGGCTAGTCACACTCATGACAATTCAAATGTCCTTTGGCAAGCCTGCTGATGTAATTTACTGTGAAATACACCTTTGGGAAAAGAGTAGTCCAGTAATGTATGTGGTGCATCCTATAACAGTGTAATGCTGTATTGTGATATAGTACTTTGGTAGGGGTTCTCTTCCCACACATGGCAACTGTGGATGTCCGTGTGTGTTCCTTTTGTCTGTATAGGGCACCATGCGTTTTAGGCTAGTTACACTCACTACAATTCAAATGCCCTACTTTGGCAAGCCTGCTGATGTCAGTCACTGTGAAATATACCTTTGGGAAAGGAGTAGCCCAATAATCTCCATGGTGTGACCTATAACAGCGTAATGCCGTAGTGTGATATAGTACGTTGGTAGGGGTTTTATTCCAACACATGGCAAGTGTGGATGTTTGTGTGTGTGTTTCTTTGTCAGTGTAGTGTGCAATGCTTTTGGGGCTATTCACAGTCTCTACAACCTCAATCGACCTTCTTTGGCAAGCCTGCTGATGCCATTCCCAGTGAAATACACCTTGGGGAAAAAGTACTCCCATGGTCTCTGTTGTGTGTCCTATAACTGTGTAATGCTGTACTGTAATAAACTAGTTAGGTAGGACTTCTAATCCCAGACATGGCAAGTGTGTGTATCTGTGTCTGTGTTTGTCATTTGTATCCTGTGTGGAGGTGGCTGTGAGTGTGTAACAACTGGTCTCATGGAGTGGGTTTTACAAATTTCTTATATGGTTGCCTTATTATATGTCACAATGGCCACCTTACAAGGATAACAGATGTGAAATAGGCGAGAGGCTGGGGTGCCAATCCATACCCCTACATGTGACATCAGGGCCTGGCAACCAAAGTTAGCAACTCTTGTATTACCCAGAGAACACACTCAACCCATGTCTCATACACAAACACACTTGCCTAGGCAACAACCGCTAAGTTGGTAGTACCCTGCATATTGCCCACAGATAGTAACCATGGTGTGATTGCACTGGACTACAGAAGGCATGACACCCTGTCCATCAGTACAATAGGCACATACATGCAGACAGTGTGCCTTTCCTATGCTACCAAGTGGACACCTGCAACACCTGTGGTGCCATCAAATGTGACCCAAAAAGGACATACCATGCCTTAAACACATGCCCTGTATGGACAGATGCCACTGACACCAGGGAATACCTGAATCATGCTATCAATGTAGGTGCAGGGTCAACCTGCTGTGCATTACCAGTTCCCACCACATGAGGGCAGGACTGACACATCTGTTGATGACAATCTGTGCACACATAATGGGCCAGACACCCCAGGTACAGTTCCACATGTCACTGTACATGCATATGGGATGTGTGCACATCCCAGACAGTGTCCATGTCATGGACTAAAGAACACATATATGGCAAGCATTGCACAGCAATGGTCACACACAATAGTTACCCAGGTGACTGAATGATGAATACAATACCCACGTGTGTGGGCCAGTCCAGATACTACACCCCTGAGCCACATTGCAGACAATTGTCATGTGCCCTGATGCCAAGATATACCCTTCAGCTAGCCTTGTATAGCCTTTTAGCACAGTCAACGAGTACACACCCTTGAAGCAATGCACACATGCATGTCAGTACTGGCACCCTGTGTCTGTGTGTATGGCGTATGATGCTTTTGAACACATTCACACTCACTACAACTCCCATTGGCATATGGAAGCATGCTGTCTGATGTCAGACACCTTCACATGCCCTTTGCCCATATAACCTCCAGATAACCCCTGTGGTGCATGTGATACCTGCATATTACTGTATTGTGGCAAACAAACTAGTTAGGAAGTGTATTCCTGAGCATGCCAAGTGTGTCAATGTGTGTGATTCCCTGAGAGAGTGTGGCAGTGTTGACCCTGACACCTGTTCATGTGGACAGGCACGTGTACTACACCTACTGTATGGCTACCATATCACTGTTGCAGATGACACTCACCATCACATATACGTCTGGTCAGATCATCAACATGTAAGCTATGTGGTGCATGCAATAACTGCATAGACATGTGATAGCAATACATAGTCAGTTAGGGGTTTGAAACCTTGTACCTGGAAGGTGTGTGATACAAACCATGCGTATGTTTTACTCTCTCAACCCCTCCCTGTCCTACTTTGTCTCTGTCTGTCTCTCTCACTCCCTCTCTGGTGGATGCAGAAAACTTCACCTGCTTTGCTTAGGCAGCAGCTTGTGTTTTGTAAGTGTTGCTCATGATCAGCAGATAGCCTCTCAACAAATTGCAACATCCTCTAGTTGATTGCATGTGGAACAGCTGTGGTAACATTCCCATAGCCAAATGCATGGAAACACACTCCAATATCTAGGAACATCATGTTGGTGTTGGGCCTTTTCATTCACTGTGAGGAGGACCTAGATCTGGTGTTAGCAAACAGCATCACAGATGGATATGGGATTTACATCTACCAACACACACTGTGGAAACAGGCCAACACACAAGAGGGGGATGTGCCTGACTTGACTACAGAATGTAAGTGTTGCTATCCTGCATTTTGAGTAATGTCAGTTTAACAGGGTGTGTGTGGATATGGCTGGTCTACATGTTTTAATACCTGTCATGACAGTGCTATGTTTTTGAGGAAACCCTCATCTGTAGGGTCATCTGCAGACTGGGCAGTGTGTGGTGCCTTTTTTTCTTGTGTTACTCACAGAACACCTATCTGAGAACTGCAGAAGCATAGTATGGGGATTGCAATCAGTACATGGTGACAGCCATGAGAGTTACTGACTTCATATCTCTCATAGGACATATGTAACAACAAACTCTGTTACAACAGTAAATATATGAGGTTATCACAGAAACATGTCAATACTGGCCCTGTGTTTGTGCCTCCAGCCACATCTCTGTCAACCTTTGTACATATGTCATGCAGTAAGAGGTGCATATGTTCTGTACACCATTTATTGACATCATATCTGATAACAGGCCAGTGAGATATCAGACTGCTACACATGTTATGTATAGTAGGGGTTATATCTGAGGACATAACCTGGACATTCTGTGGTTGTGTATACAGTACCGAGGTCTGTGTACTTATGGTGATTGTCGACAGTGTGTGTATTGCAAATATGTACCTTGGCCTGTGTACAGACTGTAGTAGATGTCATTGTTCTTGGTCCTGTTCTATCGGATGTTACATGCTGCTCCAGTCTATGGTACCCTATTGGCTTACATGTTTGTATGGCCAAACACACATATGTCCCATACCACAGACAGGCATTGGACCACACTGTGTAGAGGCCCAGTATATGTAGGATTAGTGTGTTAGTGGCACATATAAGGATGATGTTGATCAGGCAGTTCATATACTGTAATATTAAGCTAGCTTACCATATGTGGCTGTGGCTGTGTTCACATTGTTTGTGGGTGTGCACTTTCACACAGGTGTCTCTTACTCTGTGATATGACGTGCCTGTAGAGCCTGCTATATTTGCAGGTACATGTATATTCCCCCATAAGAAATGTAGGCCAGTGTTGTGGCAGTCTGTCTGTAATGTGCACAGTGTTCTGTTACATGCCTAGCAGCTTAGTGTACTTACCCAGTGTGATGTTATGTCCAGATATTTGCCAGATGTAGGGCTGCTGGGCCACCATAACTGTCATGTTTTACTGTCGAAGCAGTTGGATGCTGTACAGATGTACGTCACTAACTAGTGCGTAGTATGTGGCCATGTGACCTCTGCACCAGCAGTTATTATGTGTCAGGACAGACAGAAGCGTGTGAATGCATAACCTATGTGGCAATATGTATTCCAGTATTTGCATTATATACCCATCTACATGGCTTTTAACATCCGCATTGTCAGGCTTGGTCCACATGTCTTGCACTAAGGGGTTCTGGGTATACCTCTGGACTGACTGTCCACATTTATTGGCCATATCTCTGCTGTAGTTCACAGGATCATTACTGTGCTAACAGTGTTACTGTACTATGATGTCCTTTGGATGTCTGTCAGGAGCCAATGGCACACACGGTAAAAGCAGATGTGACCTCCCACACACAACATGTCTGTGAAGACAACCCCTATTACAGTAGCAACAGTCTACATATATACCTGCAATATATACCTGACATCACCTTGCACTAAGAGGTTGGGACTACTGGGGCTGAGGTAGGACCCGACTCCATGTTCTGGACATATAGTGAACATATATGTACATATAGTTATCCATATAACTATATAGATTTATACATATATACATACCAGCATACATAGATGGATATATGCACACACACACACACACACACACACACACATATACACACATATACACACATATATATATATATATATATATATATATATATATATATATATAAACACTCAAATATATACATATACATAGCAATATATGTCTACATATATATAGATACATATGAACATATGGATATCTACATATATAAGGACAGTAATAGGTATATCAGAATAGATATATATGCACATATAGTTTTAGATATCTACATATATATCTACATATATAGGCATATCTGTACACATAGGATATGCATATATATATATATATATATATATATATATATATATATATATACACACACAAAGATATCTACACATGACCATATATATAATGCCCTATACAGATGTGTATACAGACATATGTATGAATATACATGTGGATGTACATGAAGACATATATCAACATATGTATATGTATATATCCATATCCATTTCATGTGTAAACATCACTGTATTGTATACCTTCCCAGATGTATCTCTCTGTATGTATCTGATATGTGTACATTATGATTAAACAACATATGTGATGCAACAGTCATATTAATAACAAGTGCTACACAATTGTGGAAGTAAAAACAATTGTTCAATACTAATCAATATGTATATTGACAGATATATTGGAAAAACAATAGCTGTCTTCACAGTGGTCATGATGTAGTGGTTAAGTGTTGTAACTATAGTGTACAGGGTCCTGGGTTCAAGACCTGCAAGGGCTGTTCATTTTATTGCTGGGCAGAACAACGGCTGTCAGATATGGAGTAGTTAAGGCAGTTTTGAACAGCTTTAAGCATGTTTGCATGGGCTTGCATAAAGCTAAGTGGTTCTAAGTTATGGGTAAACATACGGGCACTTACACAGTGTAGGCTTCGCTTACCAGTGGGAAAATCAGTTTAGCTGTTAGATTGGAGCAATGTTGATACCTGCTAAATATGGCTTAGCCCTGGTAACCAGTTCACACCACCCAGTCCGATAACATAGCAGGGTAATGACATCTGTAATAAGTGTATGTAATGCCATGTACAATACATGTACCTGTGTGCTATCATTACAGTAGCAATGGGTGTGAGTGTCATGTCTGGGACATACAAGTATATGAGGCCTGTACAGCACTGTTATCCATGTGAATGTGTTACATACAGGGGTAGTAGCCCAGGGTACGTGCTGTCACACTGGCATGTAGTGTATCATGGCAGAACTACTGTTGGCAGTGCTTTCCCAGGCAGGAGTAGAGTGCTAAATGTAGGACTAACGACAGGCATATCTGCAGGCATAGCTGTATTCTGAGGCCTCCCTGTTGTGTCTCTGGTGTGTGAGCTGTGTCACAGTTATATCCCCTACTGAATAATGATCCGACATGTGGAATGTAACTGTAGACTACCGTCTGTACAGCACATGTTAGTGAGGGCTTCCAACATGTAGTTATGGCATACATATTGTTGTCAAATGTCTATCTGTCAACACATTTATCCTTCTGCATAGCTACATTCCAAGCTGATGACTGTCAGTCCCTGTACAGATGTGCAGATGGCCAGTATTCAGATATGTACAGGCAACTTATGCTTGATTGACACTGACATGTGTGCCCAGCTGTGTAAGAACTGGTACATATAGAAGACAACACCCTGTATGCACAACATGCCACGAGAACCTCCACTACACTACCACACTCAACAGAACATGCTTGGGTACAGGTCTCCATCACAGACACAAAAAATGTGTTGTAATACATGTTGCATACATATCAACTTGATCACCTCAATGGCCATGTGCAGGAGGCACCCAGGGGATTGGCTGACGCATGTCATTCTCACTCTGAGGGTCACCACAGTGGTGTCTGTCAATAGGTTACCTGCTGCTACATGGCAGGTGGCAGGATACCACTGTACACACATCCCGTACACAACCCATCTCTTAATGGACAATACATAGGTAGACATGACAACATGCAGCAATGCACCCCAGTACTGACACATGTGTATGTGTGCATTACTGAGTACAGCAGTGTCTGTGTGTTAGCACACCTGTACTTGGGAATTCCATGAGGGCCTTCACAACCACCACAACACCCATTGCCATAGTCAGTTGTGGCTGCTGCTATATGGGACATTACATGTACCCTGTTACGCTCCTCTCCCTTCTGGCTACACAAGCCTTGCAGTACCAGCACAGCAGTGTTGTACAAATGGGTTGAAAGGCATGGGATACCCATTGAGTTCTGGCAAGTGTGTTTATGTGTGCATGACCATCTGTAGGGTACAGCATTCTGAGGCCACATACTCCTATTACAAAACCCATTGCCACACAATAGTACAGATAGTGTTGTTGCTACCCATAGGTGAGGCATGACAATGCAACACCCTACTATGCCTGTGGCATGCACATTACATGCATAGCCCTGTAGTACCACTGTTGGGATATACAAAGGGGTGTATTGCAGTCATGGACAATGTGTGATGGTGGGTATGTCAGAGTATTATCATGGGTTTCAGGGTGTACAATATCCACTGGGGGATGTGGGTGCTGTGTTCACTGTGATTACACCATGGTACACCCGGTATATGTCCCATATACCACTTTATGGTTACCACTGTCACCATCAACCATACAGGTAACTGATAGCAGAATCCAGCCGAGGTATGCATGTGCTATGTGCAGTCTACCTGCAATACATTGGATACATGGTCAAGTTAGTTAGCAGTGATAGGCCCAGGTCTCTTGGATGCTTGTCTGCCTGTTATGTGTCTGTTAATGTGTATATGAAGGTATGTCACACTATATATTTTCCATATACACCCATTATATTCCCCATTAGCATACTGTACATGTCTCGGGATGTTCTGCATGTAACATGTAACCTGGAACACACCTCACCCTAAATGTGGTGTGGTGTGTGCAATGAAAGCCACACACTTCAGTAGCACTATGTACCTAGGTAGGGGTCTAGTCCCAGTGTTGCTAAGTAGGAGTGTGCGTGTATGTGGATGGGACTACATCAGGTTGCAGATTATATACGTCCCAGCGGATCACCTGTCCAAGTGGCACAGGCAATAACTGTTATACAAACCTGTGACGTGTTCAGCTGTACTCCAGATAGGTCACAGCCATGGTGTCACCACAGTGCCATACCCCTTGTGGAACATGACTGCAGAACATCCTCCTGCTGACACATGTACACTTACAACACAAATGGATAACATTATGGAGACCACAATCAACCAGTATTACTAATAGCTATAATGCATCATTGCTGGATGGCTACACTATCTGACATGTATGCATTAAACTTTTCTCATGACAACATTTTACACTGTAGCATTTGGTACATTGTAGTACAGTCACTGTGTGCATCAGAACCATTTTAGCCTATCCCTGCATCAATGTTATGGATGACAGGGATGTGGCACAGGTATCATCATATGAACAGGGTGTGTTGTTGGTTTCCCAGAGGCCGAGGGTGGGCCATATATTTGACACCATGTGTGTGGGTGAAGGGTGTAATGAGGTGAATTGGGCTTGGTGATATGGTGTGTGTAGGTATGATGTTGCCCAAGGTCTGTTTGTATAGTGTGTGGGTATGCATGCAGACAGTTCTGCCATGTGGCTGCCCTACACAGGTGTTTATGGACAGCTGCAGACCATACCTGGCAGGGTGTGCAGTTGGGTCGACTTTATGACCTTGAAAAGTAAGTTGGCCAAATACTAAATGCCCAACACATAACGCCCGAACACTGACTAACCTGAAATGTGTATGCCCTGAAACCTGAAATATCAATTCAGGTAACTTGTTCACAATCCCTAACACCACTGTTCTAATATCTCACAGTATGAACATTTTTGTAAGGTTAAGTAAAGTTTGTAAATTATATACAAACTTTACCTAACCTTATAAAAATGTTTATACTGTGAGAAATTAGAAGTACATTTATGTTTTCCGGTGCCCTTCCCCTTTACCGGAAAACATAATCGTACTTCTGATATCTCACAGTATGAACATTTTTGTAAGGTTAATTAAAGTTTGTATACTATATATAAACTTTACCTAACCTTAGAAAAATGTTTGTATAGTGAGAAAACTGAACTACGTTTGATTCAGTGCAGTGGTGTAAGGGATCGTGGACAAAGTAGGTGATTCACTCTTTCCAGTTTTGGGACATACACATTTTGGGTTAGTCAGCGTTTGAGCGTTATGTGTCAGGCATTTCGTATTTGGCCAACTTGCTTTTCGAGGACATAAAGTAGACCCTGTGCAGTTCACTGCCTCTGGCCATGGACACATGGACTGTGTCTGCCAGGGGGTTCCATGGGCACATCCAGATGCAGACCTTGATGTGCTACTCTCCCCTGATGATGACAGATGTCTGCTGGAAACAGTTCCCTCCTGGGACTGGCCAGGAACATATGCTCATGGCCTGCTGTGATGTGGTGTGGACAGCACTGCCCCCTCAGTGCCGGGGCTGGTACTGCCACTGCGGGGGTCCCTTGGTGTCCTAGCACATCCACGTTGGCTGCCAACTTTTGGTGTTGCTGACCTATGTCCACATGGCCATCGCCACACTCAGACCACATGTCCAAGTACGGACAAACCATGGTCAATGAGGACCATCATCTCACTAGACCATCTATCCATGAGCTCGGTATAAGCACGGATGGCACCAAACAGTTCACGGAAGTTGTCGCTTGCAAATGTCAGAGAAGCCCTCTACAACCTCAGGCCCTGTCTGGTGTAAGATTCCATATATGCCTGTGCCACCATGACAGTCTAAAACATGCACCTGGTAGTACCAGTTGTGGCACATCTACCAGGGGAATGACGACCAGTGGCCCTACCACGAGCACCCTGGGACATCTGCCTATGTGGTGCCCTGCCAGACATCTAGCTATGCCTGCTGTGTCCAGACACAGTAGGCATGGTTGCCACACTCTCCAGTGCACTGCCTCCAAACAGCAGCTGTCCCTCTGCTATGGCTGCTGGTGAGGGGGTATGTATAGGCACTGAAAAGGTGCGCGTGGTTGGGTTGGCTAAAAGGGGGATGTCAAATGATGGCGCTTTTTCAGCCCCTAACAACCCCACCTGTACCTCAACATTGCTATTATCATCTTTGATGTCTGTATGGACACCAACATCAGACTGCATGCAGGATGGACCCTGACCCACCATGCCTCCTATGGGGGAAAACAATAAACACACTTTAAGACCTGCACAGCATTGCATAACAGTACACACACACACACACACACACACACACACACACACACACACACACACACACACACACACACACACACACACACACACACACACACCACCTTAATACCTACCTGTCCATGACTTTACAGACAGTCCCATGTTTACTCCCATGCATTCTCCATCCTGCATCACACTTGGTAACATACACTCATTAATACCAATCATGAATGTATCATTCCTCTAAATACCTAGACAAGTGATCACAACACAAGACCTGTTACTCCATTACCTCCCTGACCGGAGTGGAGTGGCTTTACATGGCCTCACTGCTGTCACTCAGTGTTCCCCCTGTGTATGTCTAGACATCATGAGCATAGCCCCTATATGTGAGGGGCTATTATGTTCACTCCATAATATCATGCACTGAAGTGTCATGTGTAAGTATTGCTCAGTAAATGCCAGATATGCTGCTCAATCAACCTAGCATGTCACAACTGTAATATATGCCTACACTCCCTGGTGTAGTCTAGTAATTCCCCAATGCATCTGCAGTGCTGCATACGTGGGTTGTCAGCAACCTCTGTGCTGAATGCGATATTAAGGGTATACCTGGTGTCTACCTTCGCTGCCAATGCATGTTCCATGCTACAGACCTTATTATGCTATCAGCTGTCCTGTGATTACATACATGGCAAGTATTCCTCGTTTGTCATGTGTCAGTCCATGTCCACGTACTGCACGATCCCAAAGGGAAGTACTGCTGCATCAACAACCCCACAATCATACATATGCATACATGGACACCCAAACAAACACACACACACGCAATCTACATGCATCAACCTCCCTCCACTTCACCAGAGTGACCCTACAGACAAAATAACTGGACAGTGAGACACACACATACACACACACACACACACACACACACACACACACACACACACACACACACACACTTACAGGTGAGGTTGCATAATGATAGTACACACAATCCTCCTATTACCCATCTGTCAACATGCACAGCATATGGTACACAAAAGCATGCAGTGCAGCTATAGTCAATCTATGCTAGCAAGAATATACATGTGTGTGATGCATGTACTGTGTTAGTATGTGCTGCGCCATCAACTGGATACCACTACACCCATGTACACAGTATTGCTGTGCACCTGTTCTGCACCCTGCCATGTACTGTACACCAAACCTCACAGGTGTACATCCCATTGCTGAATGTGTAGTACTGTGTCAGTTATGTCAGCTCTAATGCTCACAGCCCCAACACATACCTGGGATGATATGTGGACAGATGTCATTTGTGAATGCCTGATGTCTGGTTTACAGATCTCAACATCAGCGGACCATGTATGACTAATCCAATACTATTACAGTGACAATTGTCAGAGCATACTGTGGCTATGGGGAGTATACACACGCTTATTGATATAACACACCCTTCCTTGATCTGCCATGGGACCACATCACTGCATATATTAACAGTACATGAGCCCAATATGTGACATATGTCCTGTACATTCACATGCAGTGTCTACAGTATGTGTTAGGTGTGTGGATGCTAACCACAATGCATGCACTCCATGTTTGTTGCACCTATTGTTATGTGTACTACAGCAGCGACTACTCCTGGCAGGGGTATACTATCATGGGCCATTTGCATTTGCCAGTGTATGTTCAGTCTGCATTACACATATCCCCCGGATTTGCATGATTGCAAGGTCTACTCATGTGCACATCCCTTGGTGTTGACACACTGCTGTCACTATTGCTGTGGGGGTAGGGTTACATCTGCCACAGTTCCTGAACCTGACTGTGTGCAGATACAGCCATTCTTAGCATCCTTAGGATCCCTGGTGCAGTGCACTGGTGTGTCATGCTGACACCCCCTCCCCACCTTCAGCCTGTGTGCAGATGCTTGACAAGTAAGGCCTACACATGTGTGTCAGTTTGCAGTGTCCAATACATTGAACACCACATTACAGCCTAGTCCCAGCTGATAATGTGGACCACAGTAATACGTTATGACATAGTGAAATTCTGTAACAGTTGCCATTGCACTACTTGTATATACACTGTTGTTGCACTGAATACAGGTGATGTTTCACACATGTCCCTACTGTAGACCATGTTTCCCACCATTATGTTACTCCCTGTGGACACATTCCACAATGACAGGATGTTAGTTATCCTGCAGGTTTCTGACATACCCTTCCAATAACCCATCATGGTCACCACTGTGATGCTGTGCATTTAACAGCAACAATGCATGCACATCTACAGCATGCATTTTGGGTAGGTGTGTTAGAAGTAGGCATGGAATATACCAAGCCATTACATGCCCGGTGTATTGGCAAGCATCAACATAAACCACACTCACCAGGTACAGGCTGCTGTCTTGGTGGTATACCAGAGGGACCTACATAAGAGGGTGAGAGATGCAAAGTCAGTGGCCACACCTGTGGCATTGCTACAGGGTGCGTGCAGCATTACAAGACATCAACAGTACATGCCCACAATACTACCATGTATGCACATCTCTTTATCACTACTATGCAGTAACAAACTATGTCTATGACATGTCAGATATGCATAGTCCACCTGTACAGATGTGGATGCATATGCAACAGTGGCCTACTGGTGAGCCCTGTGGCCTTATCTGCACGCTCCTCAGCTGGTGTGAGGGTAGCACCCACCTCCACAATGGTGTCCGTCAATTGTTGGCTATGTGGATGGGCAGGTGCCATGAGACTAGCGAGGAGCTCCTCAACATATGTCAAGGGGAATGGATGGCATGGCCTCACCTGTTGCGAGGTATTCCCCCTGGACTGCAGCAGCATGCTGATGGGCATTGCGAAGCAGTTCAGAACAATTATGCTGGACGTGCTCATAACTGCAGTTGTGCAGTCTGACATCACTGACCCTGTGGTCTAGATCGTTCCACAGGGTGGTCTGCTCCTGCTGCTCATGGGCGGCCCAGCCAAACAGGACAGGGTAGTGCTGGATTAGGTGGTTTAGCACTATTTCATTCTCAGCAGCTGAGTAAGCCAGGAGCCATCCATGTGACATCTTGCCTGAAAGACATAAAGATGGTAACAGATCTGAGCAACTCATACAGCAAGGTTACCACAGTTCTTAATACAGATCTCTGTCAACCCCCCCACCCCACCATCAGCGACAGCAAACTGTACACACAACTCAATAGGTATGGCTACAGCTTACCTATCAGTGGGACAGATAGTGTGTTATACCACACTTTGTGCTATGTGTTTGTAGCCATGTTCCCTGTGTGGACACTATCATTGCTGGCCTGTTACAGACCATTTACCTGCATGCCATTGTCAGGGCCACTATGGTTCCTTATATACCTGTGGTATGCTTGCTTTGTGATTGCTGTACATTTGACATTCTGTGTTATTGGGGATATGTATGCATGCTGTTGGACATCTTCCGGGATTGTGTAGACTATTACTACCCACATATGTTCTATAACAGTGGCACAATTGTGCGTTTAGGGAAAATTTGCAAGCAGAACCATCTCTCCAAACTCATCTTCCCATGTTACCAGACCACATCATCTGTGGGACCCACACTGGGCCTCCTCATGTACTGGTCCAGAACTACCTTCAGGTGGAGCCAACTCATAGGATGTTGCCCCCCATGGGGCCACACATAGACATTATCTTATTCCCCGAGGTCAGGTCCAGGGTCTGTTCCATAGCGGGCTCCACAGACACATGTGGGATGTGCTATATCACTTTGAGGCACCCAGTACACATTCACAGGGTCCACATGCTCCTCCTGCTCAGCCTCCGGGCCAGGCATCTTCGGGATGTGGACTGCTGTTGTGAGTAGCAGTGAGTGGGAGGCTTGTTCCCATTGTGTCCATAGTGGGGCCCATGGGGCTTCCACATCACAGACCACACACACTATCCAGGATGTTTACCCACCATATGTGTCACATACCACCCCTGTAGCCTGCCATCTATATCTACCAACCTGGACCACCTCCACAACTATACCTGCCATACTTCCCCATATTCCCATTCCCTAGTTCACAGACAAGAGCAATGTGGTCCCAACAAGGGGTTTACACGTAACATGCCCATCCATATTGCACACACTGACAGCTGTATATATCTGTGTGTATTGCTATGTGTGCTGTTCCCTCACACATAGCATGCAGCACTGTGGTGGTAATATAGGGGACATGTATTTACATACATGTGTGTGTGTGTGTGTGTGTGTGTGTGTGTGTGTGTGTGTGTGTGTGTGTGTGTGTGTGTGTGTGTGTGTGTGTGTGTGTGTGTGTGTGTGTGTGTGTGTGTGAGTTTGTATATATGTGGACATGTGCATATAGGTATATATCTATATATGTGTAGATATATGATGTATATAATTGTATATATATATATATATATATATATATATATATATATATATATATATATATATATATATATATACATACACACACATCAGGTGCACAATCTCAAAACACCTTTCTGCACAGCTGCACTGTTCTGCCTTGCTACAATACAGACAGGTGCCACATATGGACACAGCCTAACATTAGGGGGGTATATGTAGACCCATTCAGGGTAACCCTATTACACACCTATGGCATTCCAGTATGCTACAATACAGGTTAACTTGAGTATCCTGCAAGTGATGGGCTATGGAACCCATATGTCAATCATTATTACATTACTTCCACTACCAGCTGTTGGCCACAGTAATATATATGTTATCCATTACACAACAGACACTATGATGGCTTACATCTTATCAGTCAGAGCTGCTCTGCACAGTTGACGAGTATGGCCCACTACCCAGAGTGACAGACTGTATTGTCCTTAGCAGTTGTCCAGCTGAACATCATTACAACAACAACACCTGATGGCACATATAAATCATTCCACATCATTTATCCCATTATTATGGACCAAGTACTACAGTCAATTACATGCATATTTACTTCACATACTTGTTGTAAGAATGATGTATCTTCTGGATAATTTGCTGGATGGATGTTTTCTTTTTTTGTTGTATTTTTTTTTTTTTGCCTTTCACTCACTCACTCTCTCTCTCTATCTGGGTCTATCTCCAGTAAATAGATTGAGCAGCTCTGGATAGATTGCAGCATAGATTTTGTAGGTGATGCACATGATCAGGTGATGGCCTCTGCACCAGTCAGTGTCCTCCACTTGCTACCTGCATGCAGCATGATGTGTAGTACTTCCAATTACCACTGTCATGCAACCCACTATTATAAATCCCTACATCATGTGTGTGTGTGTGGTCCCTTTACCTTTCCTGTATGGTGGACATCCTTCATGTGTGTGGGCAGCAGTGTTAAAGACAGCAGGTAGCAATACCTCTTACAACAGAACTTGCACACTCAGACCAGCTACATATTTGTATAAGGTTCCAGAAATAAAGACAGAGTGTGAGAAGTGTTGTTATAAGCATTTAATAGCACTGTTGTTACAGCGTTTTTGTGTGCATACTAGTTTAACATGGAATGCAGTCTGTCTGCATAGCTCTCAACTGCAGGCCTATCCACTTGATGGCCAGAGGTGTGCCTGTTATTATTTGTCTGTCCACCACATAGGTCTTGTGCCAGATATATCACTGTCAGTGTGTGTGTTGAGTGCTATCAGAAGATGGCTACATCCATTTGTGTTTCTGACTTCATATTTCTGACTAAGGGTATATTGCAGACTATCCTGTAACACCAGTGACTTGCTTAGTGTATGACAATAGTATTTCACATATGGGCTTGTGTTCCAGCCTCTGTTCACCACCTAAATACCAGGCTTTGTCCATATGACATGCTGTCAGGGGTTGTTATGTAGTGGGCTGTGAGTATGTCTTGCTGCCATTCCTGCCATCAGTCCACTGCTGTTGTGACCACCCACACATATTGTGGAGTTGGGTCCATATATGTGTGGATTTCATCTACACAATACATGTGTGCCCTTATGCACTCCAGATGACAATGTATGTAACAGTGGTATATGGCCCTGTATGTCGGTCTATGGGGGGGGTGCACCATAACTAACCTAGGCTGTTACAACCTGTGGGGGTATCAGGGGTAAGCTGCCTTAAGGTATCTGGATGTACATTACCATACAATTCACCGTGGGTAAATGCAGGCCTACTGCTTCCTGCCATACAGACTGTTCTGTTTGTCAGTGTGATTGTGATGGTGTCAGTTATGCCTTGTTATGTAATAGATACATCCCGTTGTGTCAACTGAGGTTTTTATCCCCTAGGAATTGCATACAGAGTGTAGATAGAGGCTGCTGGACTATACATCTGCATTACTTATTGTTGATTGATTGTTATCCTGTGGCCCAGTCTGTCTTTACTCTTGTATTACTTGAAGGCCTTGGCCTGGACAGCAACATATGTAAACCTTTCCAGAATACTGTATTAATATAACTGTTTCACCATTGCATTAGTCTGTTTAAATGTATGTCAGAGTCTAAACAGCTATATGACATGGCATATACACGTCTAATAGTACATAAATAAAGCTTTCCAATATATGCAAATGTGTGTGGTGTTATATCCTTTGACCTCTTTGTGGGTATATGTTGCAGGCAACAATTGTCATTTGTATGTGTGGCTCATACAGTGTCCAGTTGGTAAGGTGGCAACTGTAGGCATAGTGGCTGTTCTGTATTGTGTGCACCTTCTACATATGTATCTTCCTATACATATCTCTGTGTGTGGATGTGTAGTTACATATATATGTATGTATATATATATATATATATATATATATATATATATATATATATATATATATATATATATATATATATATATATATACATGCATCTGCGGGTAGGCATTCGCCTAGAAAAATAATTTGATAGTTGTTTGCCGTATTTACGGCTATATTTACAGACAGATTTAAAACTCTTTCTGGGATGCCAAGTGAGCCTGTATGTGGTAATGGTTATGCTCCTATGCATCTCTGGTGGGTTTACCTCAAGGTTGGAAATGGTTTAAAATGTTCACAAATGCCTCTTAAAAGAATGACAACTGGAATAGCTATAAATTATGTAAAGTTTCTTCAGATAGCGAGTGTCACTTGACTAAGATGATTTAACTAAAAGCACTTCTTGTATATATGTTTGAACTATAAGATTGCTTAGATTGCTTTTTTTTTTTCAATCTATTTATGAATTTGTGTTAACTGAACAGCCATTTAAACCGTGGACTGTATCCATTTTAAATGGAACTGTCTTTCTGACTTAAAGGGTTGTGGCTTGCTGTTATTTCACTACTTTTTGGATCTTAATCTTTCTATAAGGGTTGTAGTGATCTCAATCTGTCTATAAGGGTTGATGGCAGTAAGGACATTTTTGATATTTCATTTTGTGCTTTTTGTGATGTTGTCGTAGGGTGGGGTTCCTTGATGTAATCATTTAAATAAATAATTTAGAGCTTATTGATGTATCAGGATATGGTAAAATATGTCATGTGCTATTTTGTACTAGTATTCATGTATTTGGTTTTACATCAGTTTTATCTTTTTGTCTGAGGAAGTACAGACTGTATGCAGACAAAAAGTGTGTGTTATTAAAATGAGCAGCTTGACGTGTTTATAGTTGCAGCTTCTTTTACTTGCACCGGATGTTTCCTAGTGTGCCTTGTTTGTTTGCATTTGTTTTTTTTGTTTTATGTTGGGGAGATAGTAGGTATATTTTGGGGAGGTAGGTTGGGTAGATTAACAGACAAGGCAAACAAAACGCATTCGGGGTGGTATATGACACATGTGGGGGGTAAACACCTTGATGGGGAGGGGTGTTGGGAAATCGGAAGCCCATGAGCCCCCTAGTGGAAACAGTGGGACTGAGGTCCATACCCATGGGCAGTCACTACTGCACCTTCACAGCCCCGAAGTTGGAGAGCCAGGCAGACCCTCTAGTTGTGACACGCAACCCTCTAGCTGGTGTAGCAGATCTCCAAACTGCTGATTGAGCTCGCTATGCACCACGACCTAGACCTGACAATGGGTGACAGGTTCCTGTCCATTCCCACTCCCGGGGGGGGGGGGCAAGCCCCATCCCCTGAGGCTGTTCCACCCGCAAGTGGTGCAGGACCAACGTACAAGGAGGTCCCGGGTTGGGCACCAGACGTGCTGGTGCCTGGTGCCACAGCCGGCTTAGGTGGGAAAGGTGGCTCTGCTGGGACCCGATTTCCCATACGTGGTATGGTGTTTATGTTTTATCAACATATGTGGGTTAGTAGTAGTCAACAAATTCCAGGATTAGGTATAACAGCAGGCATAGATATTCCCATTAACCCAGACACCAGATATGGAACAGTTGCATAGCAAACAGAGAATATGCATATATGGGACCACAGTGGTAATTACAACAACATGCAGGTACATTGATGGCACCATGCCACCAGTGTTGGAGTATTTTAACATAACACATACATAGAAACAGATTTAAATAATTATCAAACAACAGGACATATGTTCCAACACTACAGTGAAGTCATCACGTACCAATTGAGTTGGGTATTTAGTTTATTGTTGGAGATTTTGTGGGGGGGGCGGAGATGTCAATTAACAACTAGTATATTCATATAGTTTGCATTACTTTCTTAGTGAGTGCTGTTATCTGTACCTTACAAGTATTAGTACACTGCCCTCTTGCCTTAGTTTGTACAGTGATATGGCTGTCGACAACTATATGCATGAACTGGTTTTACCTGCAGTATACACCTCTTACCTGGTATACCTGTGGAGGAATTGATTGTAAACACTAACTGTTTCTACACATACTCCCAGATTCCATTTTGATGTTATGCACATACCTGCCCATCTCTTTTTGCACAGACTCTGGCCATGTCTTGACGACATGCAGGTGAACCAGGACATATGTAGACTATTTCCCTCTTCAACCTTTAGTGACTTACAACACTCTTATACAGGATTTACTAGACAGTTATATTATGTAGCGCAGTGTAGGTGACAGTGATGCATGATACCTTATTACTCAGAGCAACTGCAACACTCACAATGCCATACAATACCAGAGTAAACAGTACCAGTACAGGGTATCAATATTTTATTTCTAGGCACAGTGTTTGCATCTGAAGGACCTGTGGGAGCAATGTTTGTTAGAACTACCTGAATGTTGCCACACAAATTACCAGAATCCACATTAGCATTATGCACATACATCTCGCTCTGTTACTGTACACACTTTGGTCACAGCTTGACAACATGTGGGTGTAGATGGGACATACTTGGCTTATTACTCTCATAACATTTTGGGGAGTTGCTTATGTGACAGGTTTGATCTTATAGCTGTGTGACAATCAGTTGTATTTCCTGTTTGCTGTCTAAACATTTGGGATCATCCCACTGATTTCCCAGGGGTCAGAGTGACAGGCAGCAAATATGTGCCAATTTACTGGTCATTCTGGACATATCTGTACAGTTGTGGGATATAATTCTGTATGCAAACTAGTACCACTCCCAGGATTCGAACCATGGCTGTGTGTGCTAAAAATACAACAGTTCACATCTCAGCTGCATGTGCTACTTGGATTTTGTTATCATTCTTTTTACTGTTTTCTATCTATGTCTCTCTCAGTTTTACTAAATGACCTCTGGAGATTAAACCAGTCATATACAGACATTCCTATGCATTTTATTTATGTTGCACAGTGTGGGTAACAGTGCTGAATACATGTGTACTATTAAGTGATTGCAAATCTACATTACCGTATGATACCAGTGTAAACACATGCAGTCCAGCAGTTAGACCTTTATTGTCAGGCTATTATGCTTTTATTTACATACAACCTATATGAGATTCTTCCTGCCATATTCTCCGGTGTATGCAGTACTTGCCTTAAACAATATAGGTTTTATACAGGCAATTAACTTACTACTACTTTTAGATTTATTTTCTATTACAGTACATGCTAGAGTATTACTAACCTGCCTAACTTTGCAACCTCTCCAAGCGACATCCATGGGCCTCCTGGTTCGCAGCCCACTCACTTGCCACTGTGAAGGACATAAAAGGGATAATTAGCCATACCAATCCAAAATATACATGAGCTGGCAATTATTAAACAGGTAGTGGAGTGATACTTACACATAGCTGGGACCTCCCCTGTCATCCTAGCCTCTTGGATTCACGGATCCAAGAGATCCCCCTTTTGCCACTTCAGGACAGCACAGTGATGCCTGACCTGCTCACCAGGTCGGGGTATGCCAGTAGCACTGGTGAGGTCACGGGCAAGAAAGTCCCAGGCTTCCACTTTATATTGGGAACCCTGGTACTGGCCCTGCAGCAGTCTCTGCTCATGGTCTTTGTCAAGGTGTCCTGCCATGACTCTGGACTCTTGGATGCCCCAGCGCTGCACCCGAAAGCTCACACCCTCTCCCATTCCAGACATGGTGCCTGCAAGGGGAAGCTACATACAGTTATAAGATGTATTCCTGCCTGTTGGGTTTAAATAGGACCAATTTCCTGCAGTTTGCCATAATTGGATAATTTTGAAAAGGCTAAGCTATGGGCAACCCTCTTACCTAAGGTTGGCATTACTTAAAGGGGTATACCAATGGGCAAATTGAGTTAGCTGGCCTACACATTGCTTACACCTACTAAGCTGGGCTGTGCAATGCTTAATGTTGCTTAATATTTAATTTGCAATATATTTTCTTTTTGGCATTGATTTATTATTCATTGCATGTTATATATGTGTCTGGCATCCATGATGGGGTCCTTGTGTTTATTAGGGGACTTCAACATTTTAGTACATTTACACCCCACATCTGGGCTTACTGCAGTACTCCTGCTCACATATTTGTGTTATGTAGTAGGTTATACAACATAAGACTGCATATAGATTCCTTTCCCATGTTCAGTTTGATTTTCCCGTAGTGAGGATTTGTTTGGTGATACCTCAATCTTCTGTGCTGCTGTGATGGCTTAGTGGTTTCCTACTGTGACTATAGTGTACAGGGTTCTGGGTTCAAGACCCGCACAGGCTGTTTATTTTGTTTCTGGCCAGAACAGTGGCTGTTGCATACAGAGTGATTAAGGCACTTTTAAGCATTTGTAAGCGGGTTTGTGCAGGTTTGCACAAAGGTAAGCAATGCTAACCTCCAGTTAAATATGCTTACAGAGACTTAGCTTCAGTATCGTTTAACCTATGTGCGCATTGCTTATCCGCATGCAAATGGGCTTAAACCCATTTACTACTGGTTAAATCTGCTTACTACTGCTTAATAGTTCTTACACTTGCATACTAGTGCTTACTCTCGCTTACCACTGCACTAATTTAGTAAGCAATGTCTAATGGTTTTTGGGAAGGTGGGGAATTTGGATGCTGTATGGAGTTATCATTCATTATGCATTTTACCTTCCATTTCTATCCCTGATTCCTGTGTACATATACTGTATGGGGCACATGTGATTATCTGTGGACTTTGCAACATTATGACACTAACACCTCATATCTGCATTTAACGCTGTACTCCAGTTCACAAATATATAATATTTAGTAGGTTATGCAACTAAAAATATTGGTTATAAAGTGATTTGACATGAAAAATGGAATGTACTGCAGTAGGACTCGGAACGGGAATGACTGCTCATAAAGCAAATGCTGTGCTCACTACACTATTGCTATACTTCTTCATTTGCATATGTCTTGCTTTTTATCCTCCTCTGCCATTTATACTGCATTAACTGTAGCTAAGTGATGGGGAAACCCATGCACCTATGCTTAAATTTAATCTGTTTCATAAAACAAATAAAATATCTTTATAGTGTTTGTTTTAACTATTGCTCTTGTACACATGGGGGGATGTTACTGAGGGTATGAGTACACCTATGAGCGGTCTCACTCATTCTTTTAGGACTTGTCTGCTGTTCTTCATTGCAGAGGCATGTATATCCTGAGAGCTCTGCTCTCAGACATGCCCCCTGCACTCTTACACGCTCCATGTAAGATTAGGAGCTCAGGCAGCATGCCTTCATTAATATGCATGGCACACTGCCAACCTGCTCCTAAACAGCCACTTCCGTGCAGGACTAAGCTAGTCCTGCACGAAAGAATAGTAAATCTGGGGGAACATAGTAGGCAATATACAAAACACAAGAAAAAGAGTGCAGCGATACACATAAGCAGAATGCATCCTATTAAGTGATAATATGGCAACATTTATGGCTCCCACAACCATCAGACCAGTGCTACGTATGCAGAATTATTCAAAAAGCTCCTATGCAAACATGTGAATAACTGTAGAGAGGCTGCCATACATACCAGAAATAAACCTAAACTAAACATAAACAACAACAAAAAAACCACTAGTGGAATCCTTAAATCGAATGTGTATATAATAAAATAAGAAAACTCATGACCAAAATCAGGAAGAGCAACTCCCTTAAAGACAAGTACTTTCTTATATAACTAGACAAAAAAATAAGAGATCTAATTATATCCAATGTGGCCAACTATGAGGTCTGGAAAGCCTCTCAGGCTAAGGATAATCAGAAGATCTGCTTCAGCTATGTCTGGAACCTTAGAGATAGCAGTGTGCTGAATTGGTGATGAATGTTACCACATTCACCAATCTGGGTGACATAGTAAGTCTACTGTCTGATAAATTCAGCTCAGACTTCACCACCCAGCACCGCCAAGCTCCATCAGGTGAAAGAAACTCAAGCATACTTCTTCCAACTATCAGCAAGGACAAGGTGCTGACTGCACTCATCAAAATCAAAAACACCGCCACCATGGATCCTGGCAATAATTCTGGTTGCCTCCTGAACAGTCTAAAATATGACCTATCCGGAAAACTTGAGGCAGTCTTTAACTACAGCCTTAAAAAAGGCTACATTCTAAGTAAATGAGGGGCTATAACAGTCATTCCCTTACACACAGGTCTACTATTAACCAACCCATGGGACTATAGACCCATCAGTCTAACAAGCTTAATATGCAAAGCCATGGAATGAATTATCATCAAAATAAAAACAAGGACATTGGCAACCGACAGATTCTGGAACATTCCAAATTGGTTTTGTTAAGGGAAGATCATGCCTACTTAACATGGTAGACTTTTAGTAGGGGCTCACTAGGTAAAGGAAGAGAGTAAACAGTGCACACTGTGTATCTTGACCTGTCTAAGGCATTTGTTATAACACCCCACTCAAGCATTGATAATAAGCTTTCTGATCTAGGTATAAATACTTACTTTACTCACTGGATTGCTGGTTGGCTCACAGAGAGGAGCAAAAAACTTGGAAACAGTAAGACCACCTCTGAAAAGAGACCTGTCACTTGCAGGTTACCGCAAGGTTCTGTGCTGGGACTTTTCCTGTTTTATATCTACTTCTCAGACATCAGGGCTAATGTTGAAGGATTCTGGCTCAGCAAGTTTGCAAATGACGATAAACTATGAGGTATTATAGATTCCCTCCAAGACACCAACATCTTGTAAGTCAGTTTAACACAGACAAATAGATGGTGCCAAAGCCGTGGCTTAAGTCTCAGTGCCTAAAAATGCATTATAATGCCCTTTGGGAAACTGTCAACCCAAGGTAATTACTCCATTCATAAAATGCCCCTAAGATTTTACCAAGTAGTACGGGATCTGGGAACATATGTAGACAGATATCTGGTCTTTGAC
>NC_056735.1:820518113-820600877 GCF_019279795.1 Protopterus annectens | reverse complement strand
GGGACTTTTCCTGTTTTATATCTACTTCTCAGACATCAGGGCTAATGTTGAAGGATTCTGGCTCAGCAAGTTTGCAAATGACTATAAACTATGAGGTATTATAGATTCCCTCCAAGACACCTACATCTTTTAAGTTTAACACAGACAAATGAATGGTGCTAAAGCTATGGCTTAAATCTCAGTGCCTTAAAATGAATTATAATGCCCTTTGGGAAACTGTCAACCCAATTTAATTACTCCATTGAATAAATGCCCCTAAGAGTCAACCCAGTAGTAAGGGAACTGGTAACATATGTAGACAGATATCTGGTGTTTGCCTAAACTGTAGCTAAGATAATAACAAAATCAATGTTTATCACCCAACTTACAGTTAAAGGTATGGCATCTAGGTTCAGTGAAGTTATACTTCCACCCTACTTGGGCTTTACCTGACCTTTCATTGAATATCTTCCCCCTTTAGCATGTATCTTACCAGGACACTTGCAACAGTTGGAAAGTCCACCGAAATTTCTCACAAGGAGAATTCAGATCATAAATACCCTATCCTACACTGATCATCTAAAGGCTCTTTCTCTGTGATCAGCCACCTGAAGGCTGCTGAGAGGGGATCTTTGTCTGGCTTGCAGAATTTCCGCAGACAGACCCTGATGGATCTTTTGCACATGTGCAAAACAAACAGCACTAGAAACAATAAATCCAAGGATTTGAACATTGCTTGTGACATAAACAGAATGTGCTGAAGAGATGGATATGTGCCCCAAAGGATCAGCACACATCTTGAGAATCGGAAAGGAAATCATATATTTACCCAATTTGCCCCCCATGTCCCTTATTGAGAGAGGTCATCAGTGAGAAAAGTACTATCCTAACTAACCCCCCCTAAAAATCCTTACTTGCCTCCCTAACATGCCCCCCTATATAGTCACCCCTAATACTTGGGACTGAAGTAGTTTGTTGTGCATGGCTAGACTTGGAAAGGGGTCTAGTGGTTATTAGCCTAGTAACAATGTATGAACCTATAAGATACCCGCTCAGTATATTAGAATATTATATCTATATATCTATAGCTATACGTGTGTGTGTGTGTGTGTGTGTGTGTGTGTGTGTGTGTGTGTGTGTGTGTGTGTGTGTGTGTGTGTGTGTGTGTGTGTGTGTGCGTGTGTGTGTATCTATCTATCTATATATATATATATATATATATATATATATATATATATATATATATATATATATATATATATATGTGTAGAGAGAGAGAGAGAGAGAGAGCACATATATGCACACTAAACATATATATATATATATATATATATATATATATATATATATATATATATATATATATATACATGCATATATATAGAAAGAGAGAGAGAGAAAGAGAGAATTTATTCTATAAGATATGAATGAACTGCTTCCTATAGTCCAGGGTTTAATTCTCTCAGTAATCACCTACTTCCTGCATGACAGTCAGCAAGTAACTTTATCTGATACTGCTGTGGGGAACCGGGAGACTGGGCTTGGTGTTTTGGACAACATGCTTAGTGACTATATATGAAGTTAAGAACCTATGAAATACATATGCATATATGCCTATATCGATCTAGCTTTATATTAAATATATATATATATATATATATATATATATATATATATATATATATATATTGTTGTGTCTTTCAGCTTTTCCCAGTTAGGGGTCGCCAGAGCGGGACTCCGGTCCGCTAATGATTGGCAGCAGATTTTTATGCACCGAGTTGCCAGCTCTAACGCACAACCTTCAACAAAGGTACGCCCATTCATGCATGTCTCCACACAGAAGACGCTCTAGCTAAGAATCGAACAGGACAACATCTTACTGTGAGGCGACAACGCTACCGCAGCACCACACATATATATATATATATATATATATATATATATATATATATATATATATATATATATATATATATTTATTTATTTGAGTGTGTAGAGATATGTAGCTGTAGATCAATATCAATTCATCTGTGTGTGTGTGTGTGTGTGTGTGTGTATGTGTGTGTGTGTGTGTGTATATATATATATATATATATATATAGAGAGAGAGAGAGAGAGAGAGAGAGAGAGAGAAATCCACAATAAAATAAGAAAACAGTAAAACATTAGTTCATAGGTTCATAGGTTCATAGGTTCATACTAGGCTATCTGCCCGAGGGCATTTATAAGCCTAGCCCATAGTTTTGTGGCTTACGCCACCCCTTTAGTTTGGAGAAACTATGCCCATTATTTTACTGTGCCTCTGTCGAGCAGTGACACTGAGGTAACCCCTGGGGTGTATCTGCGGTCTCCCATCCATTGGTCAAGATTCCTCTTGAACAAGGCCAGCGAGGTGCTCTGCCTCACATAAACCGGGATTTTGTTCCATAGCATAGGGAGTCTTTGGGTGATGAATCTATCCCTCCAGCACGTCCTATTAATAACCGTGTTGAGGTTTAAGTCTCCCGCCCTTGTGGCTCTGATGGATCTAGATTTTTTGAGATGAAGCATGTTCACCAAATCTGGGTTTGACATGGCCTTGTATGTCAGGCATAGGTCACCTCTGAGCAAGCGGTAAGCAACTGAATATAGCTGGAGTTCTTTCAGTCGGGCAGCATAAGACTGATTTTTGAGACCCTTTATCCTTTTGGTGAAGAACTTTTGTGGCCTCTCCAATTGCTGCAAGTGTCGGGTCAGATACATTCCGAATGGGGCATTGTACTCGATCATTGGTCTGATGAGTGATGAGTATAGGGAGACTATGACTTCCCTTGATCTAGATGTGAATCCCTTCATGATAAAGTGGGCAATGTAGAAGGTCTTCCTAACTACTTTAGCAATATGAGTGTCGAATGAAAGGCTACTGTCAACCTGGGTTCCCAGGTCCCTGATAACTTCTTCTGTGATCAGGGGATTGCCACCTATATGGTAGCTAGGGGTAACCTTATTTTTCCCGAAGGGTATGACAATGCATTTCTTGGCATTTAACTTTAGACCATGGCTCTGGCACCAGTTATCCATTTCTGTGAGACCCTTCTGAAGGATATCTGTGTCGGACGTGTTTTCAACTACGGCGCCCAGTTTGCAGTCATCTGCAAACTTTGTCAGCCATAACCCTCCTGTGTTTGCTTGTACTTCAGAAAAGTAGATGCCAAACAAGAGTGGGCCCAGGACTGAGCCCTGTGGGACACCACTTGTGACAGGCTTCGAGTCTGACATGGCGCCAGCAACTCTGACCCTGTGGGTTCTGTCACTCAGCCAGTTTGCAACCCATCTTGTAATGTATGGGTTTACATTTAAGTTGATGAGTTTTTCAATGATACCCGAGTGGGGTATTGTATAGAAAAGCCTTTGCCAGGTCTAGGTAGGCTGTATGGACTGCCTTACCTCAATGGCCTTGTTGACTGTTTCAAAAGTCAACCAAGTTCAAAAAGGCATGATCTGCCTTTGACAAAGCCAAACTGGGTTGGATCCAAAGTCTGCAAATTCCTATGTCTTTATTTATGAGATCCATTATGATCCTCTCCATGGCTTTGCAGATAAGGCTTGTCAAGCTAATGGGACGGTAATTTCCAGGGTCGGTGGAGGCACCGCTTTGTGGAGTGGGACCACAGTCGCAGCACCACTCCTGGGTACGTATCTGGAGGTGAGACTAAGATTAAACAGCTGTCCTAACTGTGGGTTTAATTCCTCATTGAGTTCATGGAGCACACAGCCGGGGACACCATCAGGTCCCATGGATGCTGTGTTCTTTGCCTTGGAGAGAGCAGTTCTCACCTGGGCATTAGAGATGTTTGGGGGGCTACAATCATTTGGTATTGATATCTCTCCTTTAGGGGGGGAGGGGGGGAGGGGGGGAGTTTGCACTGAACCTGTCAGCCAGTATGTTGGCAATGTCTGTAGGATCAGTAATCTTCACATCATTATGAACTAATTCTGAGCATATCAGGGAGTTTCCTCCTAGGTTTCTGACATAGCTAAAGAATGCCTTATGGTTGTCTTTAGAGTCCTTAGCTATTTTCTTCTCAAAATTAGATTTGGATGTTTTTATGAGAGCTCTTAGCTTTTTACTTATAGTGATCAGCAGTGTCTTACTTTTTAAGGATTTTGCTCTATCTTGTAGTAGCTTTCTCCTTTTGTTGTAGAGTTTGTTTATGGCTGGGGTCCACCAGACTGGACGCTTGCCTTTGGTACAAAGAGTCTTTGTTTTGCTTGGGATTGCCTGATCCATGCAACCCTGCAGGTGCTGGTAGAAGGCATTTGTAAGTGATTCAGCGGTTTGAGTAATGTTTACCGCCAGCTCAGGGGCCTTAAAGGAGACCACACTAGTCTTTAGAAGTGTGAAGTCGGCTTTCGGAAGTTCTTTACTGTGGTCTTTTTCATTTCGGGTGGGGCGGAATGAGGGCCTCCAGCGAGATTAGTTTGTGATCTGATCTCACCAGTGAGGGTATACTTCCGGCGCTGAACATTGTGCTCCCATGTTCGTGATGATGAGATCAAGTATGATTTCTCCTCTTGTGGGATGGTGACTAGTTGTTCCATGGCATTTGAGTTTATGAATTCCAGGAACTTTTGGGCTAGAGTGTTTGGGCTTGAGTAGTGTTCCCAGTCTATATTAGGGTAGTTGAAGTCGCCTAGTATGATGGTGTTCGAGATACATTTATCCCCTCCAGTGTTTTCAGGAAGGCCATATGAGGTTCCTGAGTTTGCGAGGGTGGCCTGTAACATGCTACAAATTGCAGAGCAGTCTTGCCTATGGTTAATTGCACCTGGATGGTTTCTGATGCATCGTGCGTTGCCACCAATCTTGAGGTGTGGGTGTCCTTGATGAATATGGATACCCCTCCTCCTTTCTTGGTATTATCCGGGTTTTGGGGCCGGAACACATGATATGCGGTAAAACCTGATAGTGCTGGGGTGTTCTCAGGAGCCTTGCAATAAGCATAAATACAAAAATAAGAAAACAGTAAAACATTAGTTAATATCGCATAAATACATTTTAGGTCAATGTAAGTTAGTCATGCGTGTGTGTGTGTGTGTGTGTGTGTGTGTGTGTGTGTGTGTGTGTGTGTGTGTATAAGAGAGAGAAAGAGAGAATGAAGCTGTCTTGTAAGAGAAGACAAATATAAAAGTCTATCATCAAATACAGAACACTCCAAGGAGGGCACCAAAAAAGGCAGTCTTGTTAGAATGAATCTAAAAAGATTGAACACCCCCCCAAAAAAAGAAAAAGCAACGTTTTTGCATGGGGTGGGTAAAGCCTCTCTTCATCCCCCAATCCACCTACCAATTATATACAACAACGCTGAGGTAACACAACAGCAGGTAAAAGCAAATTCCCAGAATGTGCTACACCATGATCTTCCACACAAAGCAGCCATTTGGCTGAAAACAAGAAAAAATGTTGTATGGTTCTGATTGCAGCTAGATATATTTATATATACAATTTCATTTTCAGGCTTGTTGGCTGTTGGTGAAGCATCCACCAAGAGGAGAAAATGCTGAGAGAAGAAAGGAGCCTCTTTTGAGACTTTAAGTATCTATCTCTGAAAAAACAAAAAAACAAAAAAAAATCTTGCTTTTTTCCCACTTTTCTGAGATTTAAAATAGTTCAGTTACAGGCTTGCTGTTCTTGAACTGTTTGTTTCTGTGAGGCCATTTTTTGCTTGGGCTAAAGGAAAGTCTCTCTGTTGATCAATGGCAGTGAAAAACATTGAGCAGCCTGCCTGCCCCTGTGGGAGTGGTTACTGACTTGAAACTGTAGTTTTATAGGTCATTCTGGGTTAATTCCAAAAGTCCTTCATCTTCCTCTCTTAAAACCTGGTTGCCTCATGGTTTTGGCATCTTTTCAGGCTTGTTGGCTGTTGGTGAAGCACCCACCAAGAGGAGAAAATGCTGAGAGAAGAAAGGAGCCACTTTTGAGACTTTAAGTATTTTTCCTCTGTTTATTTGCTAAGTTTTTCTGCATAGCCGCCTATTTTGAGCATTTTCTGGCTTGTTAAATTTGATTTCTGCATTAGTAACTGTATTTAGAGCACAACCTAGAGCTGTTTACTGAATTTCCTGTTTGCCCTTATTTTTAAAATCATTTTTTTCTCAAAACTTGCATTTTATCTGTCTTTGGCCTAGCACTCTTGTGTGGTGTCATTTACTGCACTGTTATAACTTGTTGATACTTGCTAACCTCTGCTATCTCTGAAAAAACAAAAAAAAAAAACAAAAAAAATCTTGCTTTTTTCCCACTTTTCTGAGATTTAAAAAAGTTCAGTTACAGGCTTGCTGTTCTTGAACTGTTTGTAAGTTTCTGTGAGGCCATTTTTTGCTTGGGCTAAAGGAAAGTCTCTCTGTTGATCAGTGGCAGTGAAAAACATTGAGCAGCCTGCCTGCCCCTGTGGGAGTGGTTACTGACTTGAAACTGTAGTTTTATTGGCCATTCTGGGTCAATTCCAAAACTCCTTCATCTTTCTTTCTTAAAACATGGTTGCCTCATGGTTTTGGCATCTTTTCAGGCTTGTTGGCTGTTGGTGAAGCACCCACCAAGATGGAGAAAACGCTCAGAGAAGAAAGGAGCCACTTTTGAGACTTTAAGTATTTTTCCTCTGTTTATTTGCTAAGTTTTTCTGCATAGCCGCTTATTTTGAGCATTTTCTGGCTTGTTAAATTTGATTTTTGCATTAGTAACTGTATTTAGAGCACAACCTAGAGCTGTTTACTGAATTTCCTGTTTGCACTTATTTTTAAAATCGTTTTTTTCTCAAAACTTGCATTTTATATGTCTTTGGCCTAGCACTCTTGTGTGGGGTCATTTATTTCACTGTTATAACTTGTTGATACTTGTTAACCTCTGCTATCTCTGAAAAAAACAAAAAAACAAAAAAAATCTTGCTTTTTTCCCACTTTTCTGAGATTTAAAAAAGTTCAGTTACAGTGCTGTTCTTGAACTGTTTGTAAGATTCTGTGAGGCCATTTTTTGCTTGGGCTAAAGGAAAGTCTTTCTGTTGATCAGTGGCAGTGAAAAACATTGAGCAGCCTGCCTGCCCCTGTGGGAGTGGTTACTGACTTGAAACTATAGTTTTATTGGCCATTCTGGGTCAATTCCAAAACTCCTTCATCTTACTCTTTTAAAACCTGGTTGCCTCATGGTTTTGGCATATTTTCAGGTATGTTGGCTGTTGGTGAAGCACCCACCAAAAGGAGAAAATGCTGAGGGAAGAAAGGAGCCACTTTTGAGACTTGTATTTTTCCTCTGTTTATTTGCTAAGTTTTTCTGCATAGCCGCCTATTTTGAGCATTTTCTGGCTTGTTAAATTTGATTTCTGCATTAGTAACTGTATTTAGAGCACAACCTAGTGCTGCTTACAGAATTTCCTGTTTGCACTTATTTTTAAAATCATTTTTTTTCTCAAAACTTGCATTTTATCTGTCTTTGACCTAGCAGTCTTGCGTGGGGTCATTTACTGCACTGTTATAACTTGTTGATACTTGTTAACCTCTGCTATCTCTGAAAAAACAAAAAAACAAAAAAAAAAAATCTTGCTTTTTTCCCATTTTTCTGAGATTTAAAAAAGTTGAGTTGCAGGCTTCCTGTTCTTGAACTGTTTGTAAGTTTCTGTGAGGCCATTTTCTGCTTGGGCCAAAGGAAAGTCTCTCTGTTGATCAGTGGCAGTGAAAAACATTGAGCAGCCTGCCTGCCCCTGTGGGAGTGGTTACTGACTTGAAACTGTAGTTTTATTGGCCATTCTGGGTCAATTCCAAAACTCCTTCATCTTCCTCTCTTAAAACCTGGTTGCCTCATGGTTTTGGCATCTTTTCCGGCTTGTTGGCTGTTTGTGAAGCACCCACCAAGAGGAGAAAATGCTGAGAGAAGAAAGGAGCCGCTTTTGAGACTTTAAGTATTCTTCCTCTGTTTATTTGCTAAGTTTTTCTGCATAGCCACCTATTTTGAGCATTTTCTAGCTTGTTAAACTTGATTTCTGCATTAGTAACTGTATTTAGAGCACAACCTACAGCTGTTTACTGAATTTCCTGTTTGCACTTATTTTTAAAATCATTTTTTTCTCAAAACTTGCATTTTATCTGTCTTTGGCCTAGCACTCTTGTGTGGGGTCATTTACTGCACTGTTATAACTTGTTGATACTTAACCTTTGCTATCTCTGAAAAAACAAAAAAACAAAAAAAATCTTGCTTTTTTCCCACTTTTCTGAGATTTAAAAAAGTTCAGTTACAGGCTTGCTGTTCTTGAACTGTTAATTTTCTGTGAGGCCATTTTTTGCATGGGCTAAAGGAAAGTCTCTCTGTTGATCAGTGGCAGTGAAAAACATTGAGCAGCCTGCCTGCCCCTGTGGGAGTGGTTACTGACTTGAAACTGTAGTTTTATTGGCCATTCTGGGTCAATTCCAAAACTCCTTCATCTTCCTCTCTTAAAACCCTCTTTTCCGCGTTTTGCACATTTTTGAGCATAGCGCAACAGTGGGCAGCGCCGCCTAATTGGGTTTAAACTATTTCTGGCTCCACAAAGTCTGCTCTTCACTTTTTCCCTTAGAACTGCTCTATCTCTCACTTTAAACACCATATTCTCATTCTATGGCCCTTCACTGGTCCAATTAAGTAATCCTACAAATTAGCACTATTAAACCATTAGCACTACTTACTCTTATACTCTCTACGATTACCCTGTCCTCTATTGGTCCATCTTAAATTCAGTTTCCCTATTACTCTAGCATGTCCAAAGGTCAGTCAATCGTTTCCTCTCCAGTCCAGCTGGTGAATCTGGGAATTTTGAGGCAATGTTACAACTGTCTCATGTACATGGGCAACCCTCTCCTCCTCCAAACAGGTTCAGATATATGCGAGAGATGCAACTATTTAGCCAAACTGGAGGCTGAGCTCTCTCATCTCAAAACTGGTGTAACCAGTCAGGAGGAGAAGGTAACCTCACACAACACAATTCCAGTATCACATAGTCGCACCACATCAGCGAACCAAACACATAAATACACAAAAACATACTCGGAGGCTCTAAATAAAAATCTACCTAAGCAACAGAGACCTCCAAAGCAGACATCCAAGCAAACGCTACCTCAAAACAAAACACACACAACACATAACCCACAAAGTCAGTGTGCCAAGCAGCCACAGCCCTTAAGGCTGAATAACACACCTGATACTCTTGTTATAGGTGACTCTATTGTCAGACACGCTGACGTCCCGCTCACCAGGCTGAATAAAGAGAAGGTCACAGTGAGCTGCCTGATGGGTGCTAGGATCTGACACATAACACAAGCATTCAGGTCACTCCAAAGCAAATACAAATATGACTCAGTCATTGTACATGCTGGTGTGAATGACCTGAGACATACCTCCCTGGACTACATGAAAAGAGACATAGAGGAGCTCTCTGATCATGTAACCCAGGCTGGTATGACCCTGACCTTGAGCAGCATTTTACCCTCACCTAGAATGATGCCACAGTACAAAGACAAAATGATCGATTTTAACAATTGGCTAAAATTTTGGTGTCATTCAAAGGGGATCCAGTGTCTGTCAGCCTGGGATGACATGTTCGACAAGCCACGTTGCTTTGCTAGGGACGGCTTGAACCTGTCACCACTGGGCTTTCGGATATTGGCAAAGGCTCTTGCCACCCCCATAGTGCCTTTTTTAGGCAAGGCTCAAAAGTCAAATCCACCCCCATAGACAGCACAAGGAACAAGAAACTAAGGGTAATGCTGCTAAACACCAGAAGTCTTAACCTCAAGATGCACGCACTCGAAGCTCTCCTCAGTATGGAGAACATCGATATCTGTGCAGTGACAGAAACCTGGTTCAAGGCTCCAGAGAGCACCCCAGCACTACCAGGCTATACCTCATATCATGGTTTTCGGCCCCAAAACCCGGACCGAACCACAAAAGGAGGGGGATTTTACATATTTATCAAGGATATCCACACCTCCAGGTTAGTGGCATTGCATGAAGTATCGGAGACCATCCATGTGCAACTAGCAGTGGGCAAGACTGCTTTTCAGTTTATAGCATCCTACAGACCATCCTCTCAAAGTCAGGAATCCCATTCGGCTTTCCTGAAAACATTGGAGAACATGAAGATCTCTCCAAACACCATTATATTGGGCAACTTCAACTACCCAAACATTGACTGGAAGCACTACTCAAGCCCCAGCACCTTAGCCCAAAGATTCCTGGAAATTATAAACTCAAATGCTATGGAACAACTACTCACCACTCCCACAAGAGGGGACAACATACTAGACCTGATCATTACCAACATGGGGACTCTATGCTCCACACCAGAAATATATCCTTCATTGGTAAGATCAGACCATAAATTAATTTCAATGGATGTCCACATCCCGACCCCACCCCCAGCCCAGAAAACCACAGTGAAAAACTTCTCAAAAGCGAACTTCTCACTTCTCAAAACCGAAGTGGAATCCTTCAAGGCCCCAGGGCCAGTGGAAACTACAGCCCAAACTGCAGAATCCTATATAAATGCATTCTATGGACATCTCCAGGAATGCATGGATCATGCTATCCCAAACAAAACCAAGACCCAATCATCCAAAGGCAGGCGTCCAGTCTGGTGGACCCCTGCCATAAATAAACTGTACAACAGAAGGAGGAAGCTACTACATGATAGAGCAAAATCCTAATAGGGAAGGCATCTCTGATCAGTACTAGCAAAAAATTACGATCCCTCATAAAATCCTCCAAGGCCAGCTTCGAGACAAAAATTGCACAGGACACCAAAGACAATCATAAGGCTTTTTTCAGTTATGTTAGAAACCTGGGATGCAACTCCCAGACTTGTTCTGAGTTGATTCTAAACGACAAAAATACACTGAACCCACAGACATCACCAATATCCTGGCAGACAGGTTCAGTGCAAACTTCTCCACCCCCCCCCCAAAGAGCAAGTATCTATCCCGGCAGAGGGCTGCCTCCCAAACATCTCAGATGCTCAGGTGAAGGCTGCCCTCTCCAAAGCAAAAAACACTGCTTCCACGGGACCAGATGGCGTCCCAGGTTGCGTCCTACATGAACTACAAGAGGAACTAATCCCTCAAATAAAACAGCTATACAATCTCAGCCTCACTACAGGATATGTGCCCACAGAATGGCGTACAGCAACAGTGGTCCCACTCCACAAAGGTGGAGCCTCTACGGACCCTGGAAACTATCACCCCATAAGCCTGACTAGCTTAGTCTGCAAGGATATGGAGAGGATCATCATGGAGCTCATAAACAAAGACATTGGGGACCTACAGACACTAGATCCTACCCAGTTCGGCTTTGTCAAGGGCAGATCCTGCCTTTTGAATCTGGTTGACTTCTTTGAAACAGTCACCAAAGCCATAGATGAAGGGGAGGTAGTCCACACAGCCTATCTGGAACTTGCAAAGGAATTTGACACAATACCCCACTCGGGCATCATAGATAAGCTATCCAGCTTAAATATAAACCCCTATGTCACAAGATGGGTCGCAAACTGGCTCAAAGACAGAACCCACAGAGTGAGAGTTGCTGGAGCCATGTCAGACTCGAAACTGGTCACAAGTGGTGTCCCACAGGGTTCTGTCCTGGGACCACTCCTGTTCGGTATATACTTTTCCGAGGTACAGGCAAACGTGGGAGGACTATGGCTCACCAAGTTCGCAGACGACTGCAAACTGGGCGCCATAATCAACTCTCCAGCTGACACAAACATCCTTCAAAAAGGTCTCACAGAGACAGATAACTGGTGCCAGTGCCATGGTTTAAAGCTAAATGCCAAAAAAGGTATAGTCATACCCTTTGGAAAAACAATGTGCCCACAAATTACCACATAGGCAGAAACCCATTAAGTACAGAGAAAGTTATTAGGGACCTGGGGACCCAAGTTGATAGCAATCTCTCCTTTGAAAACCACATTACCAAAGTGGTTAGAAAGACCTTCTACATAGCCCACCTCATCACGAAGGGTTTCACATCTAGATCAAGAGAGGTAATCGTGCCCCTTTATTCATCCGTCATCAGGCCCATCATAGAATACAATGCCCCTTTTGGGATGTACCTTACCCGACACCTGCAGCAATTAGAAAGACCCCAAAAGTATCTCACCAAGAGGATCAAGGGTCTCAAACAGATGCCATATGCTGCTCAGTTAAAAACTCCAGCTCTACTCAGTTGCATACCGCCTACTTGAGGCGATCTATGCCTGACATACAAAGCTATGTCAAATCCAGAATTAATGGACATGCTCCACCTCAGTAAATCTAAATCCCTTAGAGCCACATGCTCGAGGGACTTGAACCTCAGCACAGAAATAAATAGAACTTGCTGGAGGGAAAGGTTCATAACCCAGAGGCTCCCTTCGCTCTGGAATAGAACTCCAGTTCATGTGAGGCAGAGCACCTCACTGAATCTCTTCAAGAAGAATCTCGATAAGTGGATGGGGGATCATAGGTTTGTCCCAGGGATTACTCCCGTGTCACTATTAGACAGAGGCACAGTAAACTAAACCTTAAAAAGGGCACAGTATACTCAAATCAAGGGGTGGTGTAAGCTATACAGAATCGGGCTAGGCTTATAATTGCCCCAGGGCAGATAGCCTAGTATGAACCTATGAACCTATGAACCTATATACATATATATATATATATATATATATATATATATATATATATATATATATATATATATGTATATATATGGGTCCTTATCAAATGATCAAATGATCACATGCTCAAATGAGCAAAATACAAAAAGATTAAGGTGGGAAGGTTGAATACACAGCAGATCTAAAGGAATGTAACTTCTATTGTGCAGAAATGTGATACAATGGGAATCAAGGTGTTGCTCCTTTCCACACAGTTGTGTGATTTCTAAATGTGTTTATATAATTTGCATTTATGTGGGAGTGCATAAGGTCTTGGCCCCCTACAAAAAAATGCTGGTGTTCTTGTTTTGATTCTGATTGATCTTTTTGGTTTTCAACCTTCCTGGCTTTATCCTTTGTCATTCAGTCATCTGAGTATCTTATCATAGGTACATAGATTCATAGGTAGGTACTAGGCTATTGGCCCTAGGGCCTATATAAGCCTAGCCAAAAATGTACCCTGGCTTTCGCCACCCAAGAAAATTATTTTCCTGTGCCCCTGTCAAGCAGAGCCACAGAAGTGATCCCTGGGGTGAATTTCCCATTTCCCATCCAATCATCAAGTTTTTTCTTGAAGAGTGCTAATGAAGAGCTCTATTTGACATAGATAGATAGGTAGTCTGTTCCACAGTATGGGAAGTCTCTGGGACAGGAATCTATCCCTCCAGCATGTTCTGTTTATTGTGGTGACAAGGTTTAGGTACCTAGAGAGTGTAGCTCAGAGGGATTGGGGTTTCTTTAAGTGGAGCATGTCCAACAGCTCTGGGTTTGACATAGCTTTGTATGTTAGGCAGAGATCACCCCTGAGTAGGCGATATGTGATGGAGTAAATCTGTAGTTTTTTGAGACGGTCTGTGTAGGGCATCTGTTTGAGGCCAGTAATCCTCTTTGTGAGGTATTTCTGTGGTCTTTCCAGTTGTTGTAGATGTCTTGGGAGGTACATACCAAAAGGGGCGTTGTACTCTATAATGGGTCTAATGAGTGATGAGTAGAGGGGAACAATGACCTCTTTTTTTCTGGATGAGAATCATTTTGTGATGAGATGAGCCATGTAGAAGGATTTCCTGACCACTGTGGCGATGTGATTATCAAAAGAGAGACTACTGTCTACCGTGTCCCAAGGTCTCTTATCACATTTTCAGCGTTAAGTAGACTACCAGCTATGTGGTAGTTCATGGGTACAGAGTTTTTACCAAAGGGGATGACAATATACTTTTTGGCATTAAGCTTCAGGCCATGGCTTTGACACCAGGTATCTGTCTCAGTGAGGCCCTTTTGCAGTTTGTCCACATCGTTAGGAGTTTCGATTATGGCTACTAGTTTGCAGTCATCTGCAAACTTTGTTAGCCAAAGACCTTCTGTGTTAGCCTGCACTTCAGAGAAGTAGATACCAAACAGGAGAGGACCCAGGACTGAACCCTGTGGTACTCCCCTTGTCACTGGTCTGAAGTCGGATTTGAAATCCGCTACTTTAACAGTGTGGGTTCTGTCCATGAGCCAGTTGGCAACCCATCTTGTCACATAGGGATTTATACCTAGTTTAGAGAGCTTATCTATAATTCCAAAGTGGGGGATGGTGTCGAAAGCCTTGGCAAGATCTAGATAAGCTGTGCGAACCATTTTACCCTCATCTATGGCTTTGGTGACTGCTTCAAAGAAGTCAATCAGGTTTAGGAGACATGATCTGCCTTTTACAAATCCAAACTGGGTAGGGTCCAGAGTTTGGAGATTACCAATGACTTTGTTTATGAGTTCCACGATGATACGTTCCATGGCCTTGCAGACCAGGCTCGTCAGGCTAATGGGGTGATAGTTCCCGGGGTCTGTCATGGCTCCATCTTTGTGGAGTGGGCTAACCGTCACGGTGCGCCATTCAGTGGTTAGAAAGCCTGAGGTGAGACTATGATTGAACATGGTACTTAGGTAGGGTGCCAGTTCATTCTGTAGTTCATGTAGAATGCAGCCTGGGATATTGTCAGGTCCCATGGATGCTGTGTTCTTGGCTTTGGAGAGTGTGTTTTTTACCTGTGCAGCCATGATTATAGGAACTTTTCATTCTTCCGTTATGGAGATGGGCCCTCTAGGGGGTGAGAGGGGGGTAAAGTTAGCACTGAACCTATCTGCTAGAATGTTGGCAATATCAGTTGGTTCCGTATATTTAGTGCCATTACGCTGTAACTCAGAGCAGATCTGTGTGTTCCCATTGAGATTCTTGACATAGCTATAGAATGCTTTGTGGTTGTCCTTAGAGTCAGTGGCAATTTTGTTTTCATAGCTAGCTTTGGAGGATTTTATGAGGGATCTCAGCTTCTTACTGAGGTTGACCAGGGAGTTCCTCCAGTCATGGGATTTTACTCTTTTTTACAACAGTTTCTTTCTTCTGTTGTAGAGTTTGTTTATGGCAGAGGACCACCAGATTGTCTTCCTTTTTTTGGAAGATAACATCTTGGTTCTATTTGGGATAGCATGATCCATGCACTCGTGTAAGTGCTTATAAAGTGCATTTGTGTAGGATTCAGCAGTCATACCTCTATTGTCCATCTGCATGGGTGTCATGAAGTTTACAACTTCTGTCTTAAGGAGTGTGAAGTTGGCTTTGAAGAAGTTTTTTACGACGGTTTCCCTAATTGGGGGTGGGGGTGGGATGTGGATGTCTAGTCTGATTAGCTTGTTGTCGGATCTGACCAACGAGGAATTGACCTCTGGTGTGGAACACTGGTTTCCCATGTTGGTAATCACCAGGTCTAGGATATTGCTGCCCATGGTGGGGATGTGATTAAGTTGATCCAAGGCATTGGAGTTTATGAATTCTAGAAAACGTTGAGCAAAAGAGTTGGTACATGAGTAGTTTTCCCAGTTAATGGTGGGGTAGTTGAAATCGCCCATTATTAGGGTGTTGGGTTGTACCCTAATACTTTCCAGTGTATCAAGAAATGAGGAGTGGGAATCCTGGGGCATGGTATGGGGTTTGTAGCAAGCTGCAATTTGGATTGTGGTCTTGCCCAGGGTTAGTTGCACTTGGATAATCTCGGATGCATTATGCTGTGCAACTAGCCTGCAGGTGTGGATATCCTTAATGAATATGGACACACCTCCACCTTTAGTGCTTCGTTCTGGGTTAGGTGGCCAAAAGGTGTGGTATGAATTGTAGCCTGGTAATGCAGGGGTGCTCTCTGGAGCTTTGAACCAGGTCTCTGTCACTGCAAAGATGTCAATGTTCTCCATTTTAAGGAGTGCCTCGAGTGAGTGCATTTTGAGGTTTAGGCTTCTAGCATTGAGTAGCATTACCCTCAGATTTTGCTTGCTTGTACCTGTTACGGTGGTGAATTTGTCATTTGAACCTTGCCTAAAAAAGGCACTATAGAGGTGGCAGGAGCCTTAGCCAGTATCCAGAATCCTAAGGGCGACAGGTGCAGGCCATCTCTAGCAAAACATCGTGGTCTGTCGATCATGTCATCCCAGGCAGACAAATACTGTATCCCCTTTGAATGACACCAGAAGCTTAGCCAATTGTTGAAGTCAATCATTTTGTCCTTGTACTGTGGTATCATTCTGGGTGATGGCAGGATGCTACTCAGGGTTAGGGTCATACCTGCCTGGGATACAAGATCGGAGAGCTCCTCCATGTCTCTTTTCATGTAGTCCAGGGAGGTACGTCTCAGGTCATTCACTCCAATATGGACAATGACAGTGTCATATTTGTACTTATTGTGGAGTAACCTGAGTGCATGCATTATGTTGCGGATCCTGGCACCTGACAGGCAGGTGACAGTAACTTTCTCCTTGTTTAGTCTAGTGAGTGGAACATCAGTGTGCCTGACTATAGAGTCACCTATGACTAGAGTGTTGGGTATGTTGTTATGCCTTATGGGCTGTGGTTGAGTGGTACACTGAGTTTGTGGGCTATGTGTCATTTGGGTTGTGTTGGGGGGTGGAGTTTGGTTGCGTTTATGCTTTGGATTTCCCTGATGCTTGGGCAGGTTTTTATTTAGAGCCTCTGCGAATGTAGGTCTGTATTTTGTGTTTCTATGTGTGCGTTTTGGTCATGTAGGTTTTGAGGGACTATGTGATGAGTGTTGTGTGGTACAAGTGTTTACCTTCTCCTCTTGACTGTCTAGTCCAGTCTTGGGTGAAGAGAGCGTTGCTTCCAGTTTGGCTATATAAGTGCATCTCTCACAGGTTGTAGTGTTGGGTGGTATGAGGAGAGGGTTGTCTGTGTACATGAGGCAATTGCTGCATTGCCCCAAGATGCCCAGATTCATCAGGTAGACAGGAGAAATCACTGGGAGCTGACCCTTAGACATGCCTGGATAGGTGCCTATTTATTAAGTACTAAAAACTGCTTTCTTCTAGACAAGTGAGGAAAGTGCTGTAGTAATTTGCAGCTTATGTAGTACTTACAATGAGTTCTGAATAAGTGCTTAGTTCAACTAAACAGATTTGAGTGCTGAAACTAGAAAACTGGCTAGTTATAAGAAACAAAACTAAGCTAGAAGGCTTCCCTCCAACACAGAAGGGCTTGCAGGCTGAGAAGCCTACAAACAGTCTAGACCACTTAACAGGAAAGGCAGGAAACAAGCTTAATATTTTTTTTTGTTCTCTTTCCCAGATGCTCTCTTTGTACACAGTAGGAGTGCCTGAAATCAGAATATGATCTCACTGCACTCAGTTGAGTGAGCAAATGTGATGGGCCCAGAAGGAGTATCCAAACACAAATTTACAAGAGGCGCGGGCAGTTTCAAAGCCACTAAGATTAACACCAAAACAAAAATAGGGAGGGTGGGTAGGAAACTAACTGAAGAACAGAGTCAAAACTTCCACTTGAGTTAATATTCATGCAACACAAATCAATTTAAATACTGTATTATTTGAAAAAAGTGCAGATAGAAGGTACTTAAATTCTCTTATACGTCCAGCTGAATACAGCTAGATCTTAGCCGGCCAAAGCTGAGGTTTTTAAGCAGAAAATATTTCAAACTGTAGCACTTAAATAGACAGAGACAGAAATCAAAGAATGTGGCTACTCCCCACACCTGAAATTACTAACAGACAATAAAATTCAACCAAGCACTAACTGAAGAACAGAGTCAAAACTTCCACCTGAGTTAATATTCATGCAACACAAATCAATTTAAATGCTATATTATTTGAAAAAAGTGCAGATAGAAGGTACTTAAATTATCTTATACGTCCAGTTGAATACACCTAGATCTTAGCTGGCCAAAGCTGAGGTTTTTAAGCAGAAAATATTTCAAACTGTACCACTTAAATAAGCAGTGACAGAAATCAAAGAATGTGGCTATCCCCACACTTGCAATTACTAACAAACAATAAAATTCAAGCAAGCACTAACTGAAGAACAGAGTCAAAACTTCCCCTTGAGTTAATATTCATGCAACACAAATCAATTTAAATACTGTATTATTTAAAAAAGTGCAGATAGAAGGTATTTAAATTCTCTTGTATGTCCAGTTGAATACAGCTAGATCTTAGCAGGCCAAAGCTGAGGTTTTTAAGCAGAAAATATTTCAAACTGTACCACTTAAATAGGCAGTGACAGAAATCAAAGAATGTGGCTACCCCCACACCTTCAATTACTAACAGACAATAAAATTCAAGCAAGCACTAACTGAAGAACAGAGTCAAAACTTCCCCTTGAGTTAATATTCATGCAACACAAAATTAATAAATTTAAATGCTGTATTATTTGAAAAAAGTGCAGATAATAGGTTCTTCAATTCTCTTGTACGTCCAGTTGAATACAGCTAGATCTTAGCAGGCCAAAGCTGAGGTTTTTAAGTGTTTGTCCACTGCTTATCCCGCTTAAAGTTTTTAATAATTTCATAGGGACCCATAGATCAATAGATAGATAGGCAGATTAATATAGATAGATAGATAGATAGATAGATAGATAGATAGATAGATAGATAGATAGATAGATAGATAGATCAGTATAGATAGATAGGTAGATAGACAGATATATAGATAGATTGATAGATAGATAGATAGATAGATAGATAGATAGACAGATAGATAGATAGATGATAGATAGATAGAGAAACAGAGAAGGAGTGAGAGCGCGCTCTTTACTTTTTTGAATCTGCTCTTAATTGACAGAGTGATTGGTTTTCAAAATTCTTTTAAGTTTTTATTATTAAGTGCCGAAGATTTCAAATAAAGGAAGATTGAAATCATGTGGGTAAGGTAAGATTCAGTTTGGAATTCGGGAGTTTGTGCAAGTATTTGTAGATTATGATCAGATAAAGGGCTAGGTAATGGGATAAATTTAGTGGTTTGCATGTGTGTGTGTGTGTGTGTGTGTGTGTGTGTGTGTGTGTGTGTGTGTGTGTGTGTGTGTGTGTGTGTGTGTGTGTGTGTGTGTCTGTGTGTGTGTGTGTGTGTGTGTGTGTGTGTGTGTGTGTGTGTGTGTGTGTGTGTGTGTGTGTGCATTCTTCTATATGGTATAAACCCACGTGTCTTGTATAGTAGTTGTTTTAAAGAGGGGAGTTTCCTAAGGTAAAGTGTAATGTACAGGTTAAGAGAAGGACAAGGTTAGGGTTGGGGTTACTGATTCATAAGAGTAGATGAGCAAGTTTCTTGTTTCTCACACTCTGATTTCAGCTTATTTTGCTATCTGCACTTGCTTTCTTCATAGGTCCTCACTGGAGGGCATTCTTTCTCTCTCTCTATCTTTATGTGGTCTGTTTCAGTACTTACACATTTTGCAAGTGTCTGTGTATATTTTTGCCCAGTACTAGCTTTTCTTTAATCTATACACTGAAATCGCTTACAATTCTGGATTCTGAACTCTGCATCAGCTCATATTCCAGTTCTGTACTGATATTGCATATAGTTTTGGATATGGCATTTCTCAGTCACTCGTTTTCAGTGCCTATACTGACATCTCTTACACTTTTAATTTCAGCTGCCTTGTTATAACATATTTCTGATATTTCTGACTAGAGCTAGAATTCTTTTAAAGCATATTTTCTAAAACTGTGCACACATGCTGGAAGTCATTACCTGAAACGTTTAAGTTAGTACCTGACAAAAAAGGCTTTAGACAACAACTTAAAAACATCTTACAGAAGAAAGCAAATGTAAATGTAAAAGAGATCCAAACTAACCCTATTACAAACACAGCTACCTGCTCTTTCATCTCTTTACAAATCCTCTTAGAAATCCTTCAGTTATTCCAACCAGATATAAATATGTCTGTATAATAAGACAGCATTGCTGAAACACAGGTGTGGGTTGGTTTGTAAATGGTTTCTCTTTACTTGAATGTGATTATTTGATGCATTCTTGTTGTATAGTTCTCTAATATATTATGTACAAGGAGGCAATTTAATCTGTCATCTATTTGATGTGAAGTGCTAGAAGGTTACGATTGTGTAATTTTATATTGTGCGTATATTTCATCTCTTACCTCCTCGATCTGGGTCATGGTTGAATTGAGTTATTGAAGTACTCCAAATGAATAACAGTGTAAAAAATAAATAAATACATCATTCTGAGGTTAATACAGAGGATGGCTTCTAATTACAAGGTAAAAAGAAATGGATATTAATTCATCGGTCATAAAATTTCAAATATAGTACTGAGTGTGAGCTTCATGGTTTGGAACACTGAGTCTTTTAAAACAAAAATAGAATATGATTCGGGCAGGATGGAGAACACTTGAATGGTATGCATCAAGTGCAACTTAGTGAACACCTGAAAGGTAAAATAGAAATTTTTTGCTGTAACTAGAGGAAGAACAGGGTCTGGAGACTTTGGTGAATGAAAAAAAAAATACAGAAAGAGATGGGAGAGAAGGGCAGCTAATATGAGCTGGAAGGAGGACATAATGGATTTAGAGAAAAGGTCAAGATGCAATTCAAATAATTCAGGCCAGGAGGTAGAAGGTAGCCCCTTCTAATATGAAGTGGAGAAAATCAAGGTTACTCCTCAGAAGTGACACAAGGCAGATAACACAGCATTCCCTGGGACAAAATAAAATAATACTTCTCAGAACTTAGATTTAGCATATCGCATAACATTCCCCTTGAAAAAAGTGGAGACTGCAGGTTTCCTCAGCTTTCTTGAGGAGCAAAGGAAATGATAAAGGGAAAAAGGGCCAGTGTGTGTTTGAGAATACCATCTATGTAAGGATAGGCAGCAGTATATAATTAACTATCTAAATTAGTAAGCCAGGTTAACTGTCAGTCAGTCAAACCGAAGAGCAGGAGTGTTGGGCTGCCATGGGGCAGCAGGAGTTTCAGTATCCTAGTCACACATAGTAAGGTCTTTTTGCCTCTGCTTAGGTATTAATGGAAATATCTTAGAATAGAAATGAAGTGGTTGCATGCTCTTAATAGATTTGTGAATAAAGGATGTAACCCATAACATAATTGCTGTTAATATTTGTAATACATATACGGGCTCAGTCAAATGTGCAGTAGGGTATTGCAAAAACTCTTTTCAAGAGGCAAACCCTCTGCACCCAGCACATAGCCTACTATCTGTTTTTGTTAATGGCACAACAGTAGAGAAAAGGGAGAAGTCCCTAAATCCCATTGTCACAAGGTCTCAGACTAAGCCTTCACCCGCATGTTCAATGAAATGTGATCCAATTCACACTTCAAGGAAACAAATGTTTAACTGTTATTCCTGTGTGTGTGTGTGTGTGTGTGTGTGTGTGTGTGTGTGTGTGTGTATATATATATACACACACACACACACACACACACACACACACACACACACACACACACACACACACACACACACACACACACACATACTTCTCTATACATGCTTGGATATATGGAATACATTTGTAATGTCAAACAACCAAAACAGCAAGCAATATCATGATGAAACAAAATAATGAACCTCCAAATGGCAAAAAATTCAGCACAAGTTATATGTAGAATGGCAAGACCCCCAAGCCCCTTGCACTTCCTGCTAATTAAATATACCAACTTTGAGAAACTACTACAGTGGAGAAGAGCAAATTCACACTACCAGTGTACCATATTCTCATTGAATTCCTGTTTTTATGTTTTATGTTCCTTGTAATATTGTTTAGTATTTCACTTACTCAATATTGCAAATATATCCCATAAATATATATATCTAGCTATATCTATCTATAGCTTTGCATGTAGATATATGTAGATTGATAGATAGATAGATAAACAGATTACCTTCTTTTTCAACAAAGCTTAGTCAGAAAGCAGAAGGACATTTGTTTTGTTTTTAAGAGAGGGAAAGTTAAGTATCACTTATAAGGAGATGGTTACCTATTGTACTTCTCACATTTAAGTTCATAGTTTAATAGGTGTATACCAGGCTAATGACAACAAAGGCATTTATAAGCCTAACCATGTGCATCCCAAACATATCTGCCAAGTTTAGGGATCTTATGAGTATTCTAAGGGGTATATGTAGGTTACGATTTGGGTGGTCAAGCATTTACAATTTGGCTTTGTCCATTAGGGACATAGGTGTCAGACCAGGGGTGAATTTCCAATTTATTCACCGGTCAAAATTATGCTTGAATTGGGTTAAGGGAGAACTCTGCCTCATATGGAAGGGAAGCCTGTTCCAAAGAAGGGGTATTCTCTGAGACACATACCTGTCCCTCCAACATGTCTCATTTATGTCACAAGCAATGTTTAAGCCTTAGATTGGATATTTTTGATGTTATTCTTTTCACGGATATGCAGAAGGTCCACCATAGTGGGACCAAACATGCTTTATATGTCAGGCTTAGATAGTGTTTAAGAGACTGAGTACAGGGATAGAGCTTTTTGGCAATCCATGTAGGACTTGTTGTTTACACCCTGTATCCTTTTTATGAGGTGGCTCTGTGGATATTCCAGTTGTTGCATGTGCCTGGTCAAGTACATACTAAAGGGGATATTGTACTTAATAATGGGTCTTTTGAGGGCCAAGTACTGTGAAATAATGACTTCTTTGGACCTAGTTGCCATACCCTTGTTTTTAAGTTGCTCAACATAAAATGATTTCCTTTCTACCAAAGACACATGATTGCCAAAGACCAGGTAACATATTATATGCATCCCTAAATTTCTGACTACTGGATCTACTCTTAGGTATGTGTTATCAATGAGGTAGTTTAAAGGGCTGGCCTACTTCCCAAAGGACAGTAATATGTATTTCCTAACACTGAGTTACAGGCCATGGCTTTGACACCAGTTATTTATTTGAGTCAGACCTTCTTTAAGGATATGTGTGTCTTCCAGGGAGGGGCTTCTATGACTGTACCTAGTTTGCCATTGTCAGCAAACCTGGGTCAGTCAGCGGTCCTTACATTGGCCTTAACTTCAGAGAAACAGATGACATAAAGGGGTGGACCCAGCATGGTCAAAAAGGATGGCATGTGGGTGGAGCCTAGATGGCCAACTGAGAGCAGTGAATTTTGAGAGCTCCATAAACTAAGAAAATGTTATTATTTTCAAGTTTAAAACATCAGAAATCTATAGACAAATGACTAAATTACATAAATATCAATTTTGGTGGAGATATACAAAACTTTTCCTGTCAAGTAATTTGGAGATATATTGAGTCACCGAATATGAACAACTCAAGGAATTCTCATCCAGATGCTGCTTTGAAAAAAGAACTGCAATTGATAACAACTACCTTACAGGAACTATCTTTAAAGATGGATGGCTTTACAAATTACTTGGAAAACCTCAAATTAAATTCTCAAAAACAGACTGATACTCTTAAGGAACTATTACAGCAACAACATACAAAAATAACAATATAGAGACTTCTCTAAATGACATTGAAGGGAGACTCAAAGAGGAAGAATTCCAAAAAAAAATTCTGCTTAAACAGAATACATGGCTGCTTAACAAAATAGATGACTTAAAAAACAGGGAAAGGAGAAAAAAGATAAGGATATTTGGTCTGCCTGAAAGAAATGAAGGTGAAGACATTATTTAATTCTTAACAACCTGGATTCCTGAATTTTTAGACTTGAAAGAGGAACTTTCATTTGGAATTATAAAGGCACATAGAGCACTGAGAAACCTACTTCTAACTCAACAAATGCTCCACCTAAATTCATAGTTATAAAATTTCTTTCATTTCTGGACAATGAACTAATATTAAAATCTAGTAGAAAAAAGAAAAGTGCACCATAGGTCGCCAGATCAATAAAACTTCAGGAAGTCTCCTTGTAAGACCAACGATCCACATTTATTATAAAAACACACAAATGCAGAATTATATATATTTTCGCTTGCTTTCGCTTCATCAGATAATATATATTTGATTATTGATCTGGCGACCTATGGTGCACTTTTCTTTTTTCTACTAGTATTTTGGACATTATTGAAAGTGCTTTACTTGGCGGTTTTGTTTTATTCTACTATTTAATATTAAAATCTGCTTGGAGAAAATCACCCTTAAAATACAATCAAAGCCTGATAAGGTTTGACAATGATTATTCTTCCAGACTACTAGAACAAAGGGAAAAGGTCTGGCTAATAATAAAACTGCTGAAACAAAACAACATTAAAGCACAGCTGGCCTTTCCAGTCAAGATAAAAATACTTTTTGCCAATAAGATGAGAACCTTTATTGACTTAGAAGAAGCTACTATATTCATCAAAAACAACAACATAGTGTCTATCCCAGAAGAAATAGAATGGTTGGCCCTTACTCTTAAAAGAATAAAAGAAACAATTCCTTAGACTGATGCTAGAATGAAGAAACAAAAAACTGATTGCAAGATAGCTGTCCCAAAAAAATAACTCTTACAACTACATCTGTCAAAGTATCAACTGATATGGTACATCACTTGTCATCTTTTTTCATAAAAAAGGAAGGTTTCTTAAACACCTGAGAAACAGTAATGATTTATTCAAAATGTTCAAAGAGTCCAATAGTTCTTCACAAACAAAGGTAGGTCAAGATGGGTTACTATTTACATTATATATAAGCCAAACAAAGCAAAATATAATACAAACATTGAAGTTTCTATTCCCCTACTTGAACTCAATGAATACTTATCTTGTTTATTTTTCATTGATTTTACTTATAATAATTTAAATAATTAATCAACTGATTCAACAAGGTACATGTCATCAGAATTCAGATTCAAATGTAACAAATTAACATCATATATAATAGCAGTAACAGTAGAATGTTTTGAAAAAGAATGCTATCATGGAGACTAATGCCTTCTTTAGTTAAAGTATGATTTAGAAATGTCATGTATATTCTGGTTAAATAATAGTAGCAAGCTTTTAGTACAAATGGCATCATTATTCTGTCTATATAATCTTAATATCAATTATGGCAGGTATCACAGCTATGAGTGCTGTGTGATCAATCCTGGTATAGTGTGCATGGATGTAGTTGTATCTGGCAGCTAGTACAAGTGTCACTGTCATTCTGTCTAAACATAGTTAATATCAATTATGCCAGGTATCATAGCCTCGAATGCTGTTTGATCAATCCTGATATGGTATGCGTGGATACAGCCATATCTGGCAGCTAGTACAAATGTCATTATTATTCTGTCTAAACATAGTTAACATCAATTATGGCAAGTATCATAGCTTCAAGTGCTGTTTGATTAAGCCCAACATGGTGTGTGTGGATGCATCTGTGTCTGGCAGCTGTTGTATGTTGCCATTTTCATCTCCAGGAAGCTGTGGGTTGCGTCTTGTGATCGAGGTTTACTGATACTTGTGTATGAGGAAGAGATATTTAGTGTTTTAGCCTGGATCCAGTGGAAGGGGGTGGATAAAACTGTGATTTGGGATATGTTGGAAGAGAATAGTTTGTTTATACATCTGCTAAGTGAGAGGTGGGAAGGATGGAAAAATGTGTTATCTCTTGTTGTGGCAGCTTCTTGGGATTTTTTTTTTTTTTTTGATCTGTTTGCTCTCCATTTTTTTCCTGGCTGTGGCCTTGCTGAAAGGGAGGGAATTTAGGCTTGAAGGTGCATCGCGAACCTCTGGTATGCAGTACATATAGACACACTAACAGAAATAGACGCTCCCAGGTTGCTATGGTAATGGATACAGAGTGACAATAATGCTTAAAGCCTCTCAGGAGCCTCTGAGATGATTTTCGGCAATTAAGTTTTTGGTTTTAAAAAATATATATGTTGTTTGTCTTTTGGCTTTTTCCCGGTAAGGGGTCGCCACAGCGGAACTCCAGTCCGCTAATGATTGGCAGTAGATTTTTATGAAACGCCGAGGTGCCAGCTCGACGCCCAACCTTAAACTAAGGCATGCCCATAAAAAATATATATATAATAAAAAAGCTGTTTTAAACCACATGTACACATATTGATGGTCTCCTAACACTTCATTTAGCTCATTGAATTGATTCTTGATTAAAAAAAAAAATAAATAAAATAATAATAATAATAATAAGCACAATTTTATATTTAAAATGTATTTTGGTCCAAACACATTAAGGACTTACATAAGAGTGGAAGTCTGAGTTATTGTGAAAGATTAAGAGCACTTGGTCTTATGCCGTACCATTTGCAGTGGTCTAACAGGTGAGCTTGCTTGGACGTGTTAGGCATATGGGGATAGCTGATTCTAGGAGTGTTCAGGGTTGCAGGAAAGTGCTAGAGAGTCATCAGATTTCCTTTGTGGACTATCTGTGGGAATGGAAGGTGTGTTGAGTGGTTCACTGGCAGAGTGGCTGCTGCTTGGAATAGGCTGGTAAAATGGAACAGGACAAATATTGGTTTGGATTTATTAAGAACAGCCTGGAAACACACCACATGAACTAGTGAATGGTATTCTGGCAAAACTGGATGGGCATTGTTGCCTGTGCTTGAAGTACTGATATGTGTGTATGTAAGGATGGAAATATACTTATAGCAAATAAGAAACTAGAACGGTCTCAAAATGTAAAGTCTATGGACTGTATACTTGGAAGGAGATAATAATAAGAATAAGCATTACAGCTTGTAGTCTCTCAAATAACTAAGCAACAGGCAAAAAAAACCCCCACAATAGTTATGTAATATATGATTTTAGTAAATCTAGACATACAATATATAATCATCATATAAGATGAAGCAGTCTGCTGAATTTAGATATTAAAGACAGGTTTAATAACATGGGCTTGTGTATAGTAGCACTACTGTCTTAACGTGTCATAAATGACATACACTACATTGAATATCAAGGGGAAGCATGATGATTTTCTTATATAAGTAAATATGCATAACAAATCATGTAATTGCTTTAACTTGAATTGTAGTTTTTGTAACCCATCTTGACCATATATAATACTTAAGTGGTGACAAAGGTAACTAATGCTTTATACATTAAATCTAGCTGACAAATTTGTTCAAGAGAAACAACAGAAGCCTGAACTTGAAATGCCACAGAATGTAACAATCATATTCTGAACAATAGTATTAAATTGACAATAGACACACAGTTTAATAAAATGGGCTTGTGTATAATAAAACTACTGTTTTAACTCGTCATGAATGACATACACTATACTGAACATCAAGGGGAAGCATGATGATTTGCTCATAGAATTAAATGTGCATAACAAGTCATATAATTGCTTTAACTTGAATTGTGGTTTTGTAACCCATCTTAACCATACATAATACTTAAGCTGTTACCAAGGTAACTAATATTTTATACATGACATCAAACTGACTAAGATGTCCATGGGAAACAATAGAAGGATGGACAAGGAATGTCACAGAATGTAACAATCATATTCTGAACAAACAGTATTAAATTAACAATAGTCACTCAGTTTAACCTTTGCTGATTATACAAATAGAATGTTGCTATTTAAATCTAAAAACTTTCAATACATGCCATAAAATGGCAATTTATAAATATGGAAAGGGAATTTGTAATCATTAATCACAATTAGTGATTTTTTTTTTGTTTTTAACCTATATTTTCACTCATTTTATAATAAGAAATGACAGATATGGAAATCTTTATGTGTAGGAAATGGGGAGAAGAGGGATGCACTGATCATTAAAATGCACTAACATTCATCAATGTTCAGATAAAACAAACTTGATGTTTTAAGTAAGTTAGCAACAAACAAAGTGGTTACTTAAATGCTGGCAAACAATGTCATATAACCTCTGATATATCCAGTAAAATAAATTGTATTATAAAAGTTAGGTATAAATAGTACCATATATTTATATTAAGTAATATGTTTTTAAAGACTTTATCAATAAGGGTGAATATGTTAAATAACTGTGTGCTATAATCTTTTACTGAGGTTTTATATGTGATACATCCAACTTTGCTATGATTGAATTGTTTGTCATCTATCTTTCATGTAAATATTAATTGCTTATACAATTAGTAAACATTCATATTGCATTATAATTCTGCCCAATCTACTATACTACTATATCTGTTCAAAATAATATAAATAATGCTTATTCCTATTACAGATATTCTCCATATGATAATTCAATTTATAGAGATCAGATGTTCCGGATTGTCAAGGTATGAGTGATAATCTGATGGACTTATGTTTATCCATCAGATTAGGAATGATTTTAATTCCATGGCTAGTGCAGATCTTAGTTTTGTTAACATTTATTAATTTAAATTTGTTATTTCACAAAAATATTTTTAGTATGTCTGACCAAAACATTACTTTATTGGTAAACACTCAAAGTATAAAACTGATCATTTCCTTTAAAAGCTCAAACATATACTTTATAGTATCAGAGGAAAATGTTTAATAGTCACAATAAAACAAAAAGTACACAGTCTAAATAACCTAAGATGAGATTAACTTTATTATCTTTAAATACCAATGGCTTAAACAATCTTAGCAAGAGATCAAATCTACTGAAATATATAAAAGTGAGCAAAGCACAAATTGTCTTCCTTCAAGAAACTCATTTCAAAACAAATGACAATTACAAATGATATATGATATTGGCGCAATCCATTTATAAGACAACAGCAAAAGGGGAAACAATTTTATGGAAAACAAATGCGATTAACCCAGAAATCATTTATAAGTATAAACATAAAGAAGGCCTTGTGGCATTAGTAATAGTTAAATATAATAACATAATATGGATCCTAGCCAATCTATATTGGTTCCGAGGCATTGGAACTGTTAAAAAACACTTGGATTTCATTTCCAATAATTTTAAAGGCAACTTAATATTAGGAGGAGATTTTAACTGTATATTTGATATTTCTGAAACTACAAATAAAAGACTGCTGTGTACATCTGCTGTATCAAAAGCTTTAAACAAGTGGGTAGAATCATTTCATCTTGTAGATACTTTCAAATTTACAGAAGATAAATCTTAGTTGTTTTTCCATCAAGATCACAGATTTGGTACCCAAACCTAGAATAGATAAAATATTTGCTTCCCATGACTTGCACTCTAAAATCATTAATTTCTCAATCAATCCCTGCCCTTTTTCAGATCACAATTCATTGATACTAAAACTTCAAAATAGGTACAAGCCATTAATCTTTAACTTCAGAATTCCGGCATATATATAACTAAAATTAAAGAGGCCAAACCCTGGTTATTATCTGAATTACAGTTCTTCTTAGATATTAATTACACCACAGAGATAAATGAAATAATGATATGGGACTCATTAAAAGCTTACATATATATATATATATGGTAAAAACCTAACTTGGTATAAAAAAAATCAGAGAAATGGATTCTGAATTATTAGATCTACAATCCACATTTTTGTCAGTAAAAGCTGAAAAAAATTCAAAATCATTTGGAGATGAAAAAGAAAGTAGAAGTATTAAACAATAAATTCAATGAAATAATAACACATAAAGTTAGTTTAGCTTTAGAAAAACTAAAAATTAATACCTTGGCTACTTCTTCCAAATATCTACATAATTTATCCACAAGAATCAAAATACAATCAAAAACTAATAACATTAAAAGTATATTCCATGAAAAGAAAGGGAAAAATGTCTCGGATATGGGTGATATTCTTGATGCCTATAGAAATCACTATATGGAACATTTCCAAAAAGAAAATATACATATTGATCAATTAAATCTAGATGAAAAATGTTCTAATATAAAAAAAAAAATACCAGAAAAAATAAAACTAGATCTGCAAGCACCCATATCCTACAAATAAATTACAAATGCAATAAAAGAGGGTAAACATAATAAAGCTCCAGGTATAGATGGCACAATTATGGAACTATATAAACTTTTTCCATCAAAGGTTGAAAGGTTCTCCCACTAGAGGGGACAACATATTGGATTTAGTCATCACAAATATGGGCACCCATTGTACCACACCCGTTATCACTCCCTTTCTGGTCAGATCAGACCACAAACTGATAACCCAAGACATCCTCACTCCTCCACCTCCCCCAGTCAAAGAAATCATCGTAAAAAAACCTTTCCAAAGCAAACTTCAAACTACTTGCATCAGAAGTGGAAAGCTTCACTATTCCCTTGCAGAAGGATAATGATATCCAGGATGCAGAATCCTACACCAAGGCACTTTATATACATCTTCATGATTGCATGGACCATGCTATCTCAAATAAAACCAAAACTCCTTCCTCAAGCAAGAAGAAACTAATCTGGTGGACCCCGGCCATAAGCAAACTATACAATAAAAGGAGGAGACTTATACAAAAAAGGCCAAATCTCAAGTAGAAAAATCTTCCCTGATCTGCTTTAGTAAGAAATTGAGGGCCTTCATCAAGTCAACTAAAGCCAATTTTGAAAAGAAAGTTGCCAAGGATGCCAAGGATAACCATAAGGCCTTCTATGGTTACATCAAAAACCTAAATGGCAACTCTCAGGTCTGTTCTGAGCTAGTACAAAATGGAACAAAATACACTGACCCCACTGACATTGCCAACATCTTGGCTGACAGGTTCAGTGCAAATCCCCCCCCTTCACCACCTACAGGGCCTATTACTATTCCAGGGGATTGTTTAACTCCAATTATTACTGATACATCGGTTAATAAGGCTCTATCTAAAGCTAAAAACACTGCCTCCATGGGACCAGATGGTGTCCTGGGCTGTGTCATACACAAGCTCAAAAATGAATTATCCCTGCATCTGAATACCCTGTTCAGTCTCAGCCTCTCGACAGGATATGTGCCCATAGAATGGTGCACAGCAACGGTGGTTCTGCTGCACAAGGGTAGGCCCACAACCGATCCTGGGAACTACCGACCAATAAGCCTGACCAGTCTGATTTGTAAGGCAATGGACCAAATCATTATGGAACTCATAAATGGAGAGATTGGGAACATCCAAACACTTGACCCCACACAGTTTGGCTTCGTCAAGGCACATCATGCCTCCTGAACCTGATGGACTTCAATGAGACAGTTAATCAGGCTATAGATAAGGGAAAGGAGGTACACATGGCTTACCTTGACCTTGCTAAAGCATTTGACACCATTCCCCATTTGGGTATTATTGATAAACTCATCCTGGGCATAAACCCTTATGTCACAAGATGGATCGCAAACTGGCTCTCAGACAGATCCCACAAAGTAAGAGTAGCAGGATCTATGTCTGAATCCAGACCAATAATGAGCGGTGTACCTCAGGGCTCTGTCTTGGGGCCCCTCCTGTTTGGCATATACTTCTCAGAATAACAGGCAAGCACTGAAGGGCTGTGGCTGACCAAGTTTGCAGACGACTGCAAACTGGGTGCTATAATAGAGTCTATGGCCAACATGGATATCCTCCAGAAGGGCCTTAATGAGACTGATGGTGTCAAAGCCATGGTCTCAAGCTAAATGCTAAAAAATGCGTAGTAATCCCCTTTGGAAAAAACAGAGTACCCACAAACTACCACATAGGAGGTAACCCCCTGAAATCTGATGTAGTAATAAGGGATCTAGGGACACAAATAGATAGTCAGCTTTCCTTTGATAACCATGTTGCCAAGGTGGTTAGAAAATCCTTCTATGTGACCCATCTGATCACGAAAGGGTTCGCATCAAGATCTAAGGATGTAGTGGTGCCCCTCTACTCTTCCCTCATCAGACCCATTATTGAGTACAATGCACCAATTGGAATGTACCTGGCTAGGCATCTCCAGCAGATGGAGAGACCACAGAGGTACCTCACTAAAAGGATTACTGGCCTCAAACAGTTGCCCTATGCAGCACGATTGAAAAAACTAAGGCTTTTCTCTGTTGCATACCGCCTTCTCAGAGGCGATCTCTGTCTAACATACAGAGCCATGTCCAACCCAGAAGTATTGAACGTGCTCCATCTTAGCAAAACCAAATCCACTTGAGCTACATGCTCCAGGGATATAAACCTTAGCACAACAATGAATAGAACATGCTGGAGGGATAGATTCCCTTCACAGAGACTTCCCTTGCTATGGAACAAGGTCCCGATCTATGTAAGACAGAGCCCCTCACTATCACTCTTCAAGAGGAACCTTGACGAGTGGATAGGTAACAGAAAGTTCACACCAGGGATCATACCGACAGCTCTACTAGATAGGGGCCAAGGGTACTAGCTGCTAGATCAAGGGCCTAGGGAACTAACCAAAGGGGTGGTGAATACCACACAACATGGCTGGGCTAATATATGCCTTCGGGCAGATAGCCCAGTACCTACCTATGAACCTAAGATACTATCCCTCTTCCATAAAACTCTATTAGAAATTCAATCACAAGCTTTGATACCACCCCCTTGGAGATGTTCCTTAATCACACCAATCCTAAGGGGAAACAAAGCCCCAAACCTCTGTACCTCATATAGACTTATGTCATTATTAAATAATGACTATAACATATTTATGACAATATCCACCAAAAGAAACTATTCACCAATAAACTTGTAAAAACAAATAAAGAAAATAGTGGTGTCTTCTTAGGTTACCACACTTTAATAAAGCAATAAAATCATCTCCAGTTAGTGCTTTCATCTCACTTCTACAGAGACTTCTTCAGACTGAGGTTAACTTCTACAAAATTCCTTTTTTAAAGCTTCAGTTGTCACATGGTTTAAACTCATCACATGATATATTCATTTTAAAATGTCACTTCCTCTTACTTTCAACTTCCAAAAAGCTAACTTTGTAGTATTTTTACAAAGTTAGTTTTTGGAAGTTGGAAATAAGAGGAAGTGACATAGTATTTTTACAAAGTTAGCTTTTTGGAAGTTAGAAGTAAGAGGAAGTGACATTTTAAAATGAATGTATCATGTGATGAGTTACCACTATCCAAAAACAATAAATAATGATCAAACTGGATTTATATATCTTAGACACACATATTACAATATTAAAAGGATAACTTTTCTAATAGATTATGTTAATAAAGAACATAAGCACTCATAATTGCTTAGATATAAAGAAAGCCTTTGATTCCCTAAATTGGGACTATTTATTCAAAATCCTAATGCTATTTAAATTTCCTGCATCCTTTGTTCATCTCCTAAAGAATATATATACAAATAATTTTGTGTATGTCAATATGGCCCTTTTACCTCTGAATCTATACATATAACAAAAAGCACTAAACAAGGATGTCCCATGCAACTAAATTCTATTTGCTCTGGCTATTGAAATATTGGCAGATTCAATTTGTAACAATATAAAAGGAATAGAAGTTTATGTATAACACAATTCTAAAGTAATGCTATTTGCTGATGACTTATTACTAACATTAATGCAAAAGAGACAGAAGAATTAGATATATTAATTGACCAATTTCACATGACTTCAGGACTCCATTTCAATAAATAAAAATCATTTTTTTTATTTTTAAATAAAAAAAGAACTACAGACCTAGGGGATCACAGCACAGGGAAACAAGAATCTACCTTAAAATATCTAGGAATTGAGTTATGCAAGGATAATAATGAATTTGTCTAAAAAAACTACAATAATATCATCAACACAATTAAAATCTCAGTGGAAAAATGGAACAAAATACTATTAACATTTGGAGATAGACTACAGTTAATAAAAATGGTTTTACTGCCCAAGATCCAAAATATAGCCTTGACAATACAACTGTTACCAGTAAGGATTATACTTAAAGAAAAAAAATTATGACTAATAACATTTTTTAAGGTTTCCCAAAATAAACTGAATAGCTTTAGTATATCATATCAGGCCATGGAAACAGGGAGGATTAAACTTTTCTGATATAAAAACATATATAAAAGCATCAATATATAAAACAATCTCAGACTGGATAATTCCAAATTACTCTGCAAATTGGAAAGAATTTCTAACTGTAATATCAATAAATGAATTTGATTTACAAAAAAAAAAAAAAATCAAATAACAGATAAGAACAATTTGCCATGGCACATATTATGTATTAGTATGCAATATAACATTACTAAACCCACTAAAATGTGTATGATTAATTATTACATTGACTCATTTAGGAAAATTATTAATGCAAATATATATTTAAAAATCTGGTTTGATCTTTTAACACCATTTATAGTCACAAAGAACTTTCGACATAAAATATATAGAGAAATTATTAATGCCTGGGAACAGAAAGGATGTGTTTGTTGGCTCCAATGTATCAAAGAACTAAAAGTTTTAGATATGCAAGTAATAAAAACAACATAAAAAATTCCACAACAGGAATGGCTAACTTTAGAGAGTATTCTGTCATATTTGGATGCTTTAAGTAGAATAATTAACAATTCTTCATTTAAAGAAATACCTAAAATTTATGAAATACATATATGAAATCATATATAATGACTTTGACATGGGAAACAGAATTTCAAAATTTTACTAAATACTGATAAACTATAAAACAACACCCAAAACCTCATATTGGAAATGTATAACAAAAGGACACTCAATACAGTTAACTAAAGATATTAAAACAAATATCTTATTATCGATAATATATACATCCTTTATGCAATACTGGAAACTTTTTAATTGGAAATGCTTGCGCAAAGCATTCCTAACCCCAGACAGAATCAGTAAAATTAGTTCTTCCATAAAAGGAATATGTTGGAGATGTGAGCAAGTACACAATGCAGATTGGAACCAGAGTTTCTTTGATTGTGTTAAAATTAAGTCATTTTGGAATGTGATTAATTACTTTCTACAAGCTTTATTTAATGCATCATTTTGTTTAACTAAAGCTCTTGTATTATTAAATGTGAATGAAAGTCCTCATTTGAATAGGTCAAACATGTATCTAGTATGGACTATACTTGCAATTTCAAGGAAGTGTATAACAAGAAGATGGAATACAAACACAATACCAAATTTGGAAGACTTCTACAGCCTACTGAAGACCATAGCATTATTGGAAATTAAAATTAAAGAACTAATAATTTATCCAAAGCCATTTATCAACAACCCTTGTGGAAAAGTCTTATTGATGATTGACGCTATACAATAATTGATCAGACATTCTGATAATGGATTGGACATGCTTATAAAGTAACTGTATACATTAAGATATGTTATAGTGTCAAGCAAATGTAAATAGTGTACATAGTTATTTTAGATGTTATGTATAAATACTGTGGAATTCATTCAAATATATTTGAAAAATAAAAAACAACTGAGAAAAAAATTATGACATGCTTCATCAGCTATTTATTGCCTATGAAGACAAGACAAAAGGACAATCATTATCAAAAAAGACACATACTTAACATTTATTGTTTTATTACTGCCCAAGATACAGTAATTAAAAGTAAAATGTATATAGGGACAATTACTTGTATTTGTTTATATCCTAAGAAAAGTTGTTCTAATAACAATTTTAGGGATTCAATGAGAAAAGTACAACATAATCATATATGAGCTATTAACAGTAATTCATCTTTTTCCTGAAGTAAGCACAGCCTTCAGAGCCAATAAGTGATATACAGAAGGCAGCTATATTCCTCATAAAACGATACTATTATTCTCAAATATTAACTATATGTTTAAAACATGCAAAAAATTAATCATAGCAGACTTTAAAATGGGTAAGGCTGAGTGCATCTGTTACTAAAATAACAGATGTCTTATAAAAATGAATCACATGGAACTTCACACAGCTCAAAATAAAGTGTATGTAGTACATCCCAACATTCTTCATTTCACTGTAAACAGACTTCTGTAGGATCATTATTTTTTTTTTTATATATAAAAAATGTGTTAAGAGTTGAGTTAGTGTACACATGCTAATGTTAATTAACTCAATGAAATTAGAAAGGATATATTCATTCTTCAATAAATTATACCAAAATGCAATTTAGTGTTTACCATTTTTTTCTAGAGACATTCTTAAGAAATTCACAACCAATATTTTTCTGTTTCAAAGAATAAGTTACTGACAAAGTAATTCCATAAAATTAATTGTCATCATTAAAATGTTAGATCTCATTTAAAATAAATTAATATACAAATAAACCATTTATTAAAATAATGCAGTAAATGTTCTTCTCGTTATTAGAATACTTTCTGCCCTTTTACTGACAGTGATTGAAGGATTCTGTTTTCATGGTGCTGTCTGGAGCTGTCCATCAATGACAAAACTCAAGTCTTTGTTACAGTTCCACAATTATGAGCTTTCTGCATTGATTTTCCTTGAACACTGACATGCATGTCGAAGTATGTAAACAGCGTTTATATCACGTTATCAAAAGATGAAAATAGTGAACGCTATTTCATCAGCCCCAAAACATCTAAACATGAAAATATCGAACATTCAGAACAGCAAATTTTTTCCCATGGAAAAAAATGTTTTTGCTCTGAAACACACACAACACAAGCACATCAAACAGCAACTACACACATATACTTAAATTCCTACATCTAATGTTACACTAAACTAAACATACACTACTATCTACCCACTTACCTTACCCAAACCCTAACCCTAAGGTCCGTTACTATCACCCACTCACCTAACCCACACCCTAACCCTAACTCACTTAAACCGCCCTAACCCTAAAGTTTGTCACTATCGCACACATGCCTAACCCATGCCCTAACGCTAACGCACTTAACCCTTCCCTAACCCTAACGTACAAACAATCACACACTTACCTGAACCTAACCCGTAACTTTCCACTATAGCGCTAAGAATAGCGAAGCCACAGAAATGGCCAACCAAATTCTTTCCTGAGGAAAGAATTCACTGTTCTGCAGCTTCGATATTCTTAGCGTTCGCTGAATAGTGTTCGATATCAGAACATTCAAAGTTTTAATACTACGATGTTCTGATATAGACCCTGTAAAGCATCTATTTTGCTATACAGAAGAGCATTATCTGTGAAATATGTATTGTTTTTAAATAATTTTTGAATCCTCAGAGCTTAGAATTTTGATAACTCAACTTCTTTATGTCTTATGTCTTTCACCACCCAGTGTGTGCTTAGTAAAATACTATATACTGAGATTAAATAAGAAAAGACATTTCATAAAACTTTTGAAATAATAGATGCAGTATTCTGCCTTATGAGGCCTGCCTAAAATCTTTCTTGAATGAGTGAAATAAATGGTGGTGCCTAGCTACATAGCTGAGCATGTGCCGTTTTATGCATTTCAGTCTCAGTACTCTCCATACTGTAATATGTTCAGAATGTGCTACTTTATTTTGTCTTCAATGCCTAAACTTCACTGTATTTGGATTTTTCATTCTCTCTCATCTTAAAAAAAAAAAATATATATAGATATATATATATATATATATATATATATATATAGATATAATGGGTTCACTTCAAAATATTGACTTTCAAAATCCCTAAACTCAAAATACTGACACCAAAATCTCTAAAGCTCAAAATACTGAGAACACAAAATACTGAAAACTCAAAATACTGAAAACACACAGGATAACAACACTTATTATATTCCAGCACAGGTACATACTGAAACAAATAAAACACAAACCATATTACTCTTCTCCAAGTATAGCCAGGGGGGCAAGCCTCCCTGCACCCCCCCATGGGGGGCTGTGTCCCTCACAGCCCTGCTACTTAAATATATCAACTCCAAGATTGCACTTTAATCCCTTGCCTATACTTGCAGAAGAGTAATATGTTTCTGTATGTAGTTCTGCTGCAATATAGTTGTGTTGCTGTACTGTGTTTTTTTTTTTTCGATATTTTGAGTTTGCTGAGTGAGGGAGAAGTGGCAGCAGTGTAAGTTAACATGGCAGGATACTCATTTTAATGTGTCATTTGCTGATGATATGTTTCTCCTGAAAAATGTTCTGCACTACTACTATTATGTTTAAGCTGCTGCCACCTGTAGGAATGGTAATCCATGTAGCATTGTTTTTTGTCTTTTTGCCTTCCTTTCAGTGATGGTGTGCATACAAGTTTTACAATGATGATATCCATACATTTGAAAACTTGGCCCACCAAATCTCTATTCCAGTTAAAGAGACAGCTTGTGTCTTTGAAGCTGATTCACATTAGTTCAAGATAATCTGAGTCATTCGCATCCCCCACTGATAGGCTAGGTGATGGTGTTAGCCATTTTGAAGAAGTTCTACCATGAGAACAATAAGGTTAGCTGGTGTGATGTAGTGACCTACTTGGTGCTGGTGATCCTACTGTCACTGACTTCACAGTGACGCATAACCTTGATCGTGATCTTGAATGTGAGGTTCTGCTAGAGGCAGATGAATGCTGACATGGCCTGTGTGAAATATGTTGTGCTTCTTCACTTTGACTACTGACATTACTGTCCTAAGAAGCAATGGTATTATCATGTGCTCTCCCCATGTGTCCAGACAGTACCCCATCCTCTGCCCCTTGCAAGCCTAACTGCAGTTTGACTCTGGAATGTCCTAACAAGTGTACTTATGGAGGTGGCCTCTGATACTCAGTGTGCCATCATGCTACGTATCAGTATTGTTACAGCAGTATCCCTACTCTTTCTCTTATTTCAAAGTAGCACTGTAAACCACAATGCGTATCATGAAGAACTCTGACCATTTCCAGTTGTCTCTTTCTGGCAATGGACTGAGCCCTAAGAATGTCACAGCACATTTCCTGTTGGGCAGCCAATGCTTTATATGTTTCCTAGCATAGCTGTAAGATATTCCTGTGGCTGTCTCCCATTTGTAATGGTGTCACTGTGGGCAGTGGTACTTCTGAATGCCTGCTATTATCCTCATAGTGTTCATCTGAGTTTGGAGATACTGGTGCAGAAGTGCAGGGGTGCTCCTCCTCTACAAGCATGAGTGGATTGTCAGCTTCTGTTTGACTTTGTAATGCACTGTTACTTTCTGTTGTGGGGTAAGACATCCTGTCTTTAAACTTGCGGACAACCTGCCACTTTGCTCACACTGCCTCATAAATATATGTTAGCAGCAGCAGCAGTAGCAGCAATACCTGTTCTGTTGCTGACATCATCCAAATTTATTGCCATGGTGAACTGTTAGTTTCTGATGCTGACTCTAAAAATATTTGAAAACAACAATAATAATAATGCAATAGCATACAAAAAAGTGTGATTTCAAGGCAGTGAGTGGGACACTTACCTTGCAATCTGCCTTCATTTCAATTCTTTGCCGAGCTACAAAGTTTGCTTAATAATAATTAATTTTGATATGTTTAATTACATCATTCCTTGTCTGCATTCAGTTTTCTCTATATATAAATGTGTGTAACTGATTGTACATGAACCTTCATGAGCAGATGAGTGTTTTTTATGCAGAAAATGATAAGGTGCAGCAGTGTCCACACAACCTCTAATTATTCCTGTTCCACCATCTTGTGTGCTAATGTTATCCCCATGGATGGATAGCAGGTATTCCTCATTTAGTGATAACTGAATAAGATTAGGAGACCATGAAGTAGTTGGAAGGAAAATTGTATTCTGCCTCGCCTTACTTCTAGCACATGCTACTATGTCATTTGGCCTTTTCTTGCACTATACCAATACTCGATTTTTGCCACACACTGCATTAATTTCAACAATTACTTGACTCCAGACATTGTTTCTTTCAGCTTGTCCTTGCCTCCCTTTACCAAAAAAAGATTCCCATATGTGCTAAGTGCTGCCATGAATACAAAAATGAGGTTTGGTAACAGACCAGTTTGTCCAGGACATCTTCAGATGGGGGTTAAATGGAAATAGTCATGTGTTGCAGAAGGGTAGGAGAAGAAGCTAGTTGGGTGGGGGGTAAATAAGAACGTAGTATGGTTGGGAAGAAGTGAGGTTAGTTTATGGAGTGGCTTAAGTTTTGTGAGAGAGTAACTGGGTGAGGAATCACATTTTGGCATGAACTTGCTAGCGCAAGCAGCATGTCCAAGATGACTTGTAGGTATTGGACTTAGCAAGTAGGCCTAGGTTAGTAGTGGTGGCAGCAAGGAGGTATTTGCGGGTTTGTAAATATGTAAGTCTATCTATAATTTTTTTTTTTAATCTGCTGTGGATAGTACATTAAGTAAGAGAGATTTTGGTTAGCTGCTCTGGCAGCGTGTAGATACACTTATATTATTTCTGTGCTGGTAAGGGGTTAGTGGCAGGTTAACATTACAAGGAATTTTGTGCATGCACAGGGATTGTAACATTGGGTTGTCCATTACATATAATTTGAAGTGGTAAGGGGAGAATTTTAGTGGATAGTTCTGGCATTTGAGGTCATTTCAGTAGTTGTGATTGTGGGCGGATAAGGGTGGTTGGGGTTTCTGTGTTGGCGCTTTGGCCACGGTTTTTATGTTGCAAGGTGTAATTTTATATTATTTGTTTGAAAGGGATGCTGGATTGATTGGTTTGGGTGTATTCACTTGCCGGCATTTTGGGTAGCACCCCTTTAGATTGAGGTGTTTGCTTGGGGCCTTCTTTAGCAGGGTTATGGCATACAAATTATGTGGTAGTAAGTATTGTTGAAGTGGAGTACTGATGGCAGTGCCTTTCAGCTCGGATAGTATCCAAATGGAGGTACATTTCACATGTTTTGAGATTGTTGCCAAGTAATGGGTGTCTCGCAGGTGCGTTATGGCACTGACAGCTGCAGGGGGATAGAGGTATTGTGCAGATGCCATCCTGTTGCATTCTATGCCAGTTCATGGGCCATAGTTTGGGTAAATATTATTTTGTATTAAAAAACAACAGAGAAAAAGCAAATGGAATTTGATGAAATTAGTTGGAAGATGTTTGGCAGCAGCTGCCACCCGATTCATACTTTAAAAGCTATTCCTTATGGAGAGTTTATTAGAATTAAAAGGCTGAATTCTGATGTTAAATTGGCCTATGATGAATCTCTTAGGGTAGCTAGAATGTTTATTAACAGGGGGTATGATGCCACTGAAGTTAAAAATAGTTTTACAAAAGTATTTACAAATAATTTCAATATAAAAACATCTGATAGTGGATATAATAATAATAGATATAATAAAAATACATCAAATGAAGAGAAGATGTTTTTTGTTACAAAACATACTAACTTTTCTGGCATTATGAATGAATTGATTAAACAGTATTGGAATTTTATTAAAAAAGAGATTGTCTCTTTAAAAAATACTGAGTTGATTATATCATATAAAAAAGCTAAAAGTATTCAGAATTTTTTAGTACATAGTATCTTTAAACAACCTAAGATAAATATATTTAATAACATTAAAGATGTAGGAACATTCCCTTGTGGTAGTTGTTCCGTATGTAAATATGTAGTGACTGAAGTAGTTAAAATTAATGGAAAGAATTTTTCTGTTAGAGCAAAATATTCTTGTGTAAGTAAGGGAATAATTTATGTCATTTTCTGTACATGTAACAAATATTATATTGGTGAAACAAAGAGAATGTTAGCAGACAGAATAAAAGAACATGTCAGAGATGTGAAAAATAAAAAATTAAGTAGTCCCATCGCAGAACATTTTAATTCTGTTCATGATGGTAATATTAGTTGTATGAAAGTAACGGTATTAGAACATGTACCTCTGCATTATAATAATGTGGACTATCAGAAGAATATATTGAGACAGAAGGAGTCCATTCTTATTATGAAATATGGCACTTTATTTCCCCATGGTTTAAACAAGGAATGTAACTGGCAAAGCCTTATTTAGGGCTATATCTTTAAACATCTATTATGTCATGTTTTAATTGAATAATAGTTTAATTTAATTGACTGTTTTAAAGTTGTATATAATGTGGCTTTTTAGAAACTTTAGGGTTTTACTCTGTAAAGGCTGTGGCCGAGGCGCTAGAGAAATAGGATTGTTACCATTGGAAGTGTATCGCATTGTATTGAATAAACCATCCAGATTTTGAAAGTAGAGCTGGGACTCACTATTTGTTCTTGTTGTTGCTAATTATTTTGTATTAATTGTAGGTCCAAATCAGATCCTGTAAACAAGCACTGTGGTTCTCCAAGTTGTGGAGTTCACTGATTCAGTGAAGGGGACCCAGACAAATGATTCATTAAGTTCTATTATGTTATTTGTAGACCACATTATTGGCATTTTTCTCTGCAAATATATAAGTCTATACCTTGAATGGCATGCAATCTGGTATTAGGCATATAAAATGTTGCCATATTCAAAATCCATGTATTAACAATGCATGTGCACCACAATATTTATTTGTCTCCCCATAAACTCTTTGCAATAAGAAAACTGCCTTCACCACATTGCATAATTGGTAATGACAGCTTGGTGGCAGACAGTTACATTATTGGACCTGCACATCAAAATATCTGGAATGTCATTTTAGCTAGCTTTAGTAAATGTCATTTTGCTAATAACTTCAGTGTTGTAAATGGTTCAGTTTTTTATTTATACCCAAGGAAAATGTATGATTGGAAGTTACTATCTACTCTCTTTAGCATCATCCTGCAATTAACTTGTACTAGTTAGTATAAGATGAAATTCCAGGCAATGTATGAAAGTCCTCCATTAAGTCATAAACTGAATCATACAGAATCATCTCTACATGTATTTTCCTGTAGAAAATGTATACAAATGTGTAGGATGATTTGTCTACTGCATGTAATAGTAGTATCCCTATAGATTAGTAATATACTCAAAAATCTGATTACAGTTACCATGACTGATACATAGTAAGACCTGCACAGGTGCAGTCCTGAGGAGTTGTTGTGGATTAGGTGCGTGAGGCAAACACCCTTCCATTTCACCCTGGGATGGTGGTGTGGTCTGATTCCCTGGGTGGTGTCAGTGGTGTCGGCTTCTTTGCAGTGTATTCTGTGGTGTTTTGTGTGTTTTTCATCATGAGTTGAAGAGGATGCTCCTGATTCTGAAGTTGCCCGTGAAAAATAGCAGAGCATGCGCAGTGAGGTACTAACAGTCCTGGGAGAGGAGGAGGTAAGTGCGATTTCCGGTGTTTAGAAGTGCCATTCCACTAACGCCTCAGAGTAAAAAACAATATATAAATATATATATATATATATATATATATATATATATATATATATATATATATAAAACAGTACTTTATTGCCAGTTTGAAGGGGTGTGGATTTACGCATTATTTACATTTTCACTGGACAGTTAAAACTATTCCAACAATAATGTCTTGGAGGATGTAGGTATCATTGGGACATTGGTATGTTGGGAAAAGGATAGTGTACGATCTGACAGAGACGTTTATTTACAATGGGAGTGCAACTCCTGTTACTCGTTTAGTCATGTCAGCATCAAGATGGTTTGCCTTGGTCACAGTGGTTCAGCCTTTGCATAGTTTGTAGTTTACATATTTCGGTGGGCTTACCTCTCAACTAGTTTGACTGCACTGGCAGTTGTTGGGCAGGGGGTGTTCAGAAGAAGAGCACCAGGACACAGATTTGCGTAGAATGTTATGCAGACGCAAACCCGATTATCCTAGCACATTTCTAAATTTGTAAGAGTAGTATTTCGAATTGTCTCTAATCTTGGTCTAGGTCCCATTTTGTTGGTGGTTTTGTCCTGCTTTCCTGCTCTATGAGATTGAGACGTATGCAATGAATGTCCATGTTTGCCTCATATTTTGGTCCACTTTTCAGAAAATTCGGGTTATCTGACAAATTACTGAAAAATCATTAAACCTGAAGTAAAATGATGAGGGACATCGAGTTTCAGGCTTCCTGCCCATGAGAATTTTGGCCAATTCAACACCAAAACACCAGTTATTTATAAACTGTCTTAAGATTGTAAGACCCACCCCCCCACAAAAAGGTACATTTTGTCTCTACTTTTGTGCCAGGCATATTGTGATCATTTTGGGCAGTGAAATATTTTACCCTTGGTCACTGCTTTTATTCTAATGGGTGGGTTCACCCTCACTATTACACCTATTCAGTAAGTGGACATTGCTGTCATGCAGAGGTGGTGGAGTGGAAGCAATTTTACCTCAATTTAGGTTTACCTTGCAAGCTTTACACAGTTTTTGGTGTTGAGCACTCTGACTGGATAGTAGCCTTAACCAGTTGTAGAGGTGTGGGTAGAAGGATGACGTTGCTTCATGACATTAAGCAAGGATTTCATTTTCATGGTGCTTAATGGTATTAGAGCATGTAGATTTGTAGGGGCTGTATAGCTAAGCACAGCACCTTTAGGAACACTGCCTTTTATAAGTGGCAGAAATGGTCAAAGGGTGGAATGTTTTTTATGGCTCATTAACAACTCTAATTGAGACTCACGGGACAGTTAACAAGTGATAATCTTTGTTATGACTAGGCCTTTACTCTAATAAAGACTCAGTTTGAGCATGACATGCAGTAGCCTTAATTGAGGAAAGTTTTCTGGGTTGCAGCACACCTGAAAGTACAGGTGGGTTATGGAGGTATTTCTCCCATGTTTAGGCATCTTACTTAACACTGGGGTGCATGTTGCATTAGAGATACTTGTAGAACAAAGCAGCTCAAAGGGGGAAGTTGCCAAAGTTCCATTTGTTGGGGACTGGGGCTGTAGGCAAGTGTAGTGGCTGGGCAGTTGATCAGCAGGGTAGGTTTCTGACAGTGCTTAACATGGTCATTAAGAAGCTTTGGTTACATGTGTGCTGAGAAATTACAGTTTTCTTTCTTTTGTAGGTGGGGAGGTGCAGAGTGGGCCTCAGTTGATGGCCAAAATTAAGGAGGCCTGAAAGGCAATGGTAGCTGTTGTAGTGGATGTCCCAGTCACCAGAATGGTTCTTAATGAGATTACAAAGGACAGTGCTTGGATTGAGGAATGGTCAGTGGCTTGAAGGAAGCGGAGTTGCAAGGTAATGGATTCTGCTGGGGTGGATGCTCTGGTGGTTGCAGTGGAGCACAATGAGGTCTCAGATAATCCTACTTATTCTGGTTCATTAAGGAATATCAGAGTTACTGTGTTTTGGGTAGTGTGGGAGCGAGTCGGGAAGAGGTAGGTTGGATGCAGGGTAAAACACTGTAGGGGATTCTTTATGGGGAGTTTGGGGTTCCCTCAGTCAGAGTTGAGTCACAACAATCATAGGACCATAGGAAGTTATTCAGCTAACAGTTCCAGGGCTCTTACAAGCCAGCCAAGTTCAACCCTTGCTTTCTGAGGAGTGGAATCCTCTCGGGGTGAATTTACAGTTATCTATCCAGTGGTTCACACTGTTTGTAGAGAGACAATGACGTGTTCTGTTTGACAGGAGGCTGGCATTTGTTCCTAAGGTATAGAGTCTTTGGGTTGACAAATCTGTTACTCAAGCTGGAGTTGCTAATGTCATAAACCAGGTTAAGGTTTTAGAGAGAGTGGCACAAGGACTGTTTCACTTGTGCTTTAGGTGAATTTTGTAGGTAGGTCCTCAACAAGAATTTTAGGTTTGCTGGATTTTTCAGGATATTTCAGGAAATGGGTGCTCTGTTTGCTATGTGGAAGCTAGAAAGCCTTAGGCAAGATATGGTTTTTGGAAATTTATTTTTCCTTTCTTTTTTTTCTCTCAATTTTTTTTAATTCCTTACTAACTGCATAGGTAACATAAGGGAAGAAAGGCTTCAAGGGAAAGGCCAGGGACAAACAGTAAATTAAGGATGTTTTCAGCTTTTGCTGGGGTACTAGCTAGGACTGTCACTAGGAAGTAATGAGTTTCAGTGGTGGTTAAGATTAGCTTTGACTGGACTCAGGTAAAAGAGCAGACCTGCACTCATTAGTTTTTCCTAGATCGTCCAAAATTTTGGCCTTATATTTTTGGCCATTTGCCATAAAAATTCTAGTTTTCTGGCAATTAGTGTTAAATCATTAAAGTTTGGAGTTATAGAATTCCCTTCATGAAATTTCATGCTATTGCAAACCACTTCTATCTACGTGTGCAACAGCAATACTTGAAATGGTCCCTATTTTGGGGCCTTGTGCCACATTCGTTCATGGCTTTCTCAGAATTTTTGATGACTAGTACAGTTGTGGCCATGGCAGGATGGTTCATGACTGCGTTGTTTCAGGAGAATTGTGACATGGGAGCTAGAGAGCATGGGACTTGGGGTATAGATGCAGGTGGTAGATCTGATTTGCTGGCATTATAGTTTTGGAAATGATTAGGTTGCAGTATTGGGCAAGCTATCAAGGATCATACTAAAATGTCAGTTTGGTGGTAAGATTGTGTTGGACAAGACCTTAAATGGATTAATTGGAAGTGTGGTCAGTTTGTATATATGATGCGTACAGCTCTTGGTGTGTTGGTTTGGGAGAGAGATTCCCACTCATTTTGGGTGCATTAGTGGGCCATGGGATTTACTGAGGGAGAAGTCATATAAAAAAAAAAACTCATTTGGCCATTCTTATACCTGTTGTGGAGACTAAAACTTGCTGGCCAGTCAGCACGCAATTGGGCTTCTGTCGTTGCAGGGGACATTGTGCACCTTACAGGCTTTGTGGTACATTTGTAAGGTTATAATGTGGGAATATTTCTGGAACTGTAGTTGGAAGAATAACAGATGACTGGCGATTTAAATTAGTTATTTCAAGGTATGGGCATCATGTGGCCTACCATGGTTATTTGGACTTTGGGGGAGGGTTCATCATGTAAGTCCAGTTAATTGGACAACTGGTTGCTTTGCTGATTGGAATGTTACACTGCTGGGAGGTTGATGACAGGGATTTCTTTTAGTTCAGATGGTATGGGATATGTTATATGACTTTGGTTTGACCATTCGGTATGGTTAGGTTTGGTTTGGAGGGTTTGTGGGAAGTTTGGGAATGAAGGAGGGGGAGCAGCCTGGTCCATCTGGTGGTAGAAGAAGAGGGCCAGGCTTGTCCCTCGTCTGTTCCCCCTCTGGTGTTGGAGGTACATTTCAATGAGTTAGGAAATGCAAGTTAGGTTGGACACTGCTTAACAAGTATAAGTAAGCAAGTGTGGGTGAGGACGCTGCTTATTTGGTTGGATGGTTATTTCAATGAGTTGGAAATTCAAGTGAGCAGTTGGACACTGCTTGATAAGTAAAGTAAGTGAGTGGAAGTGAAGATGCTGCATACTTGGTCAGGGTGAGCGGGATCATGCTGCCCTAAGTTAACTGTTATATGGTTGTTGGGAATTTAAGTGAATGGTTGGACGCTGCTTGAAAAGTAAAAGTGCGTGAGTGGACATAAAGATGTTGCTTACTTGGTCAGGGTGAGCTGGGTCATGCTGCCCTAAGTTAACTGTTATATTGATGTTTATGCTGCGATTAATAAATGAAAATATGAGTCGGTTAATGAAGTTATGATATGGAACTTTTAATAAAGGTCATCAGATGTCATTTGATGTGATGTGGGTTTATTAAGGAGACCTGGACATTTTTTCTCATGGATGAAGTTATCCTTTTTCTGTTTTGAGCTCTTTATTACTCATCAGTACTACATGTGAAAAATAGGGCCACAGTCAGAAAGTGTGACAATGTTTGGATGGATCAGATTTTACTGTAAAAAACATTTGCCACATCTTCCAGTCACGCACATAAAACAAAAATATTACTTAACAGAAGCCATATAATTCCATACAGAAATCTCAATATAACCACATGCAATTGCAATGCATTACTTACAGTTCATTCAGGTCATGAAAGCAATCACTTTTGTCACAAGAAGTATGCTTGCTCTACCTAACCTCTGCCATTGTCATGTACTGATAATACTGACATTTACATATTCCTGTTGATATCCGTAGCACTACAGAACTTCTGTGGTAGATTACTGCATTTATACCCATATATGCAAAATCAGTAAATTATGCCAGAATAATGATTATTTTCAGTCATCAGTAATCATTTCCACTGCTGCTCTCATGAAATTCCAATTTGGAATGATACAAATCTACCAGTCAGTCAATGCTATCAAAATATGCATACCATGAATTCAAGGTCATTACAAATGACTATTAATTCAATAATGAAATAATATGTTTTATGTGTTTCTTATTAAATTGCATTATGTTTAAAAATATTTCATTTCAATAGTAAGTGTGCAGTACCTTAATGCATTTGGCACGTATCTTGGCTACTGGCTAATTAATATGGTGCTTCTCAACTTCTTGTCAAAATTCAGGGCAAGCTACAAATGTTATATGCAAATTAGGCAAATTTACATTCATCTCTATAAATCACAGTAGTACGCAAATATGTCTTGAGATGTATGATCAAATTTTGGCTTTGTACAGAATGTGAGGCCAAAGTAACATGAATGCACATCAGAATGACATGGATGGGCTTGAGATGGCTCAACAGTCTGCAGCAGTCCATAGCTGTCAAAAGCTTGCCGCAGGAATACTCAAATGGCCCTAGTCTAGCCAAAATTAAATGTAGTTAAAAATAAAATTAAGTCAGCTCTTCATCAAGTTTTCTGCAATCTGAAGTGCAATCCCTATCCATTTAATGTGTGTCATACCGTAGCACATCAAACAAATCAAAATTTCATCATAACACACACGATGACATTTATTTTCACTCTCGCCCTCCAAAAAAATTCTGCTGTACTACATGAGACATAAAGCTGTTAGAGTAAAAAAAATAATAATAATAATAACCTTTACCAATAAGCATTGCCATCCCTACTAAGATAATTTGCAGAAGTGTAGCTCTGACCAGCTTTCAGAGTGGATAGACCAGGTAGTGTCGAGAAGGACTGAGTTCCATAGTAAGTAAAAAAAAAATATTAATTAAATCAGTCATATCAGAGACAAAAAACAGTTTGCATCTTTTTAAAAGAGATGCATATGAGTAATGTGTTAACAGATTTTAATAATACATAGAAATGTAATAAAATGTGGCTCTGTAAATCATGCACTGGGTTACAAGAAGAAGTTTTTGTTAAAAGATTAATAAATAATGACATTAAAATTATTATCCCACATTCAAATGTATTACTGCTCCACAAAATGACTTAATATTTACATTACATGAATCCAGTTTTGTGTAGGCCATAGAAACAAAAGCAGTTGCTTTCCACAGTTGCTTTTACAAAAGTATTTCTACCTGCACGTACAACATGGCTGAAGTCTGAGACACCACACCATCATTAGAGTAGAGGTTGGGGGAGGAGGGTGGGTGGTTGCGATGTCAAGTGAATGACCACCACAGACTTACAGACTTATGTATGTATATATATATATATATATATAATACATATATATATATACCTAAAACTACTTTAATCATAAGGATTCATTCCACTGTAAAACTAAACCACACAAAAGCAGCAAGGATCAAGTAGATCCATATGTTCATACTTTCTGAGCTCCATATATTGTGATTGGACCATAGGATACACAAGGCAATTAGATCAGAGACCACATAAATTTAACACTCCCCATCCAGTCATACTTTTAATTGCTTGCCAATTAAAGATAAAAAAAACAGTGCTTTCCAATCATGCTTGTAATTGCTTGTCAATGAAAATTAAAAAAGAACAAATGGTGCCTATCCCATCATACTTTTAATTGCTACCACTGAAAATTGAAGAAGGAAAAAAAAAACAGAGTAGAAGAACAGAGAATACAGTGTTACCCCAAACATATTACAGATTATGTATGAGAGCTAAAACAATCTGACAAGAATTTACAAACATAAAGTTCAGTAACCTCCAGAAGGGAAGAATTCAGTCTTGTCAAAGAGAAGTTACAAAGAGGACTTCTTACATTCTGATTAGCTGGACAACAGATGCCAATCAGTTATGGTTGGGGAGCTCCCTTATCTACTTGTGCAAATAAATCTTGCGACAATTTTAAAAATTCAACTTAGTTGTTTAAGATAGAGCAGGGCAGAGGTACAGTCTAATCAAGACAAATGGTAGTCATAGAGAGATCTTCTTGTGTTTTAATTAACTGTATTTCAGAATTCAATTAGTTTTTGTCCGAAGTGCATCAGATAATAGCCAAAAATGAAGGGACAGTGTGAGAAGAGCAGGGCACTCTAGCATAACATATTTTTATTGACTCTTGGGTACTAACCATCTACAAAGAGGTCATTCTGTTTCATCAATCATCATAAACTACTACATAGTATGGATATGAAGTAAATATAACATGAATGAAGATGTGTAAACATTATAAACAAACCAGACATAGACACATGTTTAATAGTATATAAGAAGTCACCATTTACTTTAATTCCCATTTGCTTCTCTACTCCACTGTTTTATTAGACATAATTTTCTAATACACATAGTGGTGAATACATTTTGTTTAAATATATAACTTCACCAAAACCCTACAAAATATTCCAAGGTAATGTTTCATATGATGAATCTAGGAGAAGTGATGGAAAGTACTTTGGTTTAGTGTAGTGCTGTATGGTGTTCCTGAAATAGTTCCAAAGCTTTCACACTTTGATAGAATATTGTGAGTACAGCTCTGTGTATGTACAGAATTTATGAAAAGTAGGGAAAGTGATTAATTTATGCAGCGGTAGCATTGTTGCCTCACAGCAAGAGGTTCTCCCGTTCGATTCTTGGCTGTAGTGCGGGGACTGCCTTCTGTGTGGAGTCTGCATGTTCTCCCCATGGTCGAGTGGCGTTCCAAAAGGCATGCGTGAATGGGCGTGCCTTCGCTGAAGGATGGGCATCGAGATGGCAACTCGGCACCATTAAAATCTACTGCCAATCATTAGCAGACCGGAGTTCCGCTGTGGCGACCCCTAACTGAGAAAAGCCGAAAGACAAACAACAGCAATTAGCTTGATATATATTAAATATACCTTTCAACCTCTTAGCACAAGAAGCTGGACAAAGCCTAAAATAATGGGGGACAAAGGCCCAAAAATAAAGAGAGATTTTAAATATTTTGCTTACAAACTTAGAAATTTGTGAAAATAAGAGGGTGTGTGTCAGAATGTATTTTTCGGGATATGACGTCTGAAACTCAAATCTATGTTATTATTTAGTGACTTCAGCCCACAGTGATTTGTCAGAAAATAATAATTAGTTTGAGGAACAGACGAAAAATGTGAGAAAAATAACAGTTGAAAAGCATGATATTAAAGGATGCAGCAAAGTACAAAAAATAAATAAATAACATAAGCAACATAATTCCATACTACAGGTTTGATAAAAATGAAAGACTTTTAGACTCAGATCTTATAGGAAGGATGTAGCTATTACAGATGCCTTCAAAGCAAGAAAAAATGCTAGAAGACTAGGAAATAGCTTGTGAACCATCTGCAGTATCAGCAGATAAAAATTAATGATTAATGTTAAAATCTATAATAAAAGGAAGCAAACATTCCCCTCAGTATTGTATCCCTATTGTTTATTTGCAGCCTTAAAAAAAATCTCACTATGTGCCAGCATAGATGTGATCCCATTTCATTTAAAGAGACTTCTTCGTGTCTTTTCTTTTATAAATATTCCAGTTTGTAATGGACCTTATGCTTAACTCCAGGTAAGTGAATTAAAGTACTTGTTTCTGACACTCCATCACCCAAGTTAAAAAGGTATACTATTGCAGAACTGCATTACACACCCAAGTGCTTATCAGCAGTGATGCTTGTTATTATTTCTTGCCTTCATTACAATTATTGTACTTGCTTGTGCTAATTAGAGTTCCTCTTTCAAGTCCATGTAAAGGTTTAGCTTGGAGTCCAAATGATTTCACCTTTCATCATGGAATACTAACACATCTCAAGTGGGTGATTAAGCACTACCTACTTATAATAGTAAGTGTCAAGGGTTGCATTATTTCCTTACGTGACTTTTCTTACTGTTTTTCACAAAGATATTCTAATACATGTTTTCCCTAGGTGCTTTTTTGCGCTTGGATAGGGTGTCTTTTTCTGACTGACTTATAATCACTTATGGTTGCAATTTCTTGAAAACTCCTAGTCTTATATTCTCACAGCAGTCTTACCATTTGTTATAGACTGCTGCACAAGGAAAGTCTATTGTGCAGATTCAATAAAACCTGCATGGTAGCACACCAATTTGTATTCAGTAAGCAGCTTTACATGGTGTGTAGAGCTGTGCAAATATGGTAAATATTGTTGCATGCTAATTGCAGCATAAGCAGTTGAACTGTATGCTGATTAACCAAACCAAGATGGAGGAACTATTCAGCAAGCTATAAAGCAATCGTGTTGACTCATTGCAGGTTTTACCTGCAAATTCCAAAACCTATTAGAATACAGCCATGGAAACTAATCTAAGAATGTTTGGAGTTGCTGTTGCTCTACTGCATGTGTATGTGCAACAGGTTCAGGTCTATGCTGCTGCTAATAGACCTTGGCCAAGAAGGAGAAGGGTGTTTATACCTTGTTTAACTTTTCATGGTCTTCATGAGGTAGAAATTGTAGAGTGCTACAGGGTGGATTGAGACACACTACAGGAATTCTGGATCCTTTGTCATACTCAACTGACAGCAAGAGCAATTCGAAGGGAACCAATAGCTATGGAGACTAAGGTATGTGTAGCACTTAGAATATTAGGTACAGGAACCTTCCAGAGACCAACAGGGGGACATGCTGGTGTGTCACAGGCATCAGCATCCTGGATCATCCATCATTTCCTGAATCCTATGTTACAACATGCCAGTGACTACATACATTTTCCCATATACTTGAGGATAGAGCTACAACTATGCAGAATTTCTACCTTATAGCACACCTCCCTGAAGTCCTGGGTGCCATAGACTGCATGCACATTGAAATCAGAGCATCAACTGTGGAACAGGGGAAAGGGTGTACATAAACAGAAAGGTTTCCCCTCCATTAACTGGCAGGTCATGTGTAATACTAAGGGAATCATCCTGAATGTGTATGCTGGCACCCCTAGCAGTTACCCTGACTCCCATATCTGGTACAACTCTCAACTCTATCAGAGGTTTTCTAAGGGGATGTCCCATAAGGTCATTTACTGGGTGATGCAGGATATACACTCAAACTGGGGCTGATGAACCCCATCAGAAATGCACAACCACCCACTAAAGAATGCTATAATGGGACACATGCTCAAACAAAAAATATCATACAGTGTCTGTTTGGGCTGCTGAAGTCATGGTTCCAGTGCCAGATACAACAGGGGGAGGCCCGCAGTACAATCCCTATACTTGTGTTGAAATTTTCACTGTCTGTGCTATCCTTCACAATATTATTCTGAGAAAAAAGCTTCAGCAGGAATAACAAGGTGAAGGGACACACATCCTACCACCACACTTCCATTGTTAGGATCACCTGTGATAAAAAGCAACAAGCACAGAAATGAAATTAATACTATACTAAATATTTAAAACAATTTATATGATAAACTGTTCACATTATCATAGATGGTACAGTAATACATGCCCTCATTATACCCACCTCATGCATACAGATAAATGCATATATCTGACAAATGGTTATCAATAACCAAAGAAAAATGTTTGGCTTACGATGACTCCACCTTGGTAGAGAGGATGGTCCTGGAAGAAATGAAGAAAAGTAAGGACGAAAATTAAACATCACAATTGCAATAACACAGGGGAGCAATAAATACATAATTTTGCCTATATGTCAGTTAACAATAGTTTTAATGTAAACTTGACCTGACACATTCACCCAGAGCCCATGTGTAATGAACAAATATGTTAAGTCTATTAATTTATCAGTAGGTTCTTAAAAAAACACAGGAAGTATTAGTTAACTCTTTTATATTTTAGTATACTAGCAAATCTTAAAACTTTCTACATGTAAATTTACCTGGAAGCTACTCATGGCACATACTTGTCCTCTCAGATACATCAGCACCGACATCAGCCACATGATGGTGTGCAGTTTCCACTGAGCTGTCTGGATCTCTGACAGTAGAGATAAACTCATCATTTGTTGTCAGTGCTGGCTGGGTAGTAGCCCCCCCCCCATAGTCACCTGTTCATGGGTAACTGCAGCTGCTCTCCTGCAGGTCATATCAGTGGCCCTATGACACACTTGATCATAAAGCCTGGTGCAAACTGGTACAACACTGACATCACTGACCATCCGGTTCCAAATCTGCATTCTGTTAGCCATATCCCCATGTTTTTTCTGAAGCTGAAAGCTGCTGTTGTGCCTGAATGCCTGCACTTTGACATCATTTTCAGAGCCACTCAAAAGAGGCTTATGTGGATTTGTAAGCTTGGGTGCCATAATCCTATGTGGCATAAAACAGAGAAGAATAAAACATATAATAAATATCACATAAGTAAATTTCTGCTCATATACACATATTTTTCAGCATTAAGCACTGGAGACACACATTTCAGTTACTAAAATTTAAGGTTATATGGTTGTACCATATCACATTCACATACAAATCAATGTAGGACCAAAACATGGAATACCACTTTAGTAATCTATTGTTTCTCATTGAACTAAGAGGATGACTACACATTTTCAACTTTTGTTTTGGCAACAAACACATGGTAGTTGACCCCCACCCCAAAAACAACAACCAAATGAAAGTTTGTACAAATCAAAGAATACCACATAATTCAACTGCTATATATGTTTTCAACACAGTTCTCAAAATGTGTACACATTTACAACAGAAAAGTCAATTTTATATGATTGCTCATCCCCTCTTACTGTGCCCGTTACTTCTGGTGGTGTCTCTGGGCCATTTTAGAAGTGTTCCACCCTGTGTCATTGACATAGTACATTACAGTGCCCTTAAATAACATAGAAGATTGTAAGATAACAATTTTAACAATAACACTTGTGATGAAAGTCAGTAACCTGTCTATCTGAGAAATTGTAAATGCCTCCCAAAAATGGCTATGCTAGCAGTGAACTATAAGAAGTGCATGCGGATAAAAGTTACATTTTCTACAGCATATATATAATTTTTTGTAACTTGTTACAAATGTAGAATGTACTTGAAAACTGCAATCATACCATAGCAAGATTAGACGTCTTCTCTGCAGATAAATCAAAAGGAATGACAATAATCTGATTTCTCCAAATACAGACATCTCCTCACCTTCAGGTTGCTTAGCTGCACAGTTACCTTCTTATAATATAGAATCAGGCCTCTGAGTATGGTAAAGATGCAAATGAGGTGTGAATTCATTAGAATTGCTGAATTCCAAACATTTGACTTTGTGTATCAGGTGTAAACATAGTGTAGGCACTACCACACTGTTATTTGTTAATGGGTGGTATCTGTGAATTATTAGTGGGAGGCAGAAAGAAGGCACAACAGCAATTCAGACTACCTTACTTGCACTGGGTATGTCACCCAGGATATACTTTGTACCTTTAGCAAGCTTTTAAATGAAAGTGAGTAGCACACATTTCTTATTTTTGTTCACTAATAGTCAAACTTCCCTGCCTTTGATGAAACATGTTTTTCACTGTCATGTAATTTTATAAAACATTTTTAAGGAAAATGATAACAAAATACACTGTGGACTTCATGTCTCAGAGTACAGCACAGATAAGAGAAAAATAAGCACAATACAAAGAGTAAAAAGAGCTGCACTGTTGCAAACAATAGTCTTAAATGGTTGCATGATTACTCATTGTACTAAATATGTAAACCACACGTACAAATGAGAGTGTACAAGTGTACATGTGTTGTTAATACTGTGAAAGAAATGAGAACTGCTTGTATGCACATGATTTGCTTTCCTGCTGTAAAGTTGTATCTGTGGCAAAGAGAGATAAGATAATCCTAGTGTATTTTGTAATTTCATTAGCATTATAGTTCATATCCAAAGTTGTGTAAAATTTTTTAACGTGTTAAAATGCATTTTGTAATGTTGTTTTATGTTTTTTTTAATATTGATATTTGTGAGATGCATGGATTAGTGCAAATTTCGTGAAACAGACAAATATTTTGAAATTAATGAAAGCTGCTTCTATGCTATGGACAGCATAAATTAGCTCATCTGGTAAACACGATGGAGCACACAGAATATGTAGATCATGATTCAAGTCCAAATTTTTTCTTTTAATGATAAAAATTAATAAATAGTTTTTGCAATAATAATGTATGTTGAGCTTTGCCTGTCTTATTTGCACATTGCTCAATTCTGCACAAACACAGCATATTGCCACAGACAATATGCAAAAATTTCAAAAAAAGATATATTGTTACATATTTTTCCTTCCAGTGGCCTTCCATTGCACAAACATGCTAAGTGCCATTGAGCGGCAGTCAGCATGCTTCACCAACACCTGCAGTTCCACAACACCTGCAGACAATAAGGAAACATTGTCAATTTTAAAAAGATACATTGTTACATATTTTCCTTTCCATCATGCAAACACACTAAGTGGAGATGTACAGCGGTCAGCATGCTTCCCCAATACCTGCAGTACTACAACACCTGCAGACAATAAGGAGACACTGTCAATTTCTAAAAAGATACATTGTAACACATCTGGTCGTCCTTTGTGCAAACACACAAGTGGCTTTGTGCAGGTGTCAGCCCTCATACACAGTAATGTGAGGCAAAACTGCACTTGCTGCTAGCTCTTCCTTTGGCAACAGATGCAAATTAATGGCCATGATACAGGTGAGCCAGAATTCTAATTCAGTAAAGTCCAAATTTTATTAATGTTGCTCCACTATAACTTCTTCTTCTTCTGGCTTTTCCTGGTTGGGGTCACCACAGCGGATCACCTGTCTGCTCATGGTTGGCAGTGGAGTTTTATGGTGTTGAGTTGCCAGCCTGGTGCCCTACCTTCCACAGAAGGCACACAAACACACCCACAGCCAAATTAGAGTGTCCAATCCACCTACAGCATGTCTTTGGGATGTGGGAGGAAACCTGAGCACCCGGAAGAAACCCAAGTGACCACAGGGAGGACATGCAGACTCCGCACAGAAGGCACCCCAGCTGAGGATCGAACTGGAGAACCTCTTGTTGTGAGGTGGTAACGCTAACCACTGCACCACCGTGGCCACCCTAATGTTTCTCCACTGTAACGCACATGAAAATGAACAATATAAAAATAACTATACATAAAGATAACTATGTATAGCAGCTGGATTGCGCATTCATGGAATAGCATATATATGTCTAACTGTGGGCAGCAGTACAATTATGGCTTTATAGTTAAAAATTCATTTTCTGAACTTTCATTTTTCACAATAATTGCTAATCACTCAACTCTTTAATGCATGTATATATAACTAATGAACATGTATGGCAAATAAGTCCACAATGGCAATGAGCACTCTGGACATTAATGAGTGTAAATAAACCTCTTTCCCAGACTTCCCTGTTGCTACTGCTGTAAGTTCATGGCCACAACACAGGAGAGTTAGGGTTCTAATGTGGCACACTCCAAATTTTATTAATACTGTTCTACTCAATTTTTAAAAAATAAAGAACAATATACAGATAATTATAAATAACAATAACCATGTATAGCAGTGGAACTCATATGAATTATATGTGTGACTGAAGTTATACTAACAATTATGTTTATGTAATTAAAAGTCTCATTTCTGCCCTGAGATGGACTTGATAGTTCAATGATAGTCATATACACATGAATGTATAAAGGAGGACCTTGTCAGGTCACACACATACATCGTTAACCACTCACTCTTTAATGTGTCTATAGAATTAATCAGCAGCACTCATTCTGTGCTAAGAAGGAAAAAACACCTGTGTGGAAACATTTGTATTATTTGGCTTACATAGGTTTGAATCCCACATTGAAGAAATTACTTTTATAAGTGTGTAAAGCCACACAAAAATGTGTTGTCATAAAATTTGTAGGACCCAGTGCATGTCTGAAAAGATAAGTCATCTAACAGATATAACAGCATACAAGTCATAAATTAATGCTGAATGTCACATTACCCTTCCTATTTCACAAACTGCCTTCCTCTCTGTTTGACAGTGTTGCTCTCCACTTAACACAAATGTGAAAATGCAGTCTGCATGGTTGTGCGGGTTTTCATGCTAGCAGTAAAATGCAATATCACAAATTTGTGGGAAAACACTATAAAGTGTTGATGGATGATGTGTAGACATGGCAGGAGCTAGGAAGGAAGTTTTTCAATGTATGGCTCAAAGACAGGGTGCAGAGGAGTCCACAATATTCACTGCATTCCTTGTAAATTGCCACAGCCATAGCCTTTTGCAGGGGAACTATACCACATTTGTATATGAATCAGAGGCTTGGAACAGTCTAGCCAAGGCTGTCTCCAGGGCAACTGCAACTCATCAAGTGGCTGCATGAGTTTAGGACTGGTGACAAAGCTGGAGATAGCCAAGACTGGTATGCATAATGCTCTTCTATTCTTCTCTTCTCCTTAGTTTACAGCTGCCCAGGAGATTTCAGCAAATGGGGTGGCCCATGCTGAACACTTTGAAAGACTGAGAGAAGCAAGCAGTATGTATGCAGCATACATTAGTAGAAAATCAAGCATGCATGCCTTAACTGTCATATCAGACATGCACGCTTCATTCTGGAGCTCAAGGTAATTGAAGGAGTCAATTTTAATTGTGTATTCAGATGTCTTGGGTTCAAATCCAGCAAGTAACAAGTACATACTAAAATAATAAAAAATAAATAAATATTAATTTCCACAAAACTGGAATAAATGCCATGTTGTTAACTTAATCTGTATTATTTTTAAAAAAAACATATGCACAATATATGCATATTGCAAGGATTATTTGGAACAATTCCCAGTCCTGTTTAGGATTTTTATCGTTAATGTAAAAGTAAAAATATATTTGCATTGTATTAATTTACTGTATGTGACATAGGATGGTTCTAATTATCTTTTTTTTCTCTTATCTCATACCTTATCTCTCTTTTATTTTTATATTAGTGATCACACCATTCTGATGTCATAATTTTCTAACAACTGACAAAATAAATTCCAGCACAGGGAGTTAGGCCAACCAGACGGGCTCAGCCTGTTACCCTTCCAGTGTCTGCCATACCAATGTCCAACACATCTGGAACACAACCAGGCAGTAGTGCCTCTGTAGCCCCTGCAGTACAGGGGCCCATAACATCAGGTAGCATTACCCAGGCAGCTGGTTCAGCCATAATTTACAGGAGTATTGGTGGAAGTGGGGATTTTGTCACCCCAAAGGAGGTGCCAGGCATAGTGCGTGTGGTCGTAAAATGTACCATCTGTGCATAACTCAGCTGTATGGAGAAGATGCTTGTTGGAATACTGAAAAAACAAACTCATCAAGCACTCCAACAGGAAGCTGATGAAGAGGACAGTGATGACAGTTTTGAAGTTGAGGACAAGATTCTTTTTGTCCCCATGCTTGACAGGCATGGGCCTCTGATGCCCCCTCCTTATCCCCAGTCATGGTGTCTTCCAACCTTTTGTATCCCTCACCATACCTGTCTCTGACTTGTTTGTCCTGTTTGTCTTCACCTACTGCCTCATGTACCTACTTAATTGATGCTGACATACCTACATCCATTACTCAGCATTCTTCTCTTACTGAAATAATTAAAAAAAATGGACACCTGCCCCAACAAAACAATTTTGGCCCATACATAGCTTCCCACTTTGCACATGTCTTCTTGGCAGACGTTATTCAGTCAAATTGACTATACAACATGATTGCATTATCACTCATCTGTGTGTGCTGTGGTGACAGTCCAAATTTATCCAGTTTTTATACATGTTCATATTACACTGTTGAAGAAGTGGATAGCTATGCTTCTTCCTAATACCCTTTTGCAAATTCCTATGTTGCTTTCCCTTTGTTCTTCTCCCTGCTTGCTACCATTTCACCACTTTCCTATCTACCACATTTTGACATGTTTATTCTGGTCAAAAAATAGAGTCACACACTATCCACATAGCAGAAATGCCTCTAATAAAGCCCTTCACTTTTTGTCCTCTGCATTTGCGCAGAATTTGGCATTGTACACTAATGCTGTCCAACTATGAGTGGCTCTTCATATCCTTTGCATAGTGTGGTTACCTCCATATAATGCTTTTTAAATTTTCTGCGCTAAAGAAATACAGTTACAACAGAATACAGGCAGTAGTATGAAACATTTATTCTAACATTTATTTAGACTGCTGAATGCATAAAAAATGCTAATCCATATTTGTATTATTGACAAAATTCAATGGAATGTTCATTTTTATACAGTACTTTACTGTAGTCATTGCCTCTCATATTTGCATAAATTATCACATTTTCATATATAATGCCATCCTGACAAAATGTGTAAAAATTTAGATTAAGCTGGATTTGAATCCTGTGTCATCTGTACTCAAAATATGAGCTCACTGCTCTTACGCCTGCTGTCAGGGTAAGCTAGCCAGCAGGTGTATTTCTTACACTAAGTACTGGCCAAAGTGCTGATGGACGTGCTTTTCTGCTTAGTGTGTTTACACAAAGGAAGTTGAACCAATAGAAATATCACTATTTTCCCATTTAAGCAGAAAATGGGGAAGGAAATCGCAACAGTATTTAATGTTATAAAACTTATAATCCTACATTTCCAATATAAACTACTGTATGAACACCTCAGTATCTATCAGCTAGTTCTACCATAGCATAAATGCGTAACTGCTTCTCAAGTTCAAGCTGTATTCATTAAATGTGAGTGTCGCATGTGCAAACATTTTTCCTTTGATCACACAAACCAGTTGCTCAGTGGTTTGCTGTAGAAAGAGCTGATTAGCATGTATTGCTGTGTTTATTGCCCAGTTCGTCTTCATTCCATTAAAATCCATATTACAACATAACCAAAGAGAAGGGACTTGTTAATGACAAAAACATAGTTACTCAGACTCAAGTGTGCCCTGAAAATGGATATGTCATTACTAGTTCCCAGATGTCAACTACACTACAAAAATAAATAGCACAACTGCATTGTTACATCATCTAAAGATTTATACTAACAATAGATATTCAGATTGTCTTATATGTGTCTTTATGTGGACATCTTTTTATCACAGACAATGATGAACACATGTACATTCACAGTTGCATCCATGCACATATAATATGTATATGTGTGACTGTAAAGGTGTAATGTACACAACATGCTGAAAACAGGTGCATATGTCTCAGTTCTGCAACATGCATTCCTGACAGTTTATTGCACCTAGTTTGAGACACTGTCTTTTAAAGTATATTGGCACACTGGAATCAAAACAGAAAACTTTGCACACTACTGTCATAACAAGATGTTTACCTACAGTATATAATTATGATGCCATCATCTATAAAGACCAATATAACAAAGAAAAAGCATACCTCAGGGATGGCAAGATATATTAACTACTGTGTTTTGCAGATGGGAACAAAATAGTTAGGTGGGAGTTAACAACACAACAGCCACAATGTGTGGGTGTGTCTGTATGTATGTGTATGTGTGTGTGTGTGTGTGGGTACTCAAAAGAGTAAGAGTCTTAATCCTGCTGTGATCAATCAAGTGTCACTGAGAACAAAAATGTTTACAGTCGTACATGCTTAAACATACAATGATGATGTCATCCACTATAATGTGTCCAGCAACATTGTAAAACTCATACTTGTGCCATGGAATTTGCATTACGTACTGTGTTCTCTAGTTAGGTAGAGGTTCAAATCTCACTGCAGTCACCTTGTGTGGCTGCATATTCAGGAGAGCATGAATCTGTATCCTAACAATACATTTTACAGTCATACATGCTGACATAGCCATTTCATAAAGGCCTCCCACCTTCTCCCAAACATACATTGCTGATGTCATCAGCTATGTCTAACAATAAGAAAGACAGACTTTGCGTTGTGTGTGTGTGTGTATGTGTGTGTGTGTGTGTGTGTGTGTGTGTGTGTGTGTGTGTGTGTTTGTTTTGTTCAGTGAGTTCACATTCTGGAAGAACAGCACTTAAGATACTCCTACTACCATCTTCTTCTCACCAGACACTGCTGATGTCATCAGCTGTGAAGTGTTGTCTGACATTATGAAAGCCAGACATATGCTGTAATGCTTGTGTGAGGTACGATGTTCTGTAGTTAGGTAGGAGTTCTGATTTCACTGTCAGATGGTGGTGTGTTATTTCAATAATCAATCTAGTGACAATATTAGAATGGCATGTGAGCCCACTGCTATGTCAGACAATCCTCCAAACAACTTCTTGTTAACATGCACTGATAATGTCATCCTCAATAAGTGTACTCTGACACAGTTTAAGTCAACATTGTGCTGTGGCAATAACATTAAGTACTGTGTTCTCCAGCTTCTGCAACTAGAGAGTTGAGTGTTCTAATCTGACAGCAGTCCATCTGAGTGTGTGCTCATTCAAATAATATTTTTGTGACAATTTCACATTGAAATGTTACTCCACATCTATGTCAGACACTCATCCCAACATCTTCTTCTCAGCATTCAATGATACTATCATCCTTTTAAAAATGTACCGTGATAGTATTAAAGTCAGACATATGTGGTGGTGCTAGTCTTACATTGTATGGAATCCATCTTCTATACTTACAGAGGTTTAATGTTCAAATCAGACACAATCAATTGCTTTGTGTGTGAAGGTATATTGTGGTCAATATATGATCTTTTGACTCTCATTTCATTTAACTACCACTTAGGAGAACATTTAACATACCTCCATGAATCCAACACCCTCTTTTTCCTCTGGCCACATAGCATCCTTCCTGCAGAGGACTGCAGGATGTCCTCTTCTCAAAAAGTCATACACACATCATGAAGCGGAGTCCATCTGTGATTGTCTGCAAGCCATCTCTAGACCACTGATTGTGTGATTGCTAACTCAGTCATGGGGTGGTGTACATGTCACATATGGACAGTGGCAGAATGTAATGCAATCAAACAAATACATAGAAATACATACATATGCACATAGCCTTGCTATCTTCCATCATAAAGGTTCATAGGTTCATAGGCAAGTACGAGGTTAATAGCGCTAGAGCCTTTACAAGCCTAGCTTATAGGATTGCCCTGGCATCATGCCACCCAACTTTAGTTTCCACTGCCTTTATTGAGCAAAGCCACTGAAGTGATCCCAGGGTGAATTTCTATTTCCCATCCACTCATCAAGATTTCGCTTGAAGAGGGCTAGTGAGGTGCTCTGCTTGACATGTATTGGAAGTCTATTCCAGAGCATGTGCGGTCTCTGGGTTAAGAACCTGTCCCTCCAGCATGTTCTGTTGAGTGAGGTGATAAGGTTGAGGTCTCTGGACCATGTGGTGCAGCGGAATTGGGATTTATTTAGATGTAGCATATCTAACAGGGTTGGGTCAGACATGGCTTTGTAAGTCAAGCAGAGATCACCTCTAAGTAAGTGATATGAGACAGACAATAGCTGGATTTTTTTGAGTCTGCCCATATAGGACATGTGTTTAAGGCCCTGTATCCTCTTTGTGAGGTACTTTTGTGGTCTCTCTAGTTGTTGCAGGTGTCTGGTGAGGTACATGTCAAATGGGGCATGGTACTCAATGATGTTTTTCCAAAGGAGATGACACATTTTTTGGCATTGAGTTTAAGGCCATGGATTTGCCACTAATCACTGGTCTCAGTGAATCCTTTTTGTAGGATATCTACATCACTTGGGGAGTTAATAATGGCTCCCACCTTGCAATCATCTGTGAACCTGGTCAGCCAGAGACCCTTCGTGCTGGACTGAACTTCAGAGAAGCAGATGCCAAACAGGAGAGGACCCAGGACCGATCCCTGTGGGACTGCACTCGTGACTGGTCAGCAGTCTGACTTGGAGTTTGCTACTTTAACACTGTGGATTCTATCTGTGAGCCAGTTTGCCAAACACTTAGTGATATAGGGGTTGATGCCTAGTTTAGTGAGTCTATCTATGATTCCTGAGTGGGGAATTGTATCGAAGGCTTTGGCCAGTTCGAGGTAGGCTATATGAACCACCATGCCCTCATTCACAGCTCTGGTGACTGACTCGAAGAAGTTGACCAGATTGAGCAGGCATGATCTACCCTTCACAAAGCCAAATTGCATGGGATCCAGAGTATGGAGAGTCTCTATATCCTTATTTATTAGGTCCATGATGATGCACTCCATAGCCTTACATGTCAGACTCATCAGGATAATGGGGTGATAGTCCCCAGGATCTGTAGTCGCTCCCCAATTATGGAGAGGGATGACTGTAGCAGTGCACCATTTGGCAGGGACAAAGCCTGAGGTGAGGCTGTGATTAAACAGGGCACATAGGTGTGGTTCCAGTTCATTTTGTAGTTCATCTAGAACACAGCCAGGGATATTGTCAAGTCCATGGACTCTCTATTCTTGGCCTTGGACAGTGCAGTTTTAACCTGTGCAGCAGTAATCCTGGATGCCTGGGATTGTATTGGTATTGTAATAGGTCCTTTGGGGGGAGGGGTAAAGTTGGCACTGAATCTGTCAGCCAGTTTATTGGCAATATCTGTTGGTTCGGTATAAGAGGTAACATTGTGCAGTAGCTCAGACCAAACCTGGGTATTGCCATGGAGAGTCTTGACATAACCATAGAAGGCCTTGGGATTATCTTTAGTATTTGCTGCAGTCTTGCTTTCATAGCTAGCTTTAGAGGATTTGATGAGGGATCTCAACTTTTTTTGAGGCTAGTAAGGGAGTTTTTCCAATCTTGGGACTTCACCTTTTTCTGCAATAGTTTCTTTCTTCTTTTGTAGAGTTTGTTTATGACAGGGGACCACCAGATTGTCTTCATATTTTTGGAGGAGAGCATCTTGGTTCTGTTGAGTATGGCCAGTTCCATGCATTTGTGTACGTGTTCGTACAGTGCATTGGTATATGATTCGGCAGTCATGCACCCATTCTCCAATTACATGGGTGTCATGAAGTTAGTCACCTCTGTTTTTAGGAGTCCAAAGTTAGCTTTGGAGAAGTTTTTCATGGTGGTTACCTTTGTGAGGTGTGTGTGTGTGTGTGTGTGTGTGTGTGTGTGTGTGTGTGTGTGTGTGTGTGTGTGTGTGTGTGTGTGTGTGTGTGTGTGTGTGGGATGTGGATATCCATGGTAATTAGTTTGTGGTCAGATCTAACCAGGGAGGAGTTGACTGTTGTGGAGTAATGGTCACCCATGTTAGTGATAAGCAGGTCAAGGCTGTTGTTCCCTCTAGTGGGGCTAAGAATTAGGTGGCCCAGGGCATTGGAATTAATGAATTCCAGGAAATGTTGGGCAGGTACATTGGTACATGAGTAATTTTCCCAGTCAATGGAGGGGTAGTTGAAGTCTCCCAGTATGAGGGTGTTGGGTTGGACCCTAATATTTTCCAGGGTGCTTAGGAACATGGTGTGGGAGTCTTGGGACATGGTTGGGGACCTATAGCAGGCTACAACCTGAATCACTATCTTACCAAATGATAGTTGCACCTGAAGTATCTCTGCTGCGTTATGTTGGGCTACCAGTCTGGAGGTGTGTATATCCTTCATGAATATGGAGACACCACCACCTTTGGAGCTTCAGTCCAAATTTTGGGGCCGGAAGGTGTGAAATGAGTTATAGCCTGGTAGCACAGGGGTGCTTTCTGCTCCCTTGAAACAGGTCTCTGTTACTGCACAAATGTTGATGTTTCTCCATTTTAAGGAGTGCTTCAAGTGAGTGCTTCTTGATATTTAGACTTCTAGCATAGAGCAGCACGATCCTCAGATTGCATTTATTTATAGCAGTTACAGTGGTAGTTTGCTCCTTGGAATACCGCCAAAAAAGGCCTTATAGGGGTGGCAAGATCCTTGGCCAGTATACAGAATCTCAGTCGTGATAGTTGCAGGCCATCTCTGGCAAAGCATCAAGGTCTGTCAATCATGTCATCCCAGGCAGAGAGATACTGGATCCCCTTAGAATGACAACAGAAACTTAGCCAATTGTTAAAGTCAATCATTTTCTGCTTTTACTGTGGTATAATTCTTGGTGACAGTAGGATACTGCTCAGGGCTAGGGTCATACCCACCAGGGCTACATGATCTGAAAGCTCCTCCATGGCTCTTTTCATGTAGTCCAGGGAGGTAAGTCTCAGGTCACTCACAGCAACATGGACAATGACAGAGTCATATTTGTACTTGTTGTGGACTGACCTGCGTGCATGCATTATGTGACGGATCCTAGTGCCTGACAGACAGCTGACTGTTACCTTCTCCTTATTCAACTTAGTGAGTGGGGCATCTGTGTGCCTCACTATTGAGTTACCTATGACTAATGTTTTGGGCAAGCTGTTTTGCCTTAGGGGCATTGGTTGAGTGGCACACTGTTTAGGTGAGTTATGTGTGTTGTGATTTGTGCCATGCTGTGATGGTTGAGTACATTTCTGCCTTGGAGGTCTCTGCTGTTTGGGTAGATTTCTATTGAGAGCCTCTGCGAAGGTGGGTGTGTGGCTTGTGATTTTATGTCAGAGCTGTGGTGGTGTTTTTTCTGGAGGGCTATGTGTTTCGTGTGGTGTGGGAAAATGTTGACCTTCTTCTCTTGACCAGCTATTCCGGTCTTGGCTGGAGAGTGCATTGCTTCCAGTTTGGATATATAAGTGCATCTCTCACAAGTCTGAGTGTTGGGAGGTAAGAGGAGAGGGTAGTCAGTGTACATGAGACAGTTGCTACATTGCCACAGAATGCCCAGATTCACCAAGTTAATAGGAGAAAGTGCAGAGAATTGACCTTTAGACATGCCTGGAGGGGTGGGTATTATTAATAAGTACTGGATCTTTTTCCTTATAGAATGTTTACTGCTGGTAGAACTTGTGTCTGCTACAATAATCGCTACAAGAAGTCTGATAAAGTGCTAGATGAATAAGTTAGTTTAAGTGTGAGAGGGAAGAGAACTAACAAGTTCTAAGGGAAAAAATGAAGAGCAGACTTTCTGGCACTGGTAATAGTTTACCCTAGCTTAGCAATGCTGTGCAACACAAAAACCTGCACAAAGATGTGCATTTAAGGCAGAAAGTTAAAAGAGATAGAAATGCTGCCTAAATGGCCAATAAGCTACAATTTCTGAGCTAGAAACCACTTCTGAATTTCTGAGCTAGAAACCACTTCTCTTGTGGCAGATAAGATACCCAGTGCTTACCACTCCCATTAATAAGCAGAAAGGCTTGCCTCTATCACAGAAAGGTCTGAGACACTCAGAAACTACAATACAGTCCTGAATACAGCAAATCTATATCCAGACTATTCTAGTTACAGAGTGGCTTGTTAACAACACCTGGATTACAGTGATAGCTTTGATACTTCAGGATGAATGTAGGAGAGGGTCTGTCAGTACTTGGTCTAAAAATTGGAAGTCTTAAAACATGCAGTTCACCTAGTTTATGTTGTTGTGCATTTACAGCTATTGACTTGGTCTGATAACACAAAGTAGACTTTTATGATGGAAATGTTCTGAATTGGGCCATTTTGTCATTATTGGTTCATGCATTTTGTTTCATTGCCTAGTGAAAAAATGTTCAAATAATAAATTTAAAATGTGCTCTAAGTCTCACAACTGTGCTGTATTATACAAGGAATATAATTTAATAAAGTCTGGAAGGTGTATAAAAGAACACATGTATGTTTCTTATTTTGTGTGTAAAGGGTCTATCATTTGAAAACAGCCCAAAGGTAATCTTTATCCACCACTGCCCAGACGCATTTTCTTTGGATGTGGTGTGGGTTTCAATGCTGCTTCAATGAATGTGAGTTTCAAGGACAGAGAAGTGTTAATGCTGAGTCTATTTTCATTATGAGACAGTATTGCTTTGTTTAGCAGATGTCTATTAGTGTTTGTGCATTGTGCTATAAAATGTAGAAATAAAATCCATGTAATCATTGTAGACGTGAAGCAGTATACACATTAGTGTTTATGATAATCGGTGCGAAATAGCCAGGTAATGGGACATTGGAATGGCTGCAAGGGGATCTGGTGCCATATTTTGGTTGTCTGTTCTTCAGTTTGCATTTGAAGGTTGGTATCCCACAATCCAATTGGAGTAGGTGGGGTTATGCAATTATGCATGCAGATTTTATGCTAATCAGTTTACAGACTTGTACCTATTTTTCATGGGCCTTATCCAGATTTTGGATGTTTCCAGGTTGAAAGGTATGCCCTGGAGTGACATTGGAAACTAAGGCAGTTATTAAAATGAATCATTTTATGTTCATATTGTGGCATCATCATTGGTGAAGGTAAAATGCTGCTCAATGGAATGATCATATCTATCTGGTGCACATATTCTGAGAGATCCATTATGTCATGTTTCATACAGTCCATTGACATATTTCTCAGATCACATACATCTATACGGACTCTGACAGAATCATATGGGACCTGGTGTGCATTAACAAGAGCATGCAAGGGTATTTTAGACCCTGCCTCCAGATAGGCAACTAACTGTTATCTTCTCCTTGTCTAACCAGGTGAGTGGAACTTCTATGTGTTGCATAATGCAGTCCCCAATGACAAGAGTATTAAGTAAAGTGTATGCTTGCCTTTTGGGCTTTGCACTTGGGGGATCATTACTATAAGCTTAGGTGAGATGTTTGGTGTTGCTTTTGGTGTGCGCTTTAGTGACTGCTGAGAAGCAGTGCTGACGTTAAGTGGCTTTGTAGGTCTTTAGGATTTGGGAAAGTTTTTTTATATGCACCCCAGCATAAGACAATCTATATGTGTGTTTGTGCGTGTGTGTGCGTGTGTGTGCGTGCGTGTGTGTGTGTGTGTGTGTGTGTGTGTGTGTGTGTGTGTGTGTGTGTGTGTGTGTGTGTGTGTGTGTGTGTGTGTGTGTGATGAGTGGTGTGTGTGAGGGTTGCAGTGTGCTATTCCTGACAACATTTGTATGCAAGATTTTTGCCTCTAACGAAGTTTTATATTTACAACTCTCACATATCATTTTATTTTCTTTAACGACTAGCTGTTTGTCTGAGAGCATGAGACAATTGCTACAGTATCCAAATCTACCAAGCTGGACACCATGACATTTGGAAATTACATGTCTATGTTGTTCAGTCCTGTAATAGGGTGGGCAGTTTAGGATTAAGGATGGAGTTTAAACAGGGGTCTCCTAGGATAGCTTCTGGAGTTAAGGGCAAGATGTTTTTTTAGTGCTAGGATATGGTAATACTAGCTGATGCACAAACTAGGTGCTCTAAGCTTATTTCCACACAATGCAACACAGTTTAACAAGTTATAGATCTAGTCTTTACTTTATAGGGAAATTTTACTGCTTAGGCATTTGCTCCTATATGGGGCACAGATAACCACCACGGTCCAGTGGGCAGCTTCCAGTTAACTTGCCTGATTTAAATGCAGAGTAGATAACAAAAGCCTACCAAACAACTACGTGCTTGGCTAATTCAGTGTTTTGCAAGAAGATTTGGAGGCTCACACAAGTTGAAAAGCTAACAACAGAGAAACTACTAGCTTTGCCACAAATCTGAATAAATGCTTTAAAATACTTAAAAACAGTAGTGAGCACTTTATAAACAAGCAGAAGTACTGTAAATCAAGAAAATATTATTATCTTAGATTGTGTAGCTTTGGATGAAGTTGAAACACTGGAAAAGCATTGCAGATTTATCCATAATTGAACAAAGAGCCTTGTAAACTTGCTTGATTTATACTAGAGAAAAAGCTTGTAAAAAGAATACTATGCCCTCTGGCTACACACTTTGAGCTTCCTGCAGTGTTTCCCAACCCAGAAAGACCAGGTAAACACCTTCTTCTACAAGAAGAATGATCCTGCAATTTCTTAATATAAAAGCAGAGCAAAAACAGCTCTCAAGAGAAGATCAAACAGCAGACAATACCAAACAACTTTGTCCCTGTCTAATTCAGCCAACTGCAATGAGACTTGGAGACACACAGACTAGAAAAATAAATAGAGAAATGACTGTTTTTGCCACAAAACTGAATAAGCGGTTTAAAAATTCTCAAAAACAGTTGAGAACACTTTATAAAGTAAGTACAAGTGCTGTAAATAAGACAATGTTATCTTAGCTTAGATGGCTCTGAATGCAGTTGACAAGATTCAGTTGAAAATGACACAGGAACTTTATATTCTGAGCAAATGTCTTGAAAAGAACACAGAAACATTTATTTTCTTTTTAATTCTTTCTTTCTTTCTCCAACTTTCCTTCTTTCTCTTTCTTTATTTTTTGCCTATCTGCACATTTACTTATTTTATTTATTTTTCAGCCAAGATCTGCTCATTCTTATAAAAGTCTACATAACAGGAAAACAGCACATTTAACAATATAATGCAGGATCATTAACATATAGATAGCTATGTATAATACTGACTCCACCATAGGGACAGAGAAAATGGTAACACCCAGAGATTTTTAAATAAACTTAAGCAGAATGAAGGCCACTGGAAGTTTGAGCACATGACAAAAATGTCAAATGAAGAGACAGTGAGAGTAACGATGAAGTGCAGTGTAGAACCTTTTCATATTTTTACTCAAACAACTCTTCCGACTGTTACATTTCATTGATAATTATAAATCATGTGAAACACAACATGAAAAAAGCACAAACAACTCAAAAGATTTTGAGGAGCAGGCCAACCTGTACTCTTGCCCACATGACTGGCAAGCCCCCTCACTCAGTAGATATGTATATAAAGAGAGAAAGACAGAGACACCAGTTTCACATCTGTATGACTTGGAAGAAAAATGAAAACTCATAGTCTTCCTTCTGTAGCAGTCTATGACAACCAGTGGGACTGCTGTGATAATGTATCACCTCAGCAAGAGCCTGCCTGGGTGTCCTGCAGAGTCATACAGCAGCAGAGTGAGAAAAGACTTTGAGTAGATTAAGTACCTCTGTTTTGCTTTTTATTGCTTGTTTTTGCTAGCCACATTATTCCATCTGTTTTTTTTATTAACTTTGCAACTTTCACCAAAAGATAACTGAGGGTACAACACGTAACTGTAACCAAAGCCAAAAACCCACAGAAAAAAACACGATCCACACTGTGTTGTAAATCCAAGAACCGAATGTTCTTTAATTCAAACAAACTTCTGTACAATCAATAGTTGAGCGCTTTCATGTAAATAATACACTTCTTCAGAACAAAATGAAAAACTAGAGAAACAGTTTTAACAGAAAAAAAACGCCAAAATGAATTAGTAAATGCAACGCCCTTTCCTTTTTTAAAAAGACAGTATGCAAATACAGTAAAAAAACTCATAATACTATCTAATCCTAAATACATCAACAATTCCCATGCATTTAATGTTTAAAATAAATGAGTCAGTTAAAAACAACATTTAAAACTTAGTATATGACAAGGTAGATTAAAAAATGTACCACATCAATGTAATTCAAAAGAACAAAACTGTTAAACAATAATACAACGTTCCTATGCAAAGAAACCCAAAATGGGGGAAATAAGGAACCAAACCTAGAATAATGTTAAAAATACTTCAAAAATTAATTAAATAAATAACAGTTTACAATAATAAGATTAATGTATACTCCAGTATAACAATACAACCTATGCTTTCTTCCAATAATTTCTGTTTCCAGAAATGGTAAGTTGTGTTTAACCCCAAACGAAAAGTATTGTGTAGAATGGGAGTATGATTTTTTACAAAAAAACTTATGAAACTATAAATATCAAACATTCCTAATCAGTGGCTTAGTGGGAATCATCTCATTAAGACCTGGATAGCTGGCTGCATTCAACTTGAGTTGCCATTTAATTTCCTTCTGTCCCACAATACTCTTAATGTCACCACCTCTGGGATTCGCCCTTACGGTTTCCAAAATTGCAAATTTAAACTTGTCGCAAGTGTTGCTGTTGGTAATGTGCCGGGATAAAGCATTGTTGACATCTTTTTTCCTCATACAATATGTATGGTCATATATCCTGTTTTTTAGTTGCCTGTCAGTTTTCCCGACATAAAAACAGGGACATGTGCAACACATTGCTAAATAAACCAAATGGCTTGACTGGCAGTTCCCGTTGGCAAACCTAATTTTGTTCCTGTTAACATTTTTGAGAATGCAACAGTCATCCTCAAATATAAAGGCACATTGAGAACAACGACCACATTTCTTTGTTCCACCACTCTTGTTGTTAATATTCAAGGCTTGTCTGTTGGCCTTCAGTTCAATAAGATTTTTAATATTGTGCCCTGTTTTATACACAAATGTAGGCCTATCACAAACATATTCTTTAATGGTCTCATCACTAGTGATAATGTTCCATTTGGTGGTGACAATATCTTTAACATAACCAACATGTTTACCATATTTAAGGATGAAAGATTTAGAATACTGCCCATCACTTTTGTTGTTATCTGATGGGACCTTAGAGTAGTTGTTACCCTTGGATTTGGTACTCGTACCAAGTGGGACAGGCCCCTTCCCTAATAGTGGGGTATACTTCTTTCCCCAGTCTTGTACCACATACTGTGTCACATCCTTAATCAACTGGGTTGGATACCCTTTCTCCTTGAACATTCTCCCAATAAAATCAATTTCCAACTCCATTTCTTTTCGACCAGTTGTCATCCTGGCAGCTCGAATACACTGCCCCTTGATTATACTACGTTTCTGGGAATAAGGATGACTACTAGTAAAGTCAAGATAACCATTACTAAATGTATCTTTTCTGAATATTTTTGATTGAAAGGATGTGCCATCACTGTATAAGAATACGTCCAAATAGTTGATACCAACGCTGTTGTGTTGGTATACAAACTCTAAGTAGGTGGTTGACTGATTAATGTAATCCATGAAATTGGATAGTTATTTGGTATCCCCCTTCCACAGAATAAACAAGTCATCCAAGTAACGAACATAACAAGAAATATTTTCCATCCATTCACTATTTAGAACAACCTCTTCTTCTCAATCCAAAAGTACAAGGTTGGCATAAATGGGGGCACAAGCTGCCCCCATAGCCACACCCGAGATTTGACGATAGTACTCGCCTTCAAAATAAATGTGATTGTTGTCAAGAACAATCTCTGTGAAATCAACGGTAATCTGAACCTTCTCCCAGCTGAATCCACTGTGCTTACTTAAACAAGCTGTAAATCTACGTAACCCTTCGTCCTTAGGGATACAGGAAAAAAGATCTTTGATGTCAACCGTGACGAAAATCATGTCAGAAGACCACAAGTCATTGGTAAAAATGCCAAGGAATTCCCACGAGTCTCTGATGATATGCTGAGTCCTTTCCGTGATATGCTTCAACCAACAGTCAACAACTCTACCAAACTGGAAGGTTTTGCTGTGGCTACCTGCAATGATAGGTCTAAAAGGCGGATTTATCACGTCTTTGTGGACTTTAGGAATTCCGAAAATAGTGGCTAGTTAAGGAAAATCAACCTTCAAAAACTTGTAAAGGTCCTCATCTATTCTGTCGTCCAACAGGAATTCTTCCAAAAATAGATCAATTCTGTGACGGGCTATATTGATCTGGTTGAGGCTAGAAACCTCGTAATGGGTGGAGTTGTTTAGAATGTCAAATATCTTCGCTGTATAAGCAGCTGACATGATCCTAATGTTGTTCTCACTTAAAGTGTCCAAAATGTCCCTCACTAATCTATCGTGGTTAACATAAGATGAATAATTTTCCTTTTGATTAAACAAAGCATAAAGTTGCTTGGTAACCACTTTCTCAAAAGACAGTAAGGTTTTGTGGGTAGGAGGTGTGAAAGAACTTCTTTTTTTAAGTCTGTTCCTAGACACAATATTACCTGACTGGTCATGGAAAAATATACCCAGATTCAACTTCCTAAGGAATAGTTTAAATTCAACTAAGGTGTCAACTAAATCAAAGGATTGACTGGGTATAAATTTCATCCCTTTCATAAATACCAAAAAATGTTCTTTAGTAACCGGGTATGAAGTGTAATTGTACACTTTGATATCCCCTTGAATGTTCACAATATTGTTGGTAATTTCTGAAGGTATTTGATTGTTGCTGTCATGGCTAAAACCTCCAACAGTTAGTCCCTGTGATGGTACCAACGTTTGTTTGTGCCCTGTTTCGTTGCACACTCCGGCCTTCTGTGTCCCCTCCCAGCCTCTTGGTATAAAAAATCATCCACACCCATGACACTAGAATAGTCGGCTCCATTACCACCATTGTTAATACCTTTAAAAAAATCACCATTGGTTCCTAAATTGTTCCTATTCCATTTATACATAGTCCCGTTCTCATATTGTTTTAAATCCCTAGAAAATTTCTTACATTTCCTGTCAAAACATTTCCTGCCATTACTCTCAGCATATGAAAACTGTTTTTCATATAACTTCTCCCACTGGGGAAAAATCAAATCATGGGTAATGGACTGACTGTGCTGATCAGCCTCTTCCAATAAAACACTTAGTTTCTGATCATTACAAACTAAAATAAATTCAATGAATTGTTTCCCAAAATTGTTAAACATTTCTTCACATTTTTTAACATTAGCAGCATTCAAGTCAATCCCTATGGGTTGTTTGAAAAATCGAAGACCCATGGGAATGATATTGCATTCCAAACATTTACGGAGGTACATATTATCAACCTGTAAGATCTTAATTTTGTTAAGTTTGTTACCAAATGCAAAAATCATGCTTTTCAAAGTAAGATTAACCTTGTCAGTTTTGTTGTTGTTGTTGTAATTAATATCAGTTTTAGTTCCACAACTGAATTCAAATGGTAATTTCAAAAATTTGTCCAATGATGATTTTTTATACCAAGAGGCTGGGAGGGGACACAGAAGGCCGGAGTGTGCAACGAAACAGGGCACAAACAAACATTGGTACCATCACAGGGACTAACTGGTGGAGGTTTTAGCCATGACAGCAACAATCAAATACCTTCAGAAATTACCAACAATATTATGAACATTCAAGGGGATATCAAAGTGTACAATTACAATTCATACCCGGTTACTAAAGAACATTTTTTGGTATTTATGAAAGGGATGAAATTTATACCCAGTCAATCCTTTGATTTAGTTGACACCTTAGTTGAATTTAAACTATTCCTTAGGAAGTTGAATCTGGGTATATTTTTCCATGACCAGTCAGGTAATATTGTGTCTAGGAACAGACTTAAAAAAATAAGTTCTTTCACACCTCCTACCCACAAAACCTTACTGTCTTTTGAGAAAGTGGTTACCAAGCAACTTTATGCTTTGTTTAATCAAAAGGAAAATTATTCATCTTATGTTGACCATGATAGATTAGTGAGGGACATTTTGGACACTTTAAGTGAGAACAACATTAGGATCATGTCAGCTGACAAGGGGGGTGGTATTGTGTTGTATGATCAAACCGCTTATACAGCGAAGATATTTGACATTCTAAACAACTCCACCCATTACGAGGTTTCTAGCCTCAACCAGATCAATATAGCCCATCACAGAATTGATCTATTTTTGGAAGAATTCCTGTTGGACGACAGAATAGATGAGGGCCTTTACAAGTTTTTGAAGGTTGATTTTCCTCAACTAGCCACTATTTTCGGAATTCCTAAAGTCCACAAAGACGTGATAAATCCGCCTTTTAGACCTATCATTGCAGGTAGCCACAGCAAAACCTTCCAGTTTGGTAGAGTTGTTGACTGTTGGTTGAAGCATATCACGGAAAGGACTCAGCATATCATCAGAGACTCGTGGGAATTCCTTGGCATTTTTACCAATGACTTGTGGTCTTCTGACATGATTTTTGTCACAGTTGACATCAAAGATCTTTTTTCCTGTATCCCTAAGGACGAAGGGTTACGTAGATTTACAGCTTGTTTGAGTAAGCACAGTGGATTCAGCTGGGAGAAGGTTCAGCTTACCGTTGAATTCACAGAGATTGTTCTTGACAACAATCACATTTATTTTGAAGGCGAGTACTATTGTCAAATCTCGGGTGTGGCTATGGGGGCAGCTTGTGCCCCCATTTATGCCAACCTTGTACTTTTGGATTGGGAAGAAGAGGTTGTTCTAAATAGTGAATGGATGGAACATATTTCTTGTTATGTTCGTTACTTGGATGACTTGTTTATTCTGTGGAAGGGGGATACCAAACAACTATCCAATTTCATGGATTACATTAATCAGTCAACCACCTACTTAGAGTTTGTATACCAACACAACAGCGTTGGTATCAACTATTTGGACGTATTCTTATACAGTGATGGCACATCCTTTCAATCAAAAATATTCAGAAAAGATACATTTAATAATGGTTATCTCGACTTTACTAGTAGTCATCCTTATTCCCAGAAACGTAGTATAATCAAGGGGCAGTGTGTTCGAGCTGCCAGGATGACAACTGGTCGAAAGGAAATGGAGTTGGAAATTGATTTTATTGGGAGAATGTTCAAGGAGAAAGGGTATCCAACCCAGTTGATTAAGGATGTGACACAGTATGTGGTACAAGACTGGGGAAAGAAGTATACCCCGCTATTAGGGAAGGGGCCTGTCCCACTTGGTACGAGTACCAAATCCAAGGGTAACAACTACTCTAAGGTCCCATCAGATAACAGCAAAAGTGATGGGCAGTATTCTAAATCTTTCATCCTTAAATATGGTAAACATGTTGGTTATGTTAAAGATATTGTCACCACCAATTGGAACATTATCACTAGTGATGAGACCATTAAAGAATATGTTTGTGATAGGCCTACATTTGTGTATAAAACAGGGCCCAATATTAAAAATCTTATTGAACTGAAGGCCAACAGACTAGCCTTGAATATTAACAACAAGAGTGGTGGAACAAAGAAATGTGGTCGTTGTTCTCAATGTGCCTTTATATTTGAGGATGACTGTTGCATTCTCAAAAATGTTAACAGGAACAAAATTAGGTTTGCCAACGGGAACTGCCAGTCAAGCCATTTGGTTTATTTAGCAATGTGTTGCACATGTCCCTGTTTTTATGTCGGGAAAACTGACAGGCAACTAAAAAACAGGATATATGACCATACATATTGTACGAGGAAAAAAGATGTCAACAACGCTTTATCCAGACACATTACCAACAGCAACACTTGCGACAAGTTTAAATTTGCAATTTTGGAAACCGTAAGGGCGAATCCCAGAGGTGGTGACATTAAGAGTATTGTGGGAGAGAAGGAAATTAAATGGCAACTCAAGTTGAATGCAGCCAGCTATCCAGGTCTTAATGAGATGATTCCCACTAAGCCACTGATTAGGAATGTTTGATATTTATAGTTTCATAAGTTTTTTTGTAAAAAATCATACTCCCATTCTACACAATACTTTTCGTTTGGGGTTAAACACAACTTACCATTTCTGGAAACAGAAATTATTGGAAGAAAGCATAGGTTGTATTGTTATACTGGAGTATACATTAATCTTATTATTGTAAACTGTTATTTATTTAATTAACTTTTGAAGTATTTTTAACATTATTCTAGGTTTGGTTCCTTATTTCCCCCATTTTGGGTTTCTTTGCATAGGAACGTTGTATTATTGTTTAACAGTTTTGTTCTTTTGAATTACATTGATGTGGTACATTTTTTAATCTACCTTGTCATATACTAAGTTTTAAATGTTGTTTTTAACTGACTCATTTATTTTAAACATTAAATGCATAGGAATTGTTGATGTATTTAGGATTAGATAGTATTATGAGTTTTTTTACTGTATTTGCATACTGTCTTTTTAAAAAAGGAAAGGGCGTTGCATTTACTAATTAATTTTGGCGTTTTTTTTCTGTTAAAACTGTTTCTCTAGTTTTTCATTTTGTTCTGAAGAAGTGTATTATTTACATGAAAGCGCTCAACTATTGATTGTACAGAAGTTTGTTTGAATTAAAGAACATTCGGTTCTTGGATTTACAACACAGTGTGGATCGTTGTTTTTTCTGTGGGTTTTTAACTTTGCAACTTATCTGAACTGTTTTTGAAATCAAATACTGTTTGCACTTTAAATGATTGTTTTTTTTAGTGTTTTTCATCTAACTGTTAAGAGCTACACACTCAAGTATGATAGCCTATTTTCTGTGTTAAAAGTGTTTTTATTGCTGTATTTGCTTTAACTTAAAAAAAAAAATCCTATCCCTCTACTCGTTTCCCGCCTTTCAAGATATAGTAAAGTTTGGTTTTCAGAGTTTGCTGAATTCTGGGCTGCTTGTAAGTTTCTGTGTTGCCCAGACCTTTCTAATATAGAGGGAAGCTTCTCTGTTCATCAGTGAGAGTGGTGAGCTTTCGAACAGCCTGTAACTGGAGGAGTGGTTTCAGCTCAGAAACTGTAGTTTTATTAGCCATTTTGGGCTTTTTCTATCCCTTTCATCTTTCTGTTTAAAAACCCGTGTTTGCATGGTTTTGCACATTGCACAGCACCATTTAGCTAGGGTTAAACTATTCCTGGCGCGATAATGTCTGCTCTTCAATTTTCCCTTTAGAACTAGCCAGTTTCTTAGCTTTATCATTTGAATCTGCATCTTCAAGCTCAACAATTACTCAGAACTTGATGTAAGCACTAACTAGCTACATATTACTACAGCATTCAACCTTCCTCATTACCAGGAGGAAAACAGTTTTTGTCCTTACTTTCCTCATTTGCCTAGAGGAAAACAGCTCTTGTACCTACTTTCCTCACTTGTCTAAAGGAAAATATTTGTTTATTCAGGCATGTCCAAGGGTCAGCTCCCAATGTTTTCTCCTGTCTACCTGATGAATCAGGGAATCTTGGGAAAATGTAGCAATTGCCTCGTACACAGGCAACCCTCTCCTTCTACCACCCAACACTACAATCTGTGAGAGATGCATTTATCTAGCCAAACAGGAGGCAAACCTCTCTCCAACCAGGACTGAACTCGTCAGTCAAGAGGAGAAGGTTAACACTTGCACCACACCACGCTCATCACATAATCTCATTAAACCTACACCACCAAAACCCAAACTTATAAACACAAAAGTATTCACAGAGGCTCTCAATAATAATCTTCCTAAGCAACAGAGCCCTCCAAAGCAGAAGCGCAGGCAACCTCCACCCCTCAACACAACCCAAAAGACACATAACCCACAGACTCAGTGTGCCACTCAACCACAGCCCATAAGGCAAAACAACGTACCAAACACATTAGTCATAGGTGACACTATAATCAGGCACACTGAAGTTCCACTCACCAGAATAGACAAGGAGAAGGTTACTGTCAGCTGCCTGTTGGGTGCCAGGATCCACCACATAACCCATGCACCCAGATCACTCCACAATAAGTACAAATATGACTCTATCATTGTCCATGTTGGTGTGAATGACCTGAGACATGCCTCCCTGGACTACATGAAAAGAGACATGGAAGACCTCTATGATCATGTAATCAAGGCAGGTATGACCCTAGCCCTGAGTAGCATCCTGCCTTCACCCAGAATTATACCACAGTACAAGGACAAAATGATTGACTTCAACAATTGGCTAAGCTTCTGGTGTCATTCTAAGGGGATCCACTATCTGTCTGGCTGGGACAACATAGTCGACAGGCCACGATGCTTTGCCAGAGATGTTCTGCGCCTGTTGCCTCTGGGATTCTGGATACTGGCTAAGGCTCTTGCCACCCATATAGTACCTTTTTAAGCAAGGTTCAAATGACTAACCCACCACCATAACAGGTACAGGCAAGCAAAAACTGTGGGTAATGCTACTCAATGCTAGAAGTCTAAACCTCAAAATGCACTCGAGGCACTCCTTAAAATGGAGAACATTGATATCTGTGCAGTGACTGAAACCTGGTTCAAGGCTCCAGAGAGCACCCCTGCATTACCAGGCTATAACTCATACCATACCTTTCGACCATCTAACCTGGACCGGAACACCAAAGGTGAAGGTGTCCATATTCATCAAGGATATCCACACCTCCAGGTTAGATGCCCAACATAATGCATCCAAAATTATCCAAGTGCAACTAACTCTGGGCAAAACTGCAATCCAAATTGTAGCTTGCTATAGTTTCCCTACCATGCCCCAAGATTCCCACTCCTCTTTTCTTGATATACTGGAAAATATTAGGGTTCAACCAACCACCCTAATAATGGGAGATTTTAACTACCCCACCATTAAATGGGAAAACTACTGAAGTACCAACTCTTTTGCTCAACACTTTCTAGAGTTCATAAATTCCAACACCCTGGATCACCTTATCCACACCCCGACCAGGGGAAACAATATCCTAGACCTAGTCATTATCAACATGAGTGACCGGTGTTCCACAACTGAAGTCAACTCCTCGTTGGTCATATCTGACCATAAACTAATCACCATAGCTATCCACATTCTGCCCCCCATCAAGTAAACCTCTGTAAAAAATTTCTCCAACGCCAACGTCATGCTTCCTAAGACAAAAGTGGCAAACTTCATGATACCCATACAGATGGGTAATTCCTTCACCAATGCCCTTTATAAGCACTTACATGAGTACATGGATCATGCTATCCCCAACAGAACCAAGACGCTATCCTCAAAAAAAAAGGAAGCAAATCTGGTGGTCCACTGCTATAAACAAACTCTACAACAGAAGGAAGAAACTGTTGCAAAAGAGAGTAAAATCTCATGAGTGGAGGAGGTCCCTGGTCAGCCTCAGTAAGAAGCTAAGGTCCCTCATAAAATTCTCCAAAGCTAGTTATGAAAAGAAGATTGCCGCTGATTCCAAGGACAACCACAAAGCATGCTATAGCTATGTCAAGAAACTCAATGGCAACACCCAGATCTGCTCTGAATTACACCACAGTAGCACGAAAATCACAGAACCAACTGATATTGCCAACATCCTGGGTGACAGGTTCAGTGCTAACTTTATCCCCCTCTCACCCCCTAAAGAGCCCATAGCCATACCAGAAGAATGCAGAGCCCCTGCAATCACAACTGCACAGGTAAAGACTGCACTCTCCAAAGCCAAAAACACAGCATCCATGGGACCGGACAACATCCCAAGCTGTGTTCTACATGAACTTCAGAATGAACTGGCTCCCCACCTAAGCAACATTTTCAGTCATAGCCTCACATCAGGCTTTGTACCCACTGAATGGTGCACAGCAATAGTTATACCACTCCGCAAAGGGGGAGACACCACAGACCCCAGGAACTATTGGCCTATTAGCCTGATGAGTCTGGTCTGAAAGGCCATGGAACGTATCATCATGGAACTCAGAAACAAAGACAACGGTAACCTCCAAACTCTGGGCCCCACCCAGTTTGGGTTTGTGAAAGGCAGATCTTGCCTTTTGAACCTGATTGACTTCTTTGAAACAGTTACCAAAACCGTAGACAAGGGTAAGGCAGTTCACACAGCCTATCTTGACCTTGCCAAGGCTTCTGACACCATCCCCCATTCTGGAATTATAGATAAACTTACTAAACTGGCTATAAATCCTTAGGTCACAAGATGGGGCACCAACTGGCTCACTGACAAAACCCACAATGTAAAAGTTGCAGACTCCAAATCAGACTTCAAACCAATGAAAAGTGGAGTGCCACAGGGTTCAGTCCTGGGTCCTCTCCTGTTTGGTATCTACTTCTCTGATGTATGGGCTAACACAGAGGGCCTCTGGCTGATGAAGTTTGCAGATGACTGCAAATTAGATGCCATAGTCGAGTCCCCAAATGATGTGGACATCCTACAGAAGGGCCTCACTGAGCCAAATGTCTGGTGTCAGAGCCATGGCCTCAAGATCAACGCCAAAAAGTGCATCGTCATCCCCTTTGGAAAAAAACTCTGTAGCAGTCCACGTAACGCTGAAGGCACCTTGGGACTCAGGTGGACAGTAGTCTCTTCTTTGATAATCACATAGCCATGGTAGTCAGGAAATCCTTCTACATGGCACACCTCATCACAAAAGGGTTCTCATCCAGAAAAAAGAGGTCATTGTTCCCCTCTACTCAACTCTCATTAGACCCATTATTGAGTACAATGCCCATTTTGTAATGTACCTCACTAGACATCTGCAAAGCTGGAAAGGCCTCAGAAGTACCTTACAAAGAGGATTACAGGACTCAAACAGATGGCCTATGCTGACCGTCTCAAAAAACTCCAGCTTTACTCCATAGCATATGGCCTACTCCAAAGTGATCTCTGCCTAACATACAAAGCTATGTCAAACCTAGAGCTATTGGACATGCTACACCTTAAGAAATCCCAATCCCTCCAAGATACATACTCTTGGGACCTAAACCTCATCAGCAATAAACAGAACATGCTGGAGGGATAGATTCCTGTCCCAGAGACTTCCCATACTCTGGAACAAGCTACCTATCTATGTCAAGCAGCGTTCAACATTAGCAATCTTCAAGAAAAATCTTGATGAGTGGATGGGAAATAGGAAATTCACCCCATGGATCACTTCGGTGGCTCTTTTCAACAGGGGCACAGGAAAATAACTTTCTTGGGTGGTGAAAGCCAGGGAACCTTGCTGGCTAGGCTTACATAGGCCCTTGGGCCGATAGCCTAGTACCTACCAATGAACCTATAAACCTATGACTTTTCAAGAAATTGTAACCATACATGAACACAAGAACATATCTTGCCGAAGTGCAGTAAAATACCTTGAGAAAGGGTATGTTATAATAGTACAGTAACAAATTGCTGAAATGGAATGTTTGCAACTGTCAGCAAGATTACTTTGAACATTTTGATAAGAGATATCTCCAACCAGAAATGATTAGAACCTAGAATCCAACTAGTCAGATGTGAGAAATCCTCACTGTAACTTTTTTTCAGAAATGCAATATTCCCTTATTCTGATGTGACACCTGGTGATGAACTTAATTTTTGAAAATCGTTGTCAGATTTCTTTGGCTTTCAAACATATTATATGATAAAAGTGTGGTAGCACTGTCTTTACCAGCTGTCTATTTTTTTTGTTCTTTTTTTATTTAATTTTCACTGCTAACAATTAAAAAAGTACTCTACAAAACCTTACCTGATTGCTTCTTGAATG
>NC_056735.1:820422878-820517613 GCF_019279795.1 Protopterus annectens | reverse complement strand
CCTCTCCAACACCAGACATTCTAACTGCAGATGTGAGCTACAATCAGATATGGCAAGTATTCCCACCTATGGGACTTAAATATGCCGCATTTCCTGCACTTTTTTGTGATTGGCCGCTTTTTAAAATTCTCGGCTGACTGCAGACCTGCTTAGCAATGGTTAATATACCATTTATAAGTATATGTATGTTAACAGTGGATGCTTATCCTAAGCTGTCATGGCTTAGTGGTTCAGTACTTTTATTATGGTGCACAGTGTCCCAGGTTTGAACCTTGTCATTGCTTTTTATTTTAATACTGTCCAGACAGGCTAGGGGGGTGTGGCTGTGTTTATGCAGCTTTGCTCCACATTGCCTGACGTTGCTCCACGGTGCCCTACGTTGCTCCACGTTGCCCTACGGAGCGCTGGTTAGTGCGGTGCGCAGCTCTGCACAAATTTATTGCTCTAGGTATAGCGTTGCTTAACTCTGGGCAACTATATTGCGCTGGGTGAAGCGCTGCTTAGCTGTGGGCAAATATATGGCGCTGGGTTAAGCGCTGCTTAGCTGTGGGCATATATATATTGCGCTGGGTAAAGCGCTGCTTCGCTATGGGCATTTATATGTGATGTTTCCTCTTACGTTTCTATATTTACATTTTGTTCACTCATACATAGGACATTTCAATGCATTTTAGTAATATATTACTCTTTTATATGTTAGGTATTGTTTCATGTGCTACTTTAAAACATAAAATTGAGGGGTGTGGTGGGTGTCGAACCGTGAATGTCTCCTCTTTGTGTGATGGCTCTACCACTATGCTATTGATATTTGGATTGATTTGCATAAACATTTGCTGTTATGCTTTACAGTGTCAGCATTGCTGTCTCCAGCTAAGCTGTGTGCACACCCACGCAATCACGTGCAAATACGGGCAGCTATTTCGGGAATTGGTGCTCAACTTCTGTTTTACAGTTTATAACTTTACTGGGGAATTACATTGTGAGGGGGGTTTGTGTTGGGTGTGTTAACATGGGGGCGGACATTTACACTTTTCTATTTTAACGTACTTGCAGGGGTGTGTACCTAGGACTGCTCGGCAGTCGAACACACCCCCTGCCTCCCTGCATGGTCCGTGTTAGACTTGGATTGCTGTCAGTGTGCCCTCATGAATATGCATGGCACGCTGATGTCAGTCCGTTCAACTGCAGTTCCCGAGTAAGACATGTTTTGTCTTACACGGAGGGTTCGTGAATTCAGGGGATCATTTTTTATTGCAGTCATTCCCCCAGATTTACTAACCTTCCATGCAGGACTAGCTTAGTCCTGCATGGAAGCCGCCGTTTAGGAGCAGGACAGCAGTGTGCCATGCATATTAATGAAGGTACGCTGCCTGAGCTCCTAATCTTACACAGAGCGTATGAGTGCAGGGGGCGTGTCTGAGAGCAGAGCTTTCAGAATATACATGCCCCTGCAATGAAGAACAGCATACAAATCCTTAAAGAATGAGCTAGACTGCTCATAGGGTACACATACCCCCAGCAACATCCCCCCACGTGTACAAGAGCAATAATTAAAACAACAAATATATAAAGTTTTTTTTTGAAACGGATCAAATTTAAACATAGGTGCATGAGTTTGCCCATCACTTAGCTATGGTTAATGCAGCTTAAATGGCAGAAGAGGATAAAAATCAAGATATTTGCAACTTAAGTTGCATCATAAAAGTGTAATGGGCAGAGCACTCGCCTTATGAGCAGTCATTTCCAGTTCAAGTCCCCCTACAGCACTTTCCATGTCAAATCACTTTATGACCAATATTTTTAGTTGACTAGTCTACTAAATAACATATATTTGTGAAATGGAGTACTGCATTAAATGCAGATGTGAGGAATCAGTATCATAATGTTGCAAAGTCCACAGATAATCATGTGCCCCATACAGTATATGTACACAGGAATCAGGGATACAAATGGAAGGTAAAATGTGTAATAAATGATAAATCCATACAGCATCCAAATCCCACACCTTCCCAAGAACCATTAGACATTACTGTATAAATTAGTGTAGTGGTAAGTGGGAGTAAGTACTAGTAAACAAGTGTAAGCACTATTAAGTAGTAGCAAGCAGAAGTAAGCATATTTAAGCACTAGTAAGGGGGTTTATGCCCGTTTGTGCAGGGGTAAACAATGCGCACACAGGTTAGGCAATATTGAAGCTAACTCCCTGTAAGCATATTTAACCGGAGTTTAGCATTGTTTACCTTCACACAAACCCACTTACAAGTGCTTAAAAGTGCCTTAATCAGTCTGTATGCAACAGCTGCTGTTCTGGCCGGAAACAAATGAACAGCCTGGGCACTATAGTCACAGTAGGTAACCACTAAGCCATCACAGCAGTACATATGATTGAGGTATCACCAAACAAATCCTCACTATGGGAAAAACAAACTGAACATGTGAAAAGAATCTGTATACAGTCTTATGTTGTATAACCTACTACATAACACAAATATGTGAACTGGAGTACTGCAGTAAGCCAAGATGTGAGGTGTAATTGTAATAAAGTGTGGAAGTCCCCTAATAAACACAAGAACCCCATACAGTGTACATACACATGAATCATGGATACCAGACACATATATAACATGTAATGAATAATAAATCAATGCCAAAAAGCAAATATAATGCAAATTAGATATTGAGCAATGATAAGCATTGCACAGCCCAGCTTAGTATGTGTAAGCAATGTGTAGGCCAGCTAACTTAATTTGCCCATTCGTATACCCCTTCAAGCAATGCCAACCTTAGGTAAGCAGGTTTTCCCATAGCTTAGCCTTTTCAAAACCGTCCAATCATGGCAAAGTGTGGGAAATCAGCCCTATTTAAACTCAACAGGTGGGAATACATCTCTTAAATGGTTGTAGCTTCCCCTTGCAGGCACCAGGTCTGGAATGGGAGAGAGTGTGCACTTTTGGGCACAACACTGGGGCATCCAGGAGTCCAGAGTCATGGCAGGACTCCTTGTCAAAGACCATGAGCAGAGATTGCTACAGGGCCAGTACCAGGGATCCCAATATAAAGTGGAAGCTTGGGGCCATCTCGCTCGTGACCTCACCAGTGCCACTGGCATACCCTGAACTGGTGAGCAGATCAGGCATCACTATGCTGACCTGAAGCGGTGAAAGGGGGATCTCTTGGATCAGTGGATTGAAGATGCTAGGACAACAGGGGAGGTCCCAGCTGTGTGCAAGTATCACTCCATTACCTGTTTAATAACAGCAAGATCATGTATATTATGGATAGGTATGGCTAAATATCTTTCTAATGTCCTTCACAGTAGCAAGTGAGTGGGCTGTAAACCAGGAGGCCCATGGATGTTGTTTGTAGAGGTTGTGACATGAGCAGGTTAATAATGCTCTTGCATTACTGTCATAGGAAATAAATCTAAAAGTATTAGTAAGTTAATTGCCAGTATAAAACTTTTATTATTTAAGGCAAGTACTGCATACACCAGAGAATATGGCAGGAAGAGTCTCGTATAGGTTGCATGTAAATAAATGCTTGACTTCAACAATTGGCTAAGCTTGTGGTGTCATTCTAAGGGGATCCAGTATTTGTCTGCCTGGGATGACATGATCGACAGACCACGATGCTTTGCCAGAGATGGCCTGCACCTGTCGCCCTTAGGATTCCAGATACTGGCTAAGGCTCTTGCCACCCCTATAGTGCCTTTTTTAGGCAAGGTTCAAATGACAAATTCACCACCGTAACAGGTACATGCAAGCAAAATCTGAGGGTAATGCTACTCAATGCTAGAAGTCTAAACCTCAAAATGCACTCACTCGAGGCACTCCTTAAAATGGAGAACATTGACATCTGTGCAGTGACAGAGACATGGTTCAAAGCTCCAGAGAGCACCCCTGCATTACCAGGCTACAATTCATACCACACCTTTCGGCCACCTAACCCAGAACAAAGCACTAAAGGCGGAGGCGTGTCCATATTCATTAAGGATATCCACACCTCCAGGATAGTTGCACAGCATAGTGCATCCGAGATTATCCAAGTGCAACTAACTCTGGGCAAGACCGCAATCCAAATTGTAGCTTGCTACAGACCCCCCACCATGCCCCAGGATTCCCACTCCTCATTTCTTAATACACTGGAAAGTATTAAGGTACAACCCAACACCCTAATAATGGGCAATTTCAACTACCCCACCATTAACTGGGAAAACTACTCACGTACCAACTCTTTTGCTCAACGTTTTCTAGAATTCATAAATTCCAACGCATTGGATCAACTTATTGACATCCACACCAGGGGCAGCAATATCCTAGATCTTGTCATTACCAACATGGGAAACCAGTGTTCCACACCAGAGGTCAATTCCTTGTTGTTCAGATCAGACCACAAGCTAATCAGCCTAGACATCCACATCCCACCCTACCCTGAATTAGGGAAACCATTGTAATAAACTTCTCCAAAGCCAGCTTCACACTTCTTAAGACAGAAGTGGTAAACTTCATGACACCCATGCAGATGGATAATAGAGGTATGACTGCTGAATCCTATAGAAATGCACTTTATAAGCACTTACATGAGTGCATGTATCATGCTATCCCTAATAGAACCAAGATGTTATCTTCCAAAAAAAGGAAGCTAATCTGGGGGTTCTCTGCCATAAACAAACTCTACAACAGAAGAAATAAATTGTTGCAAAAAAGAGTAAAATCGCATTACTGGAGGAACTCCCTGGTCAACCTCAGTAAGAAGCTGAGATCCCTCATAAAATCCTCCAAAGCTAGTCACGAAAATAAAATTGCCACTGACTCTAAAGAGAACCACAAAGCATTCTATAGCTATGTCAAGAATCTCAATGGGAACACTCAGATCTGCTCTGAGTTACAGCACAATGGCAATAAATATACAGAATCAACTGATATTGCCAACATCCTAGCCTATAGGTTCATTGCTAACTTTACCCCCTCTCACCCACTAGAGGGCCCATCTCTATACCGGAAGAATATAAAGTTCTTATAAATACGGCTGCACAGGTAATAAACACACTCTCCAAAGCCAAGAACACAGCATCCATGGGACCTGACAATATCCCAGGCTGCATTCTACATGAACTACAGAATGAACTGGCACCCTACCTAAGTACCATGTTCAATCATAGCCTCACCTCAGGCTTTGTACCCACTGAATAGTGCACTGCGACAGTTATCCCACTCCACAAAGGGGGAGCCACGATGGACCCCGGGAACTACTGCCCCATTAGCCTGATGAGTCTGGTCTGCAAGGCCATGGAACATATCATTGTGGAACTCATAAACAAAGACATTGGTAATCTCCAAACTTTGGACCCTACCCAGTTTGGATTTGTAAAAGGCAGATCATGTCTCCTAAACCTGATTGACTTCTTTGAAGCAGTCACCAAAGCCATAGATGAGGGTAAAATGGTTCACACAGCTTATCTAGATCTCACCAAGGCTTTCAACACCATCCCCCACTCTGGAATTATAGATAAGCTCACTAAACTAGGTATAAATCCCTATGTCACAAGATGGGTTGCCAATTGGCTCATGGACAGAACCCACACTGTGAAAGTAACGGATTCCAAATCTGACTTCAGACCAGTAACAAGTGGCGTACCACAGGGTTCAGTCCTGGGTCCTCTTCTGTTTGGTATCTACTTCTCTGAAGTGCAGGCTAACACAGAAGGCCTTTGGCTAACAAAGTTTGCAGATGACTGCAAACTAGGAGTCATAATAAAAACTCCTAATGATGTGGACAAACTACAAAAGGGCCTCAATGAAACAGATACCTGGTGTCAAAGCCATGGCCTGAAGCTCAATGCCAAAAAGTGTATTGTCATCCCTTTTGGTAAAAACTCTGTACCCATGAACTACCACATAGCTGGTAGTCTACTTAATGCTGAAAATGTGATAAGAGACCTTGGGATACAGGTGGACAGTAGTCTCTCCTTTGATAATCACATCACCACAGTGGTCAGGAAATCCTTCTATGTGGCTCATCTCATCACAAAAGGATTCTCATCCAGAAAAAAAATAGGTCATTGTTCCCCTTTACTCATCACTCATTAGACCCATTATAGAGTACAATGCCCCTTTTGGTATGTACCTCACAAGACATCTACAACAACTGGAAAGACCACAGAAATACCTCACAAAGAGGATTACTGGCCTCAAACAGATGCCCTATGCAGACCGTCTAAAAAAACTACAGCTTTACTCCATCGCATATCGCCTACTCAGGGGCGATCTCTGCCTAACATACAAAGCTATGTCAAACCCAGAGCTGCTGGACATGCTCCACTTAAAGAAATTCCAATCCCTCTGAGCTACATGCTCTAGGGACCTAAACCTTGTCACTACAATAAACAGAACATGCTGGATGGATATATTCCTGTCCCAGAGACTTCCCATACTCTGGAACAGACTACCTATCTATGTCAAACAGAGCTCCTCATTAGCACTCTTCAAGAAAAATCTTGATGATTGGATGGGAAATGGAAAATTCACCCCAGGGATCACTTCTGTGACTCTGCTCGACAGGGGCACAGCAAAATAATTTTCTTGGGTGGCAAAAGCCAGGGTACATTTTTGGCTAGGCGTATATAGGCCCTAGGGCCAATAGCCTAGTAGCTACCTATGAACCTATAAAAGCATAATAGCCTGACAATAAAGGTCTAACTGCTGGACTGCATGTGTTTACGCTGGTATCATAAGGCAATGTAGATTTGCAATCACTTAATAGTACTGTTGTATTAAGCACTGTTACCCACACTGTGCAATATAAATAAAATGTGTAGGAATGTCTGTATGTGACTGGTGTAATCCCCAGAGGTCATTTAGTAAAACAGAGAGACATAGACAGAAAACAGTGAAAAGGCAGACAACAAAATCTAAGTAGCACATGCAACTGACAAATGAACTGTTGCATTTTTAGTACACACAGCCATGGTTCAAATCCTAAGAGTGGTAGAAGTCTGCATACAAGGTCATACGCCACAATTGTACAGATATGTCCAGAATGTCCAGTAAATTGGACCATATTTGCTGCCTGTCACTCTGTACCCCTGGGAAATCAGTGGGATGATCCTAGATGTATAAGCTGCAAACAAAAAATACAACTGATTGTCACACATCTATAAGAGCATACCTGTTACTATAGCAACTCCCCAAACTGTTTTGAGAATAATAAGCCAAGTATGTCCCATCTACACCCCCATGTTGTCAAGCTGTGATCATATTGTGTACAATAACAGAGTGAAATGTAAGTGCTTAATACTAATGTGAAATCTGTTACTTTGTGTGGCAACATCCAGGTAGTGCTAACAAACATTGCTCCCACAGCTCAGTCAGATACGAACACTGTGCCCAGAAATAAAAGATTGATATCCTGTACTGTTACTGTTTACTCTGGTATTGTATGGCATTGTTATTGTTACAGTTGCTCTGAATAATAAGGTATTACTCATCACTGTCACCCACACTTTGCTACATAATATAACTGCCTAGGAAATCCTGTATAAGAGTGATGTAATACAAGGTCAAAATGTAAAACCACAGGAGAATTATACACAGAAATCAGATAAGAGATGTACAGCAATATTTATATAGCACACACAACTTGTGATGGACAGTGTTTTAGTGTTAGCGGACACAGCCATGGTATTAATCCTGGGAGTGGAAGTAGGCTGCATACAGAATCGTACTCCACAACTGTACAGATATGTCCAGAATGTCCAGTATATTGGCCCATATCTACTGCCTGTCACCCTGTCCCCCTGGGAAATAAGTGGAATGATCCCAGATGTTTAGGCAGCAAACAGGAAATGCAACTGATTGTCACACAGCTATAAGAACAAACCTGTCAGACTTGCAACTCCCCAAAATGTTATGAGAGTAATAAGCCATGTATGTCCCATATGCACCCCCATTTTGTCAAGCTGTGACCAGAGTGTGTAACGCAACAGAGTGATATGTGTGTGCATAATACTAGTGTGGATTCTGGTAATTTGTGTGGCAACATTCATGCAGTGCTAACAAACATTGCTCCCACAGGTCCGTCAGATATGTACATTGTGCCTAGAAATACTGTTTACTCTGCTATTGTATGGCATTGAATAATATAGCAACAACCCATGCCTGGGTGTGGGTAATGCTGAAATTACCCATGGTTGGTGTGGTTTGGTCATGAGGATGAAGCCCGAGTGGCCAAACAAAGCCAACCGTGGGTAAATCCAGCATTACCCACACCCAGAAGTGGGTTATTGCTATTGCACAATGACATTATTTAAAAAAAAATAATAATGTACTGCGTATGCGTATACTTACGCAGGACATCAGAGCTGTGGGCAAAAGCAATGGAGAAAGCAAGATCTCCGTTGCTTTTTACAAAGTGCCTCGCTATGTTAAATGAGTTTAACATAGTGAGACAGCTTTAAAAAAAGCAACAGAGAATCTCTGTTGCTTTTTTTAAAGCTGTCTCGCTAGGTTAAACCCATTTAATCTGAGACAGTTTTGAAAAAAAACAATGGAGAAAGCAAGATCTCCATTGCTTTTTAAAGTGTCTCGGTATGTTAAATGGGTTTAACATAGTGAGACAGCTTTAAAAAAAGCAACGGAGATGCTCCTCAGTAGATAACAATACTAGACAATATTAAACTATACTCGGTGAGGGGGGGGGGTTGTACCCCTACCCCCCACCCCCACTTTATTATTTTCACTCCGAGATTGTAGTACAGTGGCGAAAAGGGCAGATACACTCTCAGTACTATTTTTGGTGAAATGGATTTTCAGCGAAATGACACTGATCCATATATACAGATATGTATCTATAGATATAAAAGAGAACATAACAAAAACATATATGTCTACATGCACCGTTAATGGGGGTGAGGAGGCCCAAACAGCCTACATCTTGCATGTATTGATACCCCCCCCTCAGCCAAACATGTCTGCCCTGCAATACTATACCAGCTGTTGCACATCCAATAACCAGGACCTGATACAACATGGGCACAATATGTTAACAGTACTCCATCCCACCTGTATGATGTCAGGCTGGTATCAGTAACATATCATGCAGAACAGTCTGGCTACCATAGGGAATGTATAATGTGGAAGCAATCAACATTCCTAAGATACAATTGCACAGACACATATATGCAGATACACACATACACACGCACACACACATATATATATATATATATATATATATATATATATAGATAGATAGATAGATATGTAACTACACATACACACACAGAGATATGTATAGGAAGATACATATGTAAAAGGTGCACACAATATGGAACAGCCACTATGCCTACAGTTGCCACCTTACCAACTGGACACTATATGAGCCACCCATACAAATGACAATTGTTGCATGCAACATATACCCACAGAGAGGTCAAAGGATATAACACCACACACAGGTTTGCATACATGGGAAAGATCTATTTGTGTACTATTATAGTTGCCATGTCATATAGCTGTTTAGACTCTGACATACATATAAACAGACTAGTGAAACTGTGAAACAGTTATATTAATACAGTATTCTGGAAATGTGTACATATATTGCTGTCCAGGCCGAGGCCTTCAAGTAGTGAAATAGTAAAGCAGATTGGGCCACAGGATAACAATCAATCAACAGTAAGTAATGCAGATGTATAGTCCAGCAGCCTCTATCTACACTCTGTACACAATCCCTAGGGGGTAAAGACTTCAGCTGACACAATGGGATGTATCTGTTACATAACAAGGCATAACTGACACCATCACAATCACAGTGACAAACATAACAGTCCGTATGGCAGGAAGCAGTAGGCCTGCATTTACCCAAGGTGAATTGTATGGTAATGTAAATCCAGATACCTTAGGGCAGCTTACCCCTGATAACCCCACATGTTGTAACAGCCTAGGCTAGTTATGGTGCATCCTCCCACATAGACTGACATACAGTGCCATATACCACTGTTGCATACACTGGCCTCTGAGGTGCATAAGGCCACATATGTATTGTGTAGATGAAGCCCACACATATGTGGACCCAACCCCACATTATGTGTGGGGGCCACAACAGCAGTGGAATGATGGCAGGAATGGCAGCATGACATACTCACAGCACACTACATAACAACCCCTGACAGCATGTCATATGGACAAAGCCTGGTATGTAGGTGGAGGACAGAGGCTGGAACACAGGCCCATATGTGATATACAGTTGTCATACACTAAGCAAGTCATCAGTGTTACAGGATTGTCTGCAATATACCCTTAGTCAAACATACAAAGTTAGAAAGACAAATGGATGTAGCCATCTACTGATAGCACTCAACACACGCACACACACTGCCAGTGATATATCTGACACAAGACCTGTGCGATGGACAGACAAAACATAACAGGCACACCTCTGGCCATCAAGTGGATAGGCCTACAGTTGAGAGCTATGCAGACAGACTGCATTCCATGTTAAACTAGTATGTGCACACAGACCCTGTAACACCAGTGCTATACAATGCATACAACAACACTACTCACACTCTGTCTGTATTTCTGGAACCTCATACAAATATGTAGCTGGCCTGAGTGTGCAAGTTCTATTGTAAGAGGTATTGCTACCTGCTGTCTGTAACACTGCTGCCCACACACAGGAAGGATCTCCACCATACAGGAAAGGTAAAGGGACCACACCCACATGAAGTAGGGATTTATAGAGGTGGATTGCCATGACAGTGGTAATTGGAAGTACTACACAGCATGCTGCATGCAGGTAGCAAGTGGATGACACTGTGTAGAGGCCATCACCTGATCATGTGCATCACCTACAAAATCCATTCTGCAATCTGTGCAAAGCAGCTCAATCCATTTACTGGAGAGAGACCGAGAAGGTAGAGAGAGAGAGAGTGAGTGAGTGAAAGGAAAAAAAAAAAAAAAAAAACATCCATCCAGCAAACTATCCAGAAGAGACATCATTCCAACAACAAGTATGTGAAGTATATATATGCATGTAATTGTCAGCAGTAACTGGTCCATAATAATGGGATAGATGATGTGGAATGATTTATATGTGCCATCAGGTGTTGTTGTTGTAATGATGTTCAGCTGAACAACTGCTAAGGACAATAGAGTCTTTCCCTGTGGGTAGTGGGCCATATCCATCAACTGTGCAGAGCAGCACTGACTGATAAGATGTAAGCCATCATAGTGTCTGTTGTGTAATGGGAAACATGTAGATTACTGTGGCCAATAGCTGGTGGTGGAAGTAATTCCATAATGATGGACTGTGGGTTTCACAGCCCACCACTTGCAGGGTAGTCAGGTTAACTTCTTTGTAGCATGCTGAAATGCCATAGGTGTGTATTAGGGTTACCTGCAATCTGGCCATACATATACCCCCCTAATGTTAGGATGTGTCCATATGTGGCACCTGTCTGTGCTGTAGCAAGGCATAACAGTGCAGCTGTGCAGGAAGATGAATTTACCCTATATATATATATATATATATATATATATATATATATATATATATATATATATATATATATATATATATATATATATATATATATATACTGATATATATATATATATTTATATATATATATATATATATATATATATATATATATATATATATATATATATATATATATATATATATATATATATATATATATATATATATATATATATATAGGTCTACTTGAATACACCGACATGCCAAAACACAAATGACAAGAACACTGAGACCGGAAGATTGACAACTGAGATGACCGACAGTTTAAAAGCTCGACGTTGAGAACACCGACATGTTAAGGTAAGTGTGCGATAGTGACAGACTTTAGGGTTAGGGGTGGGTTAAGTGAGTTAGGGTTAGGGTGCAGGTAAGGTAAGTGTGTGACAGTGACAGACTTTAGGGTTAGGGGTGGGTTAATTGAGTTAGGGATAGGGCATGGGTTAGGTGAGTGTGCGATAGTGACAGACCTTAGGGTTAGGGTTTGGGTTTAGGTTAATGCATAGATGGTTGTGTATGTAAGGTTTTGTGTAAGTTTGTAAGGTTTTTGGTGTGCTTGTGTTGTGTGTGTGTTTTTCGGAAAAGGTATTTGTTTTGTTTTGTTGATTGTGGGGATTGTGGTTTGTTGGGCATGTGAAGTTTCGTGGTTTTAAACTGTCTGTCATGTTTATCTCGATCTTCCGGTCCTAGTTGTTCTTGTCGGTGTTTTCAAGTAGACCCATATATAAATATATATATATATATATATATATATATATATATATAATATATATATATATATATATATATATATATTATATATATATATATATATATATATATATATATATATATATATATGTACATATATATACATTATATATTATATATATATATTATATATATATATATATATATACATATATATACATATTCTATTACATGTTTGTTTGGCATTGTCGAATCGCAGACGCTCCAACCAAATGTAAATGTAAATGTCGAACGCAGCATTTCAGTGCAGTCGAATTTTGAAAATGTCGACTACACTGAAATGCTCCTACCCACCTGGCATACTGCACCCCCCACACCCCTCTACTTATATATACAAACTCCGAGATTGCACTACAATGAGGGTAAGGGTACATTTCCCCATCCCCACTATAGTGCAATCTGCACTGCAATGTTGGAGCTGACAACAGCGGCCATTCGCTCTTGTCAGCTTCAACATTGTGGTGATTGCCCTAACGGTTCCGCTATGTGGTTTTCGCACATAGTTTGTTCGTCTAAAAGACAAACAAACATGTGATAGTAAACCTAAATATATATATATATATATATATATATGTATATATATATATATATATATATATATATATATGTCCACAAATTTACAGATATCCTTATGTAGACATATATAGAAAACACATATATACAACATCATATATATCTACTCATATATAGATATATACCTATATGCAAATGTCTACACATACAGTGCTGCATGCTATGTGCGAGGGAACAGGACACATAGCAATTTACACAGATATATATATATATATATATATATATAGCTGTCAGTGTGTGCAACATGAACGGGTATGTCACATGTGATCCCCTTGTTGGGACCACATTGCTCTTGTCTGTGAAGTAGGGAATGGGAATATAGGGAAGTATGTCAGGTATAGTTTTGGAGGTGGTCCAAGTTGGTAGATACAGAGTACAGTCTACAGGGGTGGTATGTGACACATGTGGTGAGTATACACCCTGGATGGTGTGCGTGGTCTGTGATGTTGAGGCCCCATGGGCCTCGATATGGACACAGTGAGAACAAGCCTCCCACCCACTGCTACTCACAACAGCAGTCCACGTCCCGAAGGTGGCCAGGTAACATGGGCAGATGAGTTTGCAGAGGTGGTTCTGCTGGCAAATATTCCCTAAACATGCCATTGTGTCACTGTTATAGAACATATGTTGGTAGTAATAGCCTACACAATCCTGGAACATGTCCAACAGCATGTTTAGATATCCCCAATAACACAGAGTGTTAGGTGTGCAGCAATCAAATAGCAAGCATACCACAGACATATATGGAACCATAGTGGCTCTGACAGTGGCATGCAGGTGAATAGTCTGTAACAGGCCAGCAATTGATACTGTCCACACAGGGACATGGCTACAAACACATAGCATAATGTGTGGTACAATACGATATCTGTCCTACTGGTAGGTAATCTGTAGCCATACCTATTGAGTTGTGTGTACATTTTGTTGTCACTGATATGGTGGGGGGGTGACAGAGATCTGTATTAAGAACTGTGGTAACTTTGCTGTATGAGTTGCTCAGACCTGTTTCCATCTTTATGTTTTTCAGGCAAGATGTCACATGGATGGCTCCCAGCTTACTCAGCTGCTAAAAATGAAATAGTGCTAAACCACCTAATCCAGCACTACCCTGTCCTGTTTGGCCAGGCTACCCATGAACAGCAGGAGTGGACTGGCCTGTGGAATGATCCTAGTCCACAAGATCAATGATGTCGGACTGCACAACCTTAGTTATGAGCAGGTCCGCCATCATTTTTCTGACCTGCTTTGCAATGCCCGTCGGCACGCTGCTGCAGTCCAGGGCTGTCACTTTGCAACAGGGGGGGTCATGCCATCCACCCTCCGACATGTGTTGAGGAGCTCCTCGCCAGCCTCATGGCACCTGCCCATCTGCATAGCCAACAGCTGCTGGACATCATTGTGGAGGTGGGTGCTACCCATATACTGGCCAAGGAACGTGCAGGTAAGGCCACAGGGCAAATCAGTAGACCACTGTTGCATATGCATCTGCATCTGTACAGGTAGAACATGCATATCTGACATGTCATAGATATAGTAGAGATAAACAGATGTGCATACGTGGTAGTATTGACATGTGCTGTTGATGTCTTGTGATGTTGCACCCACCCTGTAGCAATACCACAGGTGTGGCCACTGACTTTGCATCTCTCACCCTCTTATGCAGGTCCATCCAGTACACCACCAAGGCAGCAGCTGGTGAGTATGGTTTATGATGATGCTTGCTGATATACCGGGCATGTAATGGCTATGTTATATTCCATGTACACATCTAACACACCTACCTAGAATGCATACTGTACATGTGCACATATTGTTGCTGTTAAATGCACGGCATCACAGTGGTGACCATGATGGGGTATTGGAAGGGTAGGTAAGACACCTGCAAGATAACTAACATCCTGTCATTGCAGAATGTGTCCACAGGGAGTAACATAATGGTGGGAGACATGGCCTACAGTAAGGACATGTGTGAAACATCACCCATATTCAGTGCAAAAACAGTGTATATACCAGTAGTACAATGGCAACTGTTACAGAGTTACATTATGGCATAATGTATTACTGTGGTCCACATTATCAGCTGGGACGAGGCTGTGGTGTTCAGTGTATGGGACACTGCAAACTGACACACATGTGTAGGCCTTACTTATACGTTCATAGGTAGGTACCAGGCTATTGGCCCTAGGGCCTATATAAGCCTAGCCAAAAAATGTACCCTGCCTTTCACCACCCAAGAAAATTATTTTCATGTGCCCCTGTCGAGCAGAGCCACAGAAATGATCCCTGGGGTGAATTTCCCATTTCCCATCCAATCATCAAAAATTTTCTTGAAGAGTGTTAATGAGGAGCTCTGTTTGACATAGATAGGTTATCTGTTCCACTTGTCAAGCATCTGCAAACAGGCTGAAGGTGGGGAGGGGGTGTCAGCATGACACACCAGAGTATTGCAGCAGGGATCTTAAGGATCTTAGGAATGGCTGTATCTGCACACAGTCAGGTTCAGGAACTGTGGCATATGTAATCTTACCCCCACAGCAACAGTGACGGCAGTGTATGAACAAGGGATGTGCACATGAGTAGACCTTGCAATCATGCAAATCCAGGGGACATGTGTAGGGCAGATTGAACATACACTGGCAAATGCCAATGGCCCATGCCAGTATTCCCCTGCCAGGAGAAGTGACTGCTGTAGTACACATAATAGCTGCAACAAACCGTCATGATAAGGGTGTGCACACTTATGCACACACGGAGTGCAGGCATCACGGTTAGCATCCACACACCTAACACATTCCATAGACACTGCATGTGAATTTACAGCACATATGTCACATATCGGGCTCATGTACTAGTAATATATGCGGTGATTTGGTCCTTTGGCAGATCACGGAAGGGTGCGTCATATCAATAAGGGTGTGTACATTCCCCATAGCCTGGTATGCTCCGACAGTTGTCATTGTAATAGTATTGGATTGGTCATACATGGTCTGCTGATGTTGAGATCTGTAAACCAGACATCAGGCATTCACAAATCACATCTGTCCACATATCATCCCTGGTATGTGTTGATGAAAAACATAGGGGCTGTGAGCATTAGAGCTGACATAACTGGCACAGTGCTACACATTCAGCAATGGGTTGTACACCTGTGAGATTTGGTGCACAGTACATGGCAGGGTGTAGAACAGGTACACAGCAATACTGTGTACATGGGCGCAGTGGAATCAAGGGGATGGGACATCACCTACTAACACAGCACATGCATCACACACATGTATACTGTTGCTAGCATGGATTGACTATAGCTGCACTGCATGTTGTTGTGTACCATATGGTATGCATATTGACAGATGGGTAATAGGAGGACTGTGTGTATTATCATTGTGCAGCCTCACCTGTATGTGTGTGTGTGTCTCGGTGGGTAGTTATTTTGTCTGTAGGGTCACTCTGGTGAAGTGGAGGGAGGATGATTTATGTAGGATGCATGTGTGTGTGTGTGTTTGTGTGGGTGTCCATGTATGCACATGTGTTGATACAGCAGTTCTTCCCTTTGGGATCGTGCAGTACATGGACATGGACTGTCACATAACACACCACAAATACTTGTCATGTATGTAATCACAGGACAGCTGATAGTATAATTAGTTCTGTATCATGGAACATGCATTGGTAGGGTAGGTAGACACCAGGTATACCCTTAATATCGCATTCAGCAGAGTGGTGACTGACAACCCATGTATGCAGCACTACAGATGCATTGGGGAATTACTACACAACACCAGGAAGTGTATCCATATATTACAGTTGTTACATGATAGGTTGATTGAGCAGCATATCTGAAATGTACTGAGCAATACTTACACATGACACTCCAATGCGTGATAGTATGGAGTAAACATAGTAGCCCCTCACATATAGCGGCTATGCTCACGATGTCCAGATATACACAGGGTGAACACTGAATGACAGCAGTGAGGCCATGTAAAAACACTCTACTCATGTCTGGGAGGTAATGGAGTAACAGGTCTTGTGTTGTGATCACTTATCTAGGAATTTAGAGGAATGATACGCTAATGAGTAGTATTAATGAGTGCATGTTACCAAGTGTGATGCAGGATGGAGAACACATAGGAATAAATGTGGGTCTGTCTGTAAAGTAATGGACAGGTAGGTATTAAGGTGGTGTGTGTGTGTGTGTGTGTGTGTGTGTGTGTGTGTGTGTGTGTGTGTGTGTGTGTGTGTGTACTCTTATGCAATTCTCTACAGGTCTTAAAGTGTGTTTATTATTTTTCCCCACAGGTGGTGAGGTGGGTCAGGGTCCCTCTTGCATGCAATCTGATGTTGATGTCCATACAGACACCGAAGATGATGATAGTACTGTTGAGGCACAGGTGGGGTTATCAGGGGCCAAAACAGTGCCATTATATGACATCCCCTTTTTAGCCATCCCAACCCTGCACACAGTTTCAGTGCCTATACATACCCAATCACCAGTGGCGTAGCGGAGGGACAGCTGATGTTTCGTGGCAGCGCACAGGAGAGTGTGGTAACCAATGCTACTGTGTCTTGTCACAGCAGGCATAGCTGGATGTCCAGCAGGGCATCACGTAGGCAGATGTCCTAGGGTGCTTGTGGTAGGGCCACTGGTTATCCATCAGGGCACCACAGAAGCAGATGTCCTAGGGTGATTGTGGTAGGGGCGCTGGTCATCATGCCCCTGGCAGACGCACCAAAACTGGTACCACCAGGCCCATGTTTCAGACTGTCATGGCGGTGCAGGCATGTATGGAATGTTACACCAGACAGGGCCTGAGGCTGCAGAGGGCTGCTCTCACATCTGTAAGTGACAACTTCCGTGAACTGTCTGGAGCCATCCATGCTTATACCGAGTTCATGAATAGATGGTCTGATGAGATGATGGCCCTCATCGACCTTGGTTTGCCCATGCTTGAAAATGTGGTGGGAGTGTGGTGATGGCTGTATGGACGTAGGCCAGCAACACCAACAGCTGGCAGTCAAAGTGGACATGCTAGGACACCAAGTTGCTCCCGTAGTGGCAGTACCAGCCCCAGCATTGTGGGGGGGGGGCTGTCCACACCACACTACAGCAGGCCATGAGCACATGGTCCTGGCCAGTCCCAGGAGTGACCTGGTTACAGCGAACATCTGTCATCCTCAGGGAAGCATAGCACATCAAGGTCTGTACCTGGATGTGCCCATGGAACCCTTGGCAGGCACAATCCACATGTCCATGGCCGGAGGCAGTGAACTACACACCCTGCCAGCTATGGTCTGCAGCTGTCCATAAACACCTGTGTAGGGCAGCCACATTGCAGAATTGTGAGCATGCATACCCACACACTATACAAACACACCCAGGGCAACCCCCATACCTACACACACCACATCACCACGCACAGTTTACTTCAATACTCCCCTCACCCACACACATGGTGTCAAATGTATGGCCGGCCGATCCTCGGCCTCTGGCAAACCAACAACACACCCTGTGCATATGATGATACCTGTGCCACATCCCTGTCATCCATAACATTGATGCAGGGACAGACTAATAAGATTCTGAGGCACACGGTGACTGTACTACAGTGTACCAAAGTACTGCAGTGTAACATGTTGTCAGGAGTAAAGTTTAATGCATACATGTCAGGTAGTGTCAGCAATAATGCATTATAGCTGTTAGTAACACTGGTTGATTGTGGTCTCCATAATGTTATCCATTTGTGTTGTAGGTGTGCATTTGTCAGCAGGAGGATGGTCTGCAGTCATATTCTACAAGGGGTATGGCACTGTGGTGACACCATGGCTGTGACATATCTGGAGTACAGGTGAACACATGTCACAGGTTTGTATAACAGTTATTGCCTGTGCCACATGGACAGGTGACCCGTTGGGACGTGTATAATCTGCAACCTGATGTAGACCCATCAAAATACACGCACACTCTTACTTGGCAACAGCGGGACTAGACCCCTACCTAGGTATGTAGTGCTACTGAAGTGTGTGGCTTTCATTGCACACACCACACAGCGTTTAGGGTGAGGTATGTTCCAGGTTACATGTTACATGCAGGACATCCCCAGACATGTACAATATGCTAATGGGGGATGTAATGGGTGTATATGGACAATACATAGTGTGACATACCTTCATATACATATTAACAGACACATAGGTAGACGCACATCCAAGAGACCTGGGCCTATCATTGCTAACTAACTTGACCATGTGTCCAATGTGTTACAGGTAGGCTGCACACAACACATGCATAACTGGGCTGGATTGTGGTATCAGTTACTTGTATTGTTGATGGTGACAGTGGTAACCATAAAGTGGTACATGATACATATATTGGGTGTACCTTGATGTAATAGTGTACACAGCACCCACATCCCGCAGTGGATATTGTACTCCCTGAAACCCATGATGACACCCTGACATACCCACCATCACACATTGTGCATGACTGCTATACACCCCATTGTACATCACAACAGTGGTACTACAGGGATATGCATCTAATGCACATGCCACAGGCATAGTTGGGTGTTGCATTGTCATGCCTCACCTATGGGCAGCAACAACACTATATGTACTACTGTGTGGCAATGGGTATTGCAATAGGAGTATGTGACCTTGGAATGCTGCACCCTACAGATATACGGACATGCACACATACACACACTTGCCAGAAGTCAATGGGTATCCCATACCTATCGACCCATTTGTATAACACCGTTGTGCTGGTACTGCAAAACTTATGTAGCCAGTAGGGAGAGGAGCATAACAGGGTACGTGTAATATCCCATACAGCAGCAGCCACAACTGACTATGGCAATGGATGTTGGGGTGGTTGTAAAGGTCCTAGGGAATTCCAAATTACAGGTGTGCTATCACACAGACACTGCTATACTCAGTAATGCACATGTACACATGTGTCAGTACTGGAGTGCTTTGCTGCATGTGGTCATAGCTGTGTACCTAGCTATTTTCCATGGAGAAATGGGTTGTGTAGGGGATGTGTGTACAGTAGTATACTACCACCTGCCAGGTGGGAGTTGTAGTGAGTGTGAATGTGTTCAAAAGCATCATACACCACACACACAGACACAGCGTGCCAGTACTGACATGCATGCATGCATTACTTCAAGAGTGTGTAGTGGTTGACTGTGCCAGAAGGCTATACAAGGTTAGGTGAAGGGTATACCTTGGCTTCAGACCACATGACAATGGTCTGCAGTATGGCTCAGGGGTGTAGTGTCTGGATTAGCCCACACAGATGGGTATTGTATTCACCATCCAGTCACCTGGGTAACTAATGTGTATGGCCATTGCTGTGCAATGCTTGCCATGTATGTGTTCTTTAGTCCATGACATGGACACTGTCTGGGATGTGCACAAGTCCCACATGCATACAGTGATATGTGGAACTGTACCTGGGGTGTCTGGCCCATGTTGTGTACACAGATTTTCATCAGCAGATGTGCCAGTTCTGGCCTCATGTAGTGGGAGCTGGTAATGGACAGCATGTTGACCCTGCACCTACATTGATAGCATGATACAAATATTCCCTGGTGTCAGTGGCACCTGTCCATACAGTGCATGTGTTTAAGGCATGGTATGTCCTTTGTGGGTCACATTTGATAGCACCACAGGTGTTGCAGGTGTCCAGTGTGGAACATAGGGAAGGCACACTGTCTGCATGTGCGTGCATATTGTACTGATGGACAGGGTGCCATACCCTCTTTAGTCCACTGCAGTCCCACCATGGTTACTATCTGTGGGCAATATGCAGAGTATTACCAACATAGCAGTTGTTGCCTAGGCAAGTGTGTTTGTGTATGAGATATGGGCTGGGAGTGTTCTCTGGGTAATACAAAGGTTGTTAACTTTGTTAAACAGGCCTTGATGTCACATGTAGGGGCAAGGATTGGCACCCCAGCCTCTTGCCTATTTTACATCTGTTATCCTTGTAAGGTGGACATTGTGACATATAATATGCCCCATATAAGAAATTTGCAAAACCCACTCCACAATGAGTACAATTGATACACACTCACAGCCACCTCCACACAGGATATGAATGTCAAACACAGACACAAACACTTGCCATGTGTTTGAATAGAACTCCTACCTAATTAGTTTATTACACTAAAGCATTACACAGTTATAGGACATGCCACGGAGTTTACTGGAGTACTTCCTCCCCAAAGGTGTATTTCACTGGGAATGACATCAGCAGGCTTGCCATGGAAGGTCAATTGAGGTTGTAGTGACTGTGAAAGGCCCCAAATGAATTAGGACCCCTACCAAAGTACTATAGCACACTACAGCATTACGCTGTTACAGGACGCACCATGGATAGTCCTGGAGTACTCTTTCACCAAAGGTATAATCCACTGGGAATGGCATCAGCAGGCTTGCCAAAGACGGTCGATTGAGGTTGTAGTGACTGTGAATGGCCCGAAAAGCATTGCTCCCTACACAGACAAAGAAACACAAACATCCACACTTGCCATGTGTGGGAATAGAACCCCTACCAAAGTACTTATCACCCTACAGCATTACACTGTTATAGGGTGCTCCATGGAGTTTACTGGAGTACTCCTTCCCCAATCCTTGTTTTCCCACCTCTCCTCGACTAGTTTAGACCAGTTTACAGGCATTGCTGTATTCTGGGCTGTGGTGTAGTTCCTGAGTTGTCCATTACCTTACTTGGATAGAAGGAAATTTCTTTGCTCACCAGTGGGAGTGGGGAGCCTTGAGCAGCCGATCTGTCCCTGTAGGAAGTGACCTCAGCACAAGAAGCTGTAGTAATTGGTTGTTTTGGACCATTTCTAGCTCTTTTGTAGTTCACTGTTTAAAATCAGCCTCTGGGCATTTTTTCTGGCTATACTGCTCAGACAAGCTCCTCGTGGTCCTGGAGAGTGGTCCTAGCTACAGGGAACTCAGAAAAGCGACTACTTTCTGGATTTAAGTATCTGTGCTTTTTTTCACTTGGAATAGCTTCTGTAGCTTACCCTGAACTAGCTTGAACTGTTTTTTAACTGTTTGCTGCATTATTTTAAAATCTGCACTTAAAGTTACATTTTAGTCAAATTTGATCGAAAGTTTGTTTGTTTGTTTGTTTGTTTGTTTGTTTAATTTAACTGTTGAGGCTGCCCACTAAAGTGTGCTAGCCTGTGTAACTGATTTATCACTGTTTCTGCATTTTCTGTGTGTTTCTATCAAAAAAACAAAAAAATAATCCTTGTTTTCCCGCCTCTTCTCGACTAGTTTAGACTAGTTTACAGGCATTGCTGTATTCTGGGCAGTGGTGTAATTCCTGTGTTGTCCATTACCTTACTTGGATAGAAGGAAGTTTCTTTGCTCACCAGTGGGAGTGGGGAGCCTTGAGCAGCCTACCTGTCCCTGTAGGAAGTGACCTCAGCACAAGAAGCTGTAGTAATTGGTTGTTTTGGACCATTTCTAGCTCTTTTGTAGTTCCCTGTTTAAAATCCACCTCTGGGCATTTTTTTTCTGGCTATACTGCTCAGTCAAGCTCCTTGTGGACCTAGCTACAGGGAACTCAGAAAAGTGACTACTTTCTGTATTTAAGTATCTGTGCTTTTTTTCACTTGAAATAGCTTCTGTTGCTTACCCTGAACTAGCTTGAACTGTTTTTTAACTGTTTGCTGCATTATTTTAAAATCTGCACTAAAAGTTACATTTTAGTCGAATTTGATCGAAAGTTTGTTTGTTTGTTTAATTTAACTGTTGAGGCTGCCCACTAAAGTGTGCTAGGCTGTGTAACTGATTTATCACTGTCTCTGCATTTTCTGTGTGTTTCTATCAAAAAAACAAAAAAACAAAAAAATAATCCTTGTTTTCCCACCTCTCGTCGACTAGTTTAGACCAGTTTACAGGCATTGTTGTATTCTGGGCTTTGGTGTAGTTCCTGTGTTGTCCATTACCTTACTTGGATAGAAGGAAGTTTCTTTGCTCACCAGTGGGAGTGGGGAGCCTTGAGCAGCCTACCTGTCCCTGTAGGAAGTGACCTCAGCACAAGAAGCTGTAGTAATTGGTTGTTTTGGACCATTTCTAGCTCTTTTGTAGTTCACTGTTTAAAATCCCCGTTTGCACGGCTTTGCGCGGTTGTGCGCATAGATTAAACAAGATTAAACGTCTTCTGGCTCCGCCAGGTCTGCTCTTCAAATTTTCCCTTAAGGAAGCTATACTCTTAGTATAATCAGACTACTCACTATATTATAAGCCTAGCACTTGTTCTCAATACTTCTCTACTAAGTAAGCACTCTTGTACTAAGTAAAGCACTACATCTACTTACCACCCCTGTGAATATCCACTTTCCTTAAAGGTACAGCACTCCCTTATACTGTTCTAGCATGTCGAGTGGTAGATTACTGGCATCCTCTCCAGTTCAGCTGGTCAATCTGGGTATCTTGAGACAATTCTACAAATGTCTCATGTACACAGATAACCCTCTCCTCCTCCCAACAAACACAAATACATGTGAGAGATGCATCTATATAGCCAAACTGGAGGCTGAACTCTCTCAACACAGGGCTGGCATGATCAGATAGGAGGAGATGGTAACCACACACACAACAGTCCCAGTCCCACATAGACCTACCACAACTGCAAACCAAACACATAAAAACACAAAGACATACTCGGAGGCTCTAATAAAAAACTTACCAAAACAACAGAGGCTCCCAAAGCAGACATCCAAAAATCCACCACCTCAAAACAAAACACATGCAACACATACTTCAATAAATCAGTGTGTCAACCAATCACAGCCCTTAAGGCCAAACACCATGCCTGATACACTAGTAATAGGTGACTCTATAGTGAGACACACTGATGTCCCGCTGACCAGGCTGAACAAGGAGAGGGTGACTGTGAGCTGTCTATCGGGAGCTAGGATCTGCCACATAACACATGCACTCAAGTCACTCCAAAGCAAGTACAAATATGACTCCGACATTGTCCATGCTGGTGTGAATGACCTGAGACGTACCTCCCTGGACTACATGAAAAGAGACATAGAGGAGCTCTCCGATTATGTAGCCCAGGCTGGTATGAACCTAACCCTGAGCAGCATCTTGCCCTCACCAAGAATGATACCACAATACAAAGACAAGATGATCAGCTTTAATAATTGGCTCAAGTACTGGTGTCATTCTAAGGGGATCCAATGTCTGTCTGCCTGGGATGACATGCTGGAAAAGCCATGCTGATTCGCAAGGGATGGCTTACACCTGTCACCACTGGGCTTCCGGATATTGGCTAAAGCTCTTGCCATCCCCATAGTGTCTTTTTTAGGCAAGGCTCAAATGACAAACCCACCTCCTTAGAAAACAAAAATGGAAAAAAACTAAGGGCAATGCTGCTCAATGCCAGAAGTCTAAATCTCAAGATGCAGGCACTTGATGCACTCCTCAGCATGGAGAACATCGACATCTGTGCAGTAACTGAAACCTGGTTCAATGCTGCTGAGAGCACCCCAGCGCTACCAGGCTATACCTCGTATCATGCTTTTCGGCCACAAAACCCGGGCCGAACCACAAAGGGAGGGGGAGTGTCCATATTCATCAAGGACACCCACACCTCCAGGTTAGTAGCAACACACGAAGCATCAGAGACCATACAGGTGCAACTAAACATAGGCAAAACTGCTATACAACTGGTAGCATGTTACAGACCACCCTCCCAATCTCAAGAACCCCACTCAGCCTTCCTGAAGACATTGGAGGATATGAATGTATCACAAAATACCATCATACTGGGAGACTTCAACTACCCAAACATAGATTGGGTACATTATTCTAGCCCTAATACCCTAGCCCAAAGGTTCCTGGAATTCATAAATTCAAATGCACTGGAACAACTAGTCACCTCTCCCACTAGGGGAGATAATATACTAGACTTGATCATCACAAACATGGTGACAAAATGCTCCACACCGGAAGTATACCCCTCACTGGTGAGATCTGACCACAAACTAATCACCCTGGATATACATATCCCACCTCCACCCCCAGCACAAAAGACCACAGTGAAAAACTTCTCAAAGCAGAATTCACTCTTCTTAAGACTGAGATGGTATCCTTTAAGCACACTGTGCTAGTGGATACCACATCCCACAATGCCAAATCCTTCACAAATGCTTTCTATGGACATCTCCAAGAATGCATGGATCATGCAATCCCAAATAAATCCAAGTCCCTCTCCACCAAAGGCAAGCGTCCTGTCTGGTGGACCTCAGCCATTAACAAATTGTATAACAAAAGAAGGAAGCTACTGCACGTCAGAGCAAAATCCCATGAAGGGAAGACATCTCTGATCAACATTAGCAGAAAACTACATTCTCTCATAAAAACATCCAAGGCCAACTTTGAGAGAAATATCGCTAAGGACACTAAAGATAACCACAAAGCCTTCTTCAGCTATGTTAGAAACCTGGGCAGAAACTCTCAGATATGCTCAGAGTTGGTTCACAACAACAAAAAATATACTGAATCCACAGATATTGCCAACATTCTGGCTGACAGGTTCAGTGCAAATTTCTCCCCTCCCTCACCCCCAATAGAAGAAATACTTATCCCAGCTGAATGTAATCTCCCTGTCATCTCAGATGTCCAAGTGAGAACTGCCCTAAACAAAGCTAAAAACACAGCATCAATGGGACCTGACGGTATCCCAGGTTGCGTGTTACGTGAACTCCAAGAGGAGCTAAACCCACACATAAAAATGCCATTTAACCTTAGCCTTACCTTGGGATATGTACCTGAACACTGGCGTACAGCAACAGTGGTCCCACTCCACAAAGGGGGTGCCTCTACAGACCCTGGAAACTACCGCCCCATAAGCTTAACCAGCCTGGTCTGCAAAGCTATGGAAAGAATCATTATGGAACTCATAAACAGAGACATAGGGGACCTACAGACACTTGACCGCACCCAGTTCGGGTTTGTAAAGAGCAGATCCTGCCTTTTGAACCTGGTTGACTTTTTCAAAACAGTCACTAGAGCCATTGATGAGGGCAAAGCAGTCCATACAGCCTACCTGGACTTGGCTAAGGCCTTCAACACAATACCCCACTCAGGCATCATAGATAAGCTCAGCAGCTTAAACGTAAATCCTTATGTCACTAGATGGGTTGCAAACTGGCTAAAGGACAGAACCCATAAAGTTAAAATCACTGGAGCAATGTCAGACTCAAAGCCAGTCACAAGTGGTGTCCCACAGGATCAGTCCTGGGACCCCTCTTGTTCGGCATTTATTTCTCAGATATTAAAGCAAACATGGGAGAGCTGCGGCTGACAAAGTTCGCAGATGACTGCAAACTAGGTGCCATAGTCGATACACCAGCGGACACATACATCCTACAAAAAGGCCTCACAGAAACGGACAACTGGTGCTGGAGTCATGGCCTTAAACTAAATGCCAAAAAATGTATAGTCATCCCCTTTGGGAAAAACAAAGTACTCACAAATTATCACATAGACAGCAACCCACTGAGTACGGAAAAAGTAATCAGAGACCTAGGGACCCAAGTCGACAGCGACCTCTCATTTGACACCCATGTTGCCAAAGTGGATAGAAAAACATTCTACCTTGCACACCTCATCATGAAGGGATTCACATCCAGATCCAAGGATGTCATTGTACCCCTATACTCCTCCCTCATCAGAGCCATGATTGAGTACAATGCCCCATTTGGTATGTACCTCACCCGGCATTTGCAACAGCTGGAGAGACCACAAAAGTACCTCACCAAGAGGATCATGGGTCTCCAACATATGTCTTATTCTGCCAGACTAAAGAAACTTCAGCTCTATTCAGTAGCATACCGCCTGCTCAGAGGTGATCTCTGCCTGACACACAAGGCCATGTCCAATCAGGATCTGATGGACATGCTCCACCTCAGAAAATCCAAATCCATCAGGACCATGAGAGCTAAAGACTTAAACCTTGGCACAAGTATGAATAGGACATGATAGATTCATAACCCAGAGGCTTCCCATGCTTTGGAACAAGATCCCAGTTCGTATTAGGCAGAGCCCCCCACTGACTCTCTTCAAGAGAAGTCTTGATGAGTGGATGGGAGATCGTAAGTTTACCCCAGGGGTCACATTTTATTTTTTTTTTTATTTTACATTTGGTGACCGGGGCTAGTAGCACCGACAAATATCCTTTTTTTGTAGAGGCCGGGAGAAAAGCTCCAATTACAAAAATTACAAAAATTAACAATCATTAAATAATAAAAGATAAATATAAAATAGGTAATAAGTTATACATTTTGTATGAATTTAATAACATAAAAGCCAAAAAAAAAAGAGAAAAAATCTGTCAGAGAGAAGTTGTTTAAGTCATGGATTACATACAACACATACAGTTTTAACAACTAAAAATATAAATATGTAGAGAAGAGAGAAAAAAAAAAGAGCAATCTCTAAATATATCTGTCTACAATAAAAGTTAGTTTTATAGTGGGAAAGTTAGGAGTAAATGAAAGGGGAAGTTGTGAGTAATTCAGAAGTAATTTCAGTCACTGCTAGACAGGGGCACAGTAAACTAATTCTATTATATAAGGGGGCCTTCATTGTGTCACTACTAGACAGAGGCACAGTATTCTAAATTTATTCCGTACATTTTTTGTACCATTTCATGGGATGGCAAAAGCCACATCACTATGGCTAGGCTTACAAATGCCCCCAGGGCAGATAGCCAAGTACTATACTATGAAACTATGAAACTATAAAGGTATATTTCACTGGGCATGACATCTCCAAGCTGCCAAAGTATGGCTTTTGAATTGTAGTGTGTGACTAGCCTAAAAAGCATCACTCCCTACACAGACAAAGAAACACACACACACATCCACACTTGCCATGTGTGGGAATAGAACCCATACCAAAGTACTATATCACACTATAGCATTACGCTATTACAGGATGTACCACAGAGATCTGGGCTACTCCTTTCCAAAGGGTGTATTTCACAGTGAATGACATCAGCAGGCTTGCCAAAGTAGGGCATTTGAATTGTCGTGAGTGTGACTAGCCTAAAAAGGCATTGCTCCCTACACAGACAGAGACAAAGACACACAGTTGTCATGTCTGGGATTAGAACTCCTAAGTAAATAGTTTATCACACTACAGCACTACACTGTTATAGGATGTGCCACAGAGATTATGGGCTTATTCCCATCCCAAAGATATATTTCAAAGTGAATGACATCAGCAGCCTTTCCAAAGTAGGGCATTTGAATTGTGAGTGTGACTAGCCTGAAAAGCATTGCTCCCCACACAGGCAGAGACCACACACACAGACACACACACACACACACACACACACACACACACACACACACACACACACACACACACACACACACACATACACAGTTGCCATGTCTGGGATTAGAACTCCTGTCTAACTAGCTTATCACATTATAGCATTACACAAGGTATAGGATGCACCACAGAGATTACTGGTTTGCTTTTTTCCCAAAGGTGTATTTTAAAGTGAATGACATCAGCAGCCTTGCCAAAGTAGGGCATTTAAATTGTAGTGAATGTGACTTGCCTAAAAACATTGCTCCCTATACAGACACACAATTGCCATGTCTGGGATTGGAACTCCTACCTATCTAGCTTATCACACTACAGCATTACCCAGTTATAGGACATGTCACAGAGATTACTGGGCTATTCCTTTCTAAAAGGTGTATTCCAAAGTGAAAGACATTAGCAGGCTTGTCATAATAGTGCTATGGGGAGAGCGGTGTGTGTGCATGGGCCATAACCCATTCATCTAGAGGTTGACACACCACACTCAGGCACATGCAGGTTCATATTCCGCAGGTACATCTATACAACTGATAGATGACTACTGCCTTGTACAGTCATGTTGCACAGCTACCAGTTGCACCACAGAGTATGTAATGTTGAGGGATACCAGTGGCAAATTTCTACAGTGAGTGACACTTGCATATCATGTGGTTGTAGCCATCTGGCTGTGTACTGGGTGGGACAGGCCTCATGATGGAAGGCTCTTTGCCACTCTCACTCTCTTCTACACATCTATGTATGTGTACTTTTAGCATATTATAGGGTGTTGTCCTTGGATATATGTGTGTATTCCTATCCAATGTGTATGCAAAACATGACTGGTGCATACTGAGGAGTGTATGCACTAACATCTGCAACTGTCAGATATGTATGGTCCACTGTTGGGATGCATGGGCTTCATTTGTTTAAGTGTGTGAGCATGCTCAGAATGACCTTTCAGTCTGTTGGTGTCTGACATTGCCTTCATTTCTCTAAGTGTGTGAGCATGTCCAGTATGCCCTTCTGTATTGGATGTGTGCATCCATTCCAGGTAGTTTGTACTCCAGTGCAGACCTTTGTGTTTTACACCTACAGGTAGCAAACTGTTTCTGCAGAATATCTGGAGATCAGTTGGCAATATGGGGTCAAACTGTGCAAGGGATAGTGTGTACTGTAGGTAATTGTGTCTGTGCTGCTTGTGTTACATGGTACTGGTGTTAGCAGAGATATTCAGACATGTGTACTGTTATACACTGTGATGTTTTATGTCCTCAAGTACTGTCAGGTGGGCATTTTTGCTCACAGTGATGTCCTGGGGAACACAGGGTGAATGCAGCTGTATCCAGTATTGTGGTCCACGCCTACATATTCATGAAAAGTTATGCCATTCTGGAGGGGGAGCTGCAGACATTTGCAGATGGGTCTGGGTATCCAGTTCGGTATCTTGGTACAGTGTTGGCAGGGGATCCCATACTTGTACATCCATCGACATGAGAGTATGGTCTTATCTTGCTGTGGCAATACCTCACAGCTGTACAGATTCACACAGGTTACCCAGAGGCAGGGGTCATAAATCAGGACATTACTGCTACTGTGGTGTACTGGAGGTCTGCAGCCAACCATATTTGTGTTTGCAGCCAGGGATAGTATGTGCTCATGGCTATGTGTCGGACCTTGCACATTCCATGCTGCCCATGCTCCCACCACCCCCGTATTATTCTATCCTCTACCATATATTGTGCATACATTCTCAAATACTTTCCCTATAGTTATCACCTCATCATAGCTGTGGTTTGGTGTTGGTCCACAGTTCATGGTGTGGGACATGGTGGACATGTTACTGTGGTATGTCTTGGCCTTGCATATGGCTTATGTGGCATATGTTATGTTATTTGTGTGTCCATGACATAACATACATTGGCAGTACGGGTGAGATGCAGGCCTTTGGCAGAGGCCTGTAGGCCATTTGTTGGTGATGCAGGCCAGCTGTAGAAGGCAGTTGCATTCTGTCAGTTCTACAGTCCCAGACTGCCATACAGTATATTCCCCTGGGGTGACGATAGGTGTGCTAGGTGTTCATGCCAATACTTCCTATCAGTATTGATCAGGTGGTGTGGATGCTGGCAGGGTGCTACTTACAGCTGGGGACACACCTGCATGGGACACCTGCACTGAATGCTGCATTCTTTCACTATTGCCTTACACAGGTGGGGCTCATATTGTACCCAGTCCCAACAGCAGGGATACAACCAGAGAGGTACCTGTGGGTGGTGTTTGGGTTAGCTGGGTGCATGTGTGCTATGGACACTACCTGCATGTGACTCACGGATATGCATGGGGCATTCCAGTTATTCTGGCTTGTGCAGCGACATCAGCCACTTCCCGATACATCAGTCCTATCACCTTTGTGATCTGTAATGTTCGGCCAGACGACATCGGTATTACCTACTACAAGGCCAGTTAATGTGATGCACATCTGTATGTACAATTCCAAGGGTGTGTCCATTTCATGGTTACACATTATATACGGTATGTCTTGTCTAGGGTACTCTTCCCGGTGTGCTGCTTGTATATCTAGCCCAACACTCATGCCATGTCCAACTTTCAGATGATGACACATATTGCCACCATACATTTACAATGGCTTACTGCTAACATGTGTTATACTCGGGAGAATTGTCTTTGGCACTGCAGTTGTGAGGACTTGGCCCTGTCATTGGCAGTAGTGGGCAATGGCCACCAGATCAAACCTCAACATGCATACATACTGACCACTCTCACACATTATGAAACACAAACCAACCTAACACACGCATACCTGCATATTGTACAGATGCTACAATCTATCCTGCTACCTTGACCACCTCAGATCATCTGTGCTCCACTGGTATTATACCTACACATACATGTTACTACATGTCTACATCGAATTGGAGTGGGGGCACACTTGACTGTTACTACATGTCTACATAGGACTGGGGGGGCACACCTGACTGTTACAACATGTGTACATCAGATTGGGGGGGCACACCAGACTGTTACTACATTACTAAATAGGAGTGGGAGAGCACAGCTGACTGTTTCTAAATTTCTACATAGGTTTGGGGGCACACCTGACTGTTTCTATATTTCTACACAGGATTGGGGTGGCACACCTGACTGTTTCTACATTTCTACACAGGATTGGGGGGCACACCTGACTGTTTCTACATTTCTACTTAGGATTGGGGGGGCACCTGACACTTGTACACATTTGCTATGACTTCATTGGTATATCAGGTACTCCATTTCATTCTGTATTCTAACCTATCATGCTGACTAGAGGCATATCAGTGTACTACAGGTATTAAGTTTGATTGACTTACATAGTTTCTGAATTACTACCCTTCAGAACTAACATCCCACTGCCTGACCTGATGTATTCTGTCTGTGTAGGTCTGGGGGAGGTTACCCACTGGCATCATTCAGAGGCCTTAGCACAGCCATTGTTTGTGTTTGTCTATACCTGTCCTGCTGGCTGAGACTTGTTGGGTATGTGAACCTCCCTGACTGGCATCTGTGTGTCATATGGACACATGTGGCCCAGCACATTTCCTGCAGTGGGTTTTGTCACCATGTGTAGTACTGGCTACTATGGTGACACCAGTATTTGTTACACATCTCATGCTGCCACTATAGGTGTCTATTATCTGCTGGCATCCCATTCAGCCACCCAATTTCCTTGCATGCTCACATCCATACCATAGATACAGGTAACAACACATACTACACTATTCAGCAATTGGTAAGGAGAGTGACTTACCTTGTGGATGTTCCAGTATTGAGGATGGTGCTGGAGGGCTGCCTATGTCAGATTCACATGGTACACTCCCTATACAGGTAGTGTCATGTTTGGCATCCCTTTTACTGTATGTGGGAGTCAGAGAGTGGTGTCATTCCCTGGGTCCCTCCTGTGTCAGTGTATATGCTATGCGTTGCCTCCTTGCCAAGGTCAGGCCATACTGGGCATGCCTCATTCTGTCTACTGAGGCAGGCTCAAGTTGTTGCTCCTCCGAGTCACTCTGTGCCTGTGCAGGCCTTGGCAATGTTGGTGGGGGTGGCCGTACCCCATGCTGTTCCTGCTGCAGCTGTTTCCGCAGGATTATATTGTGTAGCATGGCACATTAGATGACAATTTGAGTAGATGTAGCTGGGGAGTACTGCAAGGCTCCACCAAATGTGTCCAGGCACAGGAACTGTAACTTGAGCATCCCAAACACACGCTCTATTGCAACTCTGGTCTGTGCATGTGCCTCATTATGGAATTCTTGTTCGGGTGTGTGCACATTTGTAATGGGTATCAGCCAAAGTTCCAATGCGTAACCAGCATCCTCCACTAGGTGACCGTAAGGGATGTCCCCACTGGCAAATCTCTGGTACAGCTGCATCAAATACCAAATGTGGGAATCATGATAGCTTCCATGGCAGCCAGCACATACATTCATTATAATGCCCTGGGCATCGCACATGACCTGAGAGTTGATGGAGGGGAAGCCTTTGCGATTGATGTAGACCCTACACCGCTCGCCAGGTGGTGCTTCGATGCATATGTGCAGGCAGTCTGTAGCACCCGCTACCTCACTGTATTCTGCTATTTGGTGGAAGAGATGCATATTGCTGGCCAACACCTCACGGGTGTTAAGGGAAATATACGTGCTCACCAGCATGTGCTGACATGGCATCCAGGAACTGGTGGAGTACCCTGGATGCTGATGCCTGTGAGATCCCCATGATATCCCCAGTTGGCCTTTGGAAGGTACTAGCAACTAGTATTTTTAGGCCTACACATACCTTGGTATCCATTGGGATGGGTTCCCCTCTGTTAGTACTGTGTGTGAGGCGTGGCCGGCACAGCTCAACAGTTTGCTATAAGAGGTCCTTATCCACCCTATAGCGCTCCATTATCTCCAGCTCATGTAACCCCTGGTAGGATACCCTGTGTCTGTACATTCTTCTCTGTTTCCTCACTGTGGGTTGGTCGACAGCATTCTCATCCTCACCACCCCAGCCTCTTCCACATGTTGATGTACGATAGCTATTGCAGCCCCTATCATTTTGTTATATTTGTTTGTTAAAATTCCCCCGCTTGTATACATCGGTGGTGTAGAGTATGTGGGAAGAAACAGAGGGAAAGGTGTTTGCATAGTTTATATTAGTGCTCTGGGATGGACTGGTCTGCTGCCTGTGTAATTGTCTGATTCTGATACATTTCACCTGCCAGCTATGCTACTTCTCCCAGATTACCTTCCTACTGCTGTTTTCCCTTCCCACTGCCTTCCTGTTTAAGCCTGGGGGTGCGCTGCACAAACACAGTGCTCAAATGTGCACAGAGCTGCTATTTCCTGGTTTACTTTTTTTCCTTTATAGTCTGGGGCGCGGTGTGCACAACCACTTAGGCAATCTAAAGAGTGCTTGGCAGCTTCAGACACACCCACTTGCTTAGCTCTGCTAAGCTAAGGGCAAACCCAAGCCACAGGACTCCAATACACTTACAGTATGCCTGACACACACCCCTATGATGTCAGCTAACTCCTAGACTTGTACCAAGGTATTCCTGCTGTTACACTGTTGGGTGCTGACTAGCATGCAAGGGAAATCTGGGATTCAGTATCCTTCCCCTCATTTGCATAGGATTTCCCGCTGATGCATAGCTACAGGTCCCACACTGAGCCTCCCCCCCTTAGCAACCACTATTCACTGGCCATGTTGTCTTCTGCCTGCCATTGAGTATAATGGCAAAAATAGTGATTTTGGTTAGAATGATTATTTTACATTTTGTCTGTTATTTTTCGCCCGATCCCATTTGCGCGCCGCTGCCCTACGCTTAAACAACCAAGATCGGCAAAAAAATAAATAAATAAAAGTTAATTTTTTTTTATTTTTGCAACTGTTTTCCATGTCAATGGCCATGCATTTGGCCACTGGCATGCTTTCTACATAATATCCACCCTTTATTTGGAGCTGTCATGGCTCCGTTTTGTAGTTTGCAGAAAGGTCCTCGGTTACTGACCGAGTACACTGATGCAGATTATACTAGTCGTGCACGGCCGGCTTCCAGTTTCCTGGAATGCAAATTCACCTCATTTGCAAGGATTTCACCTGCAGATAGGGTAATTTGCATACAGGGGCTGAGTCCGTGCAGGACTAGTGCAGGAGCGCTCGTGCACATCCCTATTCCTGGATCGCATGACAGGCATATTGCCTGCTGGAGCTCCTGCACTAGTCCTACACACCATGCAGGGCTTGCTGAATCCAGCGGATTGATTAAATGATTATTTTTTCCACAAAAATAACAAGACTTTGGTTAGTTTCTGTATTTTGCAAAACCCGTTACCCTGAACAGTAATAATATTAGGTACATGCACAACATTAGCATTTTTCATTTTCAGTATTACTCCACATTCCCATCCCCAGCCCATAGTCCTCTTTTATCATATTTTGTAGTGTCTGTTACTTCTTTACATATAGCTAACACATTATTTCAGTTTGTTTGCTTCAACTTCATTTCTAAATTGGATAATTATGATTTTTTTTTGTTTGTCTATAAAAAGCTTGCACCACATATTCTTACTATAGATAAATATTTCTCTTTTGTTTATATGCACCCATAAAATTTTCCATGGCCCGCCCAGTCTCAAATATCAAGTCACAAAAAGTCTCTTTATTAATTAAAATAAATGCTCTTACCTCTATTGCTTTGCCACCTTTACTATGCACACGTACTGTATACTTCTTTTTTGTTTCTTTTATTTCTTCTTTCTTCTATGTTCCTTCTCCAGCAGTTTGTGCATAAGTTTTTGTCTCTGGAATTTTTTTTCTGTCATAGTCTATTCTTCTCCTTATTCTTCTTCTAGTTTTTTCCATGATGTTGCTCATGAAATTGCTGCTTCATTTTCTGGCTCACTTTGGTTTTCCATTTCTACTTAATAATCACCTCACCCCCCCCCCCATTGGAGGGTTGTAATTTTGTATTTTTCAGAAGTAACTGTCTCTCCTTCAAACAATCTCTTCTGAACGTTTTCCTCTGAATCCATCTCTGTTTCAGCTACAATCTCCTTTTCCTCCAATGTCACTGTTTTTTCTGCACCCATATCATTAGACAAAATAAAACTTCTGGCAGCAATTCTAACATTTCAACTACATTTTCAGCAATGTTCATTCCATTTTCAAGAAAAGCTGAATCAGCCATGTTTTTCCCCTGATTCTCTGGGCCACGTCCATGACAGGAACAGGAACTCTGCTGTGTCACACACAAATGCTTATCTCCTACTACCAAGAGTGGGGGAAGTTCCCCAGTGTGTTGACCCAAGTTCCCCTAGTAGTAGAAATATCACCTCATGTCTCCTCTGAAAAGAGGGCATTATCCTACTGCGACTAACTCGGTCAGCAAAGGATAGATAGAAAAATAAATAAATAACACAGACATAGGCAACCCAAGGAGTGGTTTAAACCAGTAACTTGTAGTTTATTGGCCATTTTGGGTCATTTCCTGTCTTTTCCAGCCCCCTGCTATAAAGCACACTTTGGCGGGCTTTTCTGGCTATAGAGAACTCAGCACAGCTCCTCGTGGTGTCCAGCAGAGTTCCTAGAGCAGCAGAGACCAGAAAAGACAAACTTTCCAGATTCTAAGTATTTTTTTCTGCATTTTCGACTTTTTAAGCCTTTCGACTACTATTTCTGCCTGTTTTATTCTGTTATTACCTGTTTTCACTGTTTTTAATAGCTTGAATTGTTTGTTGCACTTGCTTGTTTAAGTTTTGCTTAAAAGTTAAACAACAGGCTAATACACTCAAGTGTACTAGCTTTTGATAGCAATTAGTCGAAAAACACAGCATTTATTGTATTTTCTGCCTATTTGAAAAAAAAAACTTGAAAAAAACAAAAAAAATACTCTTGTTTTCCATACTTTCCTAATAGTTTGTTCCAGTGATCAGATTTTGCTGTTTTATATGATTATTGCACCTTTAAAAGTTCTTGATTTTATAATTGAATAATTAATTGATTGTCTAAATGTATTGATTGATGAAGCTTTGATATATATATCACTTTGAATGTGCTCTGTGTTTTTCTACTCTGTAAAGGCTGTTGGCCGAGGCGCTAGAGAAGTGAGATATTTTTGTACAATAAATTTTTGAAAGTTGAGCTGTTACTCACTGGTGTTCTTTTGGTCGTTGCTGTTATATGAACTTTTATCGGTGTTGTTGCTTAAACAAAAAAAATACTCTTGTTTTCCATACTTTCCTAATAGTTTGTTCCAGTGATCAGATTTTGCTGATCCCTGGGCTTTGTCTTGGTTCCTGTGTTTCTCCATTTTCCTTGTTTGGTCAAGGGGAAGTTTCTTTACTCACCAGTGAGGGTGGGGAGTACTGAGCTGCCTGTTTGTCCTCAGAGGAGTGGTTTAAACCAGTAACTTGTAGTTTATTGTCCATTTTGGGTCATTTCCTGTCTTTTCCAGCCCCCTGCTATAAAGCGCGCATTAACGCGGAGCTGCTACCTTTGCACACTAGGGCAGCGCCGGTTAATCAGGTTTAAACTATTCGGGCTACCTAAAGTCCACTCTTCAAATTTTCCCTTAAAACTACCTTACTCAAAGTATACTACTGTTCTATTTAGTGTATCCTATAACTATAAATTATCTCTACTTGACTCACAAGTAGACTATTCTCTATCTGTATAGCCCAGCACTTGCTCCTACAGTACTTATCACCTTGATACAGCACTCTTGTTATAGATAGTACCCCAAAAAAAGCAAACCCCATTTCTCGGCCACCCACATCCCCCAAAACCTTTTTTAAGTTTTTCTGTCTATTCCTTCTAGCATGTCGAGGGATCAGTTGCTAATGTCCTCTCCTACTCAGCTGGTGAACCTGGGAATATTGAGGCAATGTTACAATTGCCTCATGTACACAGACAACCCTCTCCTCCTCCCACAAATCACAAATACATGCGAGAGATGCAACTATACGGCCAAACTGGAGGCTGTGCTCTCTCAACATAGGACTGGCAAGACCAGACAGGAGGAGAAGGTAACCACACAAACTATAGACCCAGTCTCACATAATACCATCACAACCTCAAATCATACACATAAACACACAAAGACATACTCGGAGGCTCTGATCAAAAATCTACCAAAACAGCAGAGGCCACCAAAGCAGACACCCAAACAACTGCCACCTCAGAACACAACACCTGCAACACATAGACCACACAGTCAGAGTGTCAAGCAGTCAAAGCCCTTAAGGCCAAACACAATGCCAGACACACTAGTCATTGGTGACTCCATAGTCAGACACACTGACGTCCCGCTCACCAGACTGAGTAAGGAAAAGGTCACAGTAAGCTGCCTGTTGGGTGCTAGAATCCGCCACATAACGCAAGCACTCAGGTCTCTCAACAGCAGGTACAAGTATGACTCAATCATTGTCCACGCTGGTGTAAATGACCTCCTTGGACTACATGAAAAGAGACATAGAGGAGCTCTCTGATTATATAGCCCAAGCAGGTATGACCCTGACCTTGAGCAGTATCCTACCTTCACCAAGAATGATGCCACAATACAGAGATAAGATGATCAGCTTTAACAATTGGCTTAAACTCTGGTGTCATTCAAAGGGGATCCAATGTCTGTCTGCCTGGGATGACATGCTGGACAAGCCACGCTGCTTCACAAGGGATGGCTTGCACCTGTCACCCCTGGGATTCCGGATTTTGGCAAAGGCTCTTGCCACCCCCATAGTGCCTTTTTTAGGCAAGGCTCAAATTCTAAACCTACCACCCTAGAACAAAACAAAGAAAAAAAACTAAGAATAATGCTGCTCAATGCCAGAAGTCTTAACCTCAAGATGCACGCACTCGAGGCCCTTCTCAGTATGGAGAACATCGATGTCTGTGCTGTGACAGAAACCTGGTTCAAGGCTCCTGAGAGCACCCCAGCACTATCAGGTTTTACCTCATATCATGCGTTCCGGCCCCAAAATCCGGACAATACCAAGAAAGGTGGGGGGGTATCCATATTCATCAAGGACACCCACACCTCAAGATTGGTGGCAACGCACGATGCATCGGAAACCATCCAGGTGCAATTAACCATAGGCAAGACTGCTTTGCAATTTGTAGCATGTTACAGGCCACCCTCGCAAACTCAGGAACCTCACATGGCCTTCCTGAAAACACTGGAGGGGATAAATGTATCTCCAAACACCATCATACTGGGTGACTTCAACTACCCTAATATAGACTGGGAACACTACTCAAGCCCAAACACTCTAGCCCAAAAGTTCCTGGAATTCATAAACTCAAATGCCATGGAACAACTAGTCACCATCCCCACAAGAGGAGAAAACATACTTGATCTCGTCATCACGAACATGGGAGCACAATGTTCAACACCGGAAGTATACCCCTCACTGGTGAGATCAGATCACAAACTAATCTCGCTGGAGGTCCTTATCCCGCCCCCACCCGAAATAAAAAAGACCACAGTAAAGAATTTCTCGAAAGCCGACTTCACACTTCTCAAGACTAGTGTGGTCTCCTTTAAGGCCTCCGAGACAGCGGTAAACATTACTCAAACCGCTGAATCACTTACAAATGCCTTCTACCAGCACCTGCAGGGCTGCATGGATCAGGCAATCCCAAGCAAAACAAAGACTCTTTGTACCAAAGGCAAGCGTCCAGTCTGGTGGACCCCAGCCATAAACAAACTCTACAACAAAAGGAGAAAGCTACTACAAGATAGAGCAAAATCCTTAAAAGGTAAGACACCGCTGATCACTATAAGTAAAAAGCTAAGAGCTCTCATAAAATCATCCAAAGCTAATTTTGAGAGAAAAATAGCTAAGGACTCTAAAGACAACCATAAGGCATTCTTTAGCTATGTCAGAAACCTAGGAGGAAACTCCCAGATATGCTCAGAATTAGCCCAAAATGATGTGAAGATTACTGATCCTACAGACATTGCCAACATACTGGCTGACAGGTTCAGTGCAAACTTCTCCCCCCTCCCCCCCAAAAGGAGAGATATCTATACCAAATGATTGTAGCCCCCCAAACATCTCTAACGCCCAGGTGAGAACTGCTCTCCAAGGCAAAGAGCACAGCATCCATGGGACCTGATGGTGTCCCTGGCTGTGTTCTCCACGAACTCAACGAGGAATTAAACCCACAGTTAGGACAGCTGTTTAATCTTAGTCTCACCTCCGGATACGTACCCAGGGAGTGGCGCACAGCGACTGTGGTCCCACTTCACAAAGGCGGTGCCTCCACCGACCCTGGAAATTACCGTCCCATTAGCTTGACAAGCCTTATCTGCAAAGCCATGGAGAGGATCATAATGGATCTCATAAATAAAGACATAGGGAATTTGCAGACTTTGGATCCAACCCAGTTTGGCTTTGTCAAAGGCAGATCATGCCTTTTAAACTTGGTTGACTTTTAAACAGTCACCAAGGCCATTGACGAGGAAAGGCAGTCCATACAGCCTACCTAGACCTGGCGAAGGCTTTCGATACAATACCCCACTCGGGTATCATGGAAAACTCATCAACTTAAATGTAAACCCATACATTACAAGATGGGTTGCAAACTGGCTGAGTGACAGAACCCACAGGGTCAGAGTTGCTGGCGTCATGTCAGACTCAAAGCCTGTCACAAGTGGTGTCCCACAGGGCTCAGTCCTGGGCCCACTCTTGTTTGGCATCTACTTTTCTGAAGTACAAGCAAACACAGGAGGGTTATGGCTGACAAAGTTTGCAGATGACTGCAAACTGGCCGTGGTCGAAAACACATCTGACACAGATATCCTTCAGAAGGGTCTCACAGAAACGGATAACTGGTGCCAGAGCCATGGCCTAAAGTTAAATGCCAAGAAATGCATAGTCATACCCTTCGGGAAAAATAAGGTTACCCCTAGCTACCATATAGGTGGCAATCCACTGATCACAGAAGAAGTTATCAGGGACCTGGGGACCCAGGTTGACAGTAGCCTTTCATTCGACACTCATATTGCTAAAGTAGTTAGGAAGACCTTCTACATTGCCCACCTTATCATGAAGGGATTCACATCTAGATCAAGGGAGGTCATAGTCTCCCTATACTCATCACTCATCAGACCAATGATTGAGTACAATGTCCCATTCGGAATGTATCTGACCCGACTCTTGCAGCAGCTGGAGAGGCCACAAAAGTTCCTCACCAAAAGGATAAAGGGTCTCAAAAATCTGTCTTATGCTGCCCGACTGAAAGAACTCCAGCTATATTCAGTTGCTTACCGCTTGCTCAGAGGTGACCTGTGCCTGACATACAAGGCCATGTCAAACCCAGATTTGATGAACATGCTTCATCTCAAAAAATCTAGATCCCTCAGAGCCACAAGGGCGGGAGACTTAAACCTTGACACGGTTATTAATAGGACGTGCTGGAGGGATAGATTCATCACCCAAAGACTCCCTATGCTGTGGAACAAAATCTCGGTATATGTGAGGCAGAGCACCTCGCTGGCCTTGTTCAAGAGGAATCTTGACCAATGGATGGGAGATCGCAGATACACCCCAGGGGTTACCTCAGTGTCACTGCTCGACAGAGGCACAGCAAAATAATGGGCATAGTTTCTCCAAGCTAAAGGGGTGGCGTAAGCCACAAAACTATGGGCTAGGCTTGTAAATGCCCTCGGGCAGATAGCCTAGTATGAACCTATGAACCTATGTATATAGGGCAGAGCACAGTTATCATCATTTGTATAGGTGGACAAGGGAGTACAGGAGTGCATGTCTTTCAGAGTGCAGTGTGTGAGGGGTGAGAGAAGCAAAACAAAAAGTATTTTCTATCACATGTCTGAACCAGTATTGGGGGCTGGGGGTTCATGTCTTGAAGGGTGATGTCAATGAATGTGTGGGATGTGCTGGGGTCTGTGCTGCTGTGTGTGTATCTACAGGGACTCAACCTCAGCACGTGGTGCAGCACTGCAACTCAGCCTACCAGAGAAGTCCAAGGCATGCATGACAGTAGGTTCATGTTCACATGCAACACCCACCCACAAGAGCTGGTTCTGTCAAGTGATGCATTGGCTGTACCATAAACTTGGCTAAATGCTGAGGTGCTATATAACTGCAGCTGTCATCTGCCAAGAGGTATACCAACATGGTAACAGCCTTGACCACAGGTATGCCCTTTCCTCAGTGTAGGCAACTCCACAATAGATGATGCAATAGATTGTGCTTACATTACAGGAGCTGTAACTTGTACAACCATGGCCATATTGTCTAGCAGATGACCTGCTTTGTGGGCAGTCACTTGCCCCTGCCAGATGACCCAGTGAAGACACTACATTGTCAAATGTTTAATGGAGTCCATCCAAGGAATCACACATAGCTGCATGCACTCCCATAAGGCAGCATGCACACTCTGGATCACACTTACTATCTGTACCATGACTGTAATGGAACTAGCCTGTGCCTCCCTGATGGCCATGCACATACACTGGCTTGATGTCACTGACACACCAACCACAGGAAGAGGGAGATAATCCCCCCACATCTCCAACCCCTCTGTTGTCTTCTCTACATATGAGTGCTAGGAGCAGATTCAGGCATCTGTCTCTTGGGGCCAATACACTTCCCCTGACAAATGTATGTCCCCATCAACTTGTCCTGTCTCAGATGTTTTAATATAATGGGTGTCCATGGGTATACAGACTGTGCCCAAAGTTTATGTAGGAGATGTTTTGGTCACACTCTCAACCCCCTGACTGTGTCTTCTCACACCTGCCATCATTATCAGAGGCTACAAATCCTACAACATCAGATGGGGCAACTCAAAAATGTTGGTGCTGGATAAAGAATTGCATGTGAATTCAAAAAAGGAAAACAAATCCAGTATAATTATGCCTCAGCACCATATTTCACACTTTGAATGATATGTTAAACTGAGTTCCCGTCTGCTAGAGTTTTTGGTAACTCAGGTGGATATAAAGGATCCCACTGCATCAATTAGAAAAGAAATTAGGGGAAGACTTCTGATGCCCTGGCCAAATTTCCCCTAGTAGTATAAATACCATATCAGGTCTGTCCTGAAACAGGTTACTAGCTTAGTGGGACTAATCCAGCCAACATATAATAAATAAAAATAGATACCCACATTGGCCAGATTGTGACCATTTTCCAGCAACTTATTGAGTAACATATCTGCCCAGAATTGGCTCCACATTCTGTTCTGGCACCAGTGGTATCAGTACTCAGACTTAGACTCTATCTGTGAATATCCAGTCCTATCCCCTCAACCTGGCAATCTTTTTTTTCATGCTTACCTCTGTTGGATTTACAGTCCTTCTCTCACCATTATCTTCCCTCTTTTTTCTGTTATCTCCTTCAACATTGTGATCCCCCTCCCTCATTGTGCTTCAGTTCACTCTGTTAGTCATGTTTATTTTTCCCCTGATATTTAACCTTTTCCTTATACCTTCCTCTTACTTATCTCTCTTCTTTCCCCAACTTCCCCCTTCCCTTAAAAATGTTCTTCATCCCCCCCAAAATTATTCCTCTTACCACCTTCCATCCTGCTCATTACATATTTGCTCACCTTCTATTCTGCTCTCTATTCGCTTTCCATTTTCATTTCTGTCCTATGGTCTCATTTCTATCCTTTAATCTTGACAAATAATAGATAGACATACCTCACACATCTCCAAAAGATATTATAAAACACTTATCTTATTTTGAGGTTGTATGGTGTTCAGTGAATCGAGAAGAGCATATGTGATACCCATGTAAAATGGTTGAGAAATGGCACCTCTTATTGTCAATGTCATATGCTACAGATATTGCCATTGGTAGATCAAATTAGTTGAGTGCTGCTTATATAGCAATTGTCAAATATGACATGGAGTAAAGCTCAAGTCTTTGTTCCAACTACTTTTGTGGCTCAGCTTGCTCATAACCTGATTTGTAGATTATCAGTGTGCAATGCGGAAAGTTCAAATACTGTCATGGTTATATTTTTTCATTTTACTTTTTTGTCTCCATTCTGTACATGTGTAACATCCTACTGATGTGTATTTTCCTAACACTTTCATTTGGAGTTCTGCAATGGCTGACTTTGTTGTTGCTGTATTCAGGTTCAAATCCTTTGAGGCTCATCTTTTGATTTCTGCTTCCATTCTCTTATTGTGTAACCTTTCCATGTTATGTGTTTCCCTGACCCATTCAGTGCAACTTAGGCAATGCCTCACCTTGTTGATGCTAGGATATCACTGAACAGGATAGTTTGCTCAAATCTTTTAAGGATTGGGGTTTTGATTTCTGATTTTTGTATTTTGTTGTGTTATATTTCACAGATATATTCCCCTGATCAGTTAAGTATGACTCCTACAATGGTTCACCTTGTTATTGCTGTGTTTAAAAGACTATCTCTGAAGTAGTGAGTAATGTATTTAAATTCCTTCAGGGCTGATAATTGCTTTTTCATTAATTTTACATTATACTACAGGTACACCTATAATATAAAAATATGATGATTGGTAGACCATGTTGCATTACTGTACTCCACCTATCCCAAGTTTCACTCTGTAGAACATAACCAGTCTCCTGTATTCAACAATAAGTCAGTTAAGTGATTTTAGTCGCATGATAATTTTACCTCCTTAATTAATGTTTAAAGTGATCAATGCATTATTTATATTATTCGTTCCTTAAAACCAATACATTTCTTATTTTTTTCATTAAGTTGATTTTATACATTCCAAAGCATTGCAGCACATTAAAAACATGTTTCCACCTGAAAAGCAATTAATCTAGTATAACCCTCATGCTAAATAACTTCAACCAACCAATCATTTCCCATTTTAACCAAACTCATCTTTATAGAATTCTTTTCACAGCTTCAGTTGTTTCAATTTTAGAACATTTGATATACAGGCACTTTCATTTATTATAATTGTAGTTCAAAAATAGATATTTATGTGGCATTGTTTTAACTTCACCCTGTATTTTATATTGGTAATAGAGAGTGGGCACTTGGAGAAAGGGTTTACAAACATATCTATGACATAAGAAAGATAACCAGTATAATGCATTGTTTAGACATATAGTAAGGCAACCAAGAACATTTATTTTAGATATTTTGTTTTGGAAGCAATAAAACTGGACTCTAGTGGGGGATCACGGGAAGAGAGACTTAAGTTGCTGAACTGAAATGACAACTCATAACTAAAGCAGATATTGAACCTGGGTTAAATGTTAATCACTTGTTGTAGGTATGTTTAATTTTTTTGTGAAAACATTGGCTTCTCTCCATGGCACTGACTGCTGTAGTCTTGCCTAGTGTCTACAATTTTTACATAACTTTGCCTTGCCAAACTGTGACACATAAGTTAGACAGCACTATTTTTCTGTACTGCATCACTATATTTTTTCTAAATATGTCCAAATATGTAAAATGGAAAGATAAATTAATTAAGATACACTACACATATTTATGTCTTTTACATAGGTGTAAATATATATTTACAAATATCTATACTTTTGAACGCTTGTATGGTCATCAGTGGAAGTAACAAAATTAAATAGCACTGATATGAAACTACAAATAGTACACATTATAACTGTGGTGCGAAGTAGAGGCATAGAGGTTAATAGTAGGTGGTATTCATCTATGTCAGTGTAAGAGTGATAGAGTTCAAGTAAGGCTCTATGCAGACAGAGAATGCAGGAGAGGGTAGGGATGAAAAGAGGGTCAAGGTGGATTGAAACATATTTTTCATAGTTAAATTATTGGATCAGACATGTTTACAGATAACAGATACACTGGGAAACTCTGTCTTATTCACAAAGAAGAAGTAAGGCTTCCATAGTGTAGAACAGTATGTATGTATATATTTAAGAAGCTTTCCATGGGCTTGCACATGTGTATAAGTACTGAGCACATGTGAGCCAGGCTGCCATTTTGTAGAGATCTGTTGAGATTTAAGAATGCATGTATGTAATGGTCTGTCAGTTAGAAAAAGAACCGAATCAAATGAACACGCCTTCACTGCACCACTCCTATTAAAACAATCCAAATGGCATCGATATCCATCTTCAATGGACCAAGCAAAATATAAAAGTTTTAAAAAGTAAAGCCTTCAGTTTTAATTTCCGCTTTTCATCCTGCTCCTAGCAGGACTTCTTCAGACAAACAAAAAGAATCAACAAATCTCCACTTTTTAAAATAAAATAACATTTCAATTGCAGTTGAAATCACATTTCGATTAAAATGCTTAGTTCCCTGTAACAGTATTTAAAAAGGCCAACCCCCAAAAATAAAAGACACAGCACATTTTGTACTTTCAATAGTATTTGACTTTGTAAACAAGTAAAACATGAAAGTAAGAAATGAAAAATAGTAAAAACAAAAAAACAAAATAAATAAATATTCCCTTCTATATTGATAAGTTAACAGCAGTGCCATTCAAACATACACAAAGTGCAAAAACAACACACAGTGCCTGACTGTGTGTGTTTGTTTACCTCCTATATTCCTGACATGTTGACTAAGCTTACTTCTTCACCTAAAATGGCTCTTCAGCAATCCTTACTTATAAAGTTACCCTTAGCAACTTCTCCTATTTGTATGAATACTGAGAAACATCGCTCATACAGCTGCTTTATATACTAATACATAAAGGTTCCATGACTCATGTCTGCATTTAAATCTGTATCTTTATATTTCCAGAACTCACCTTATGTTGCTACATATTGATGTGACCCAAAGTTGTTCAAGGTATTTTGCCTCACACTTGTTGCCACATTTAAGACCCCAGTGTGGTGGAGATGAATCACTAAACGTCCAATAAAGCTCCACTGTTACTCCATCCTTTAAACAATTTCCAAAATTGTCTGCTAGTTCATCTTATTCAAGCCTCCGTTGCTCTTTGCTTGTGTAGTTACCCTAAAACCCCACCTAGTGTTGTTTGTTGGTATATACCTACACAAGCTGTAATGGTTTTAACATGTTATATCACACAAATAAACGTCCAAAACAAAATTTTATGAGTGTGTGTGTGTGTGTGGGGGGTGGAATGGAAGCCATGCCCGACCATATGCAAAATGACCTGGTCTATGAGGCCATGTTGTTGTATATATATGAATTAGTGGACATTTTTCCTAAAATAGTAATAAAATATATAAATAATATTATAAATAAAAAGTAAAGGAACAAAGTGATTTACCTCATGAGGCTTTTGAGCTTCAGTATACAAGAAATAGAATCAATTTCATTCAAGCCCGGATGACAACAGGCTCTAGTTTGGAGTTGCCATAACAACTCCCCTTTCTCCAACAATAAAGAAGTTGAACCACCCCTCAAGTCACAAATTTGATCGTCTATGGCTTTAAATTTAAAGGAATGCTGTGGGAAACTTTCCACATGTCTGGCCAATGCGTTTTCTTTTTTTAACGTTCTAATACTGTATAAGTGTTCATAGATTCTCTCCCTCAGTTTCCTGTCCATTTTGCCTATATAAAAGGCAGGACAGGTATTACACTGAGCGAGATAGACCACTCCCTTTGAATTACAGTCAAACTTTTTGTTGATTTTATAACTGACATCTCTAATTGTAAAATTTTGGCCAGCATCTACCTGTGGACAATATGAACACATGCTACATTTCCACATTCCATTTCTACTCGTTGGATTTAAAGGTTTCCAGCTTCTTTGTAGTATACTCTTTAAACTGGCACCTCTTCTAAAGGTGACCCTGGGTACATCTCTCCATATAGAGGACAGACTATAGTCAGATTTTACTACTAGTTCCCAATTTTTATAAATAATAGACCTAATTCCATATCCATCCATACAGAAAACAGAGGTGGCGACGGGGTCCCCCTGTGGAGCCAGTGTTGCTAACTTAGTGATGGCATGTTGGGAGGGGGAGTACATTTTAAGGAAACCTGACATCCACAGGAAAATATCCTTTTACACACGCTTTTTGGATGATATATTTATGTTAGTGGACGGTGAAGAACAGGAGGCATCCAAGTTAGTAACTTATTTGAATAACACTACTAATTTCTTAAAATTTATACATGTGTTTGAAAAGGAAAGAATAGCATACCTAGATGTAGACCTTAGTAAAGACCACATAAACAAACATTATATTGCAAAGATCTATAGAAAAGAGACCTACTCCAATTCCTTACTTCACTTTACTAGCAACCATCCACTCTTCCAGAAACGATCAGTGGTTAAGGGTCAACTGGTCAGGGCAGCCTGTATGGTGACCACTGACGTGGACTTCAACATGGAGTGTATTAGGTTGGAAGATATGTTTGTTAAGAGAGGTTATCCATCCACCTTAGTATTAGACCTTATAAGTGAAGTGAAAGAAAAGAGAACAAGAGGGGTTTACCAACCTATTTTGAGAGGCTCAGTAGGAGTAGAAAGCCTCTACAGTTATTCTACTGAAGTTCAACCTAGCATTAACGTGGATAGGGAAACTCATTCATCAAATTTCATAACTACTTTTAGTATGGATGGATATGGAATTAGGTCTATTATTTATAAAAATTGGGAACTAGTAAAATCTGACTATAGACTGTCCTCTATTTGGAGAGATGTACCCAGGGTCACCTGTAGAAGAGGTGCCAATTTAAAAAGTATACTACAAAGAAGCTGGAAACCTTTAAATCCAACGAGTAGAAATGGAATGTGGAAATGTAACATGTGTTCATATTGTCCACAGGTAGATGCTGGCCAAAATTTTACAATTAGAGATGTCCGTTATAAAATCAACAAGAAGTTCGTCTGTAATTCAAAGGGAGTGGTCTATCTCACTCAGTGTAATACCTGTCCTGCCATTTAAATAGGCAAAATGGACAGGAACCTGAGGGAGAGAATCTATGAACTCTTATACAGTATTGGAATGTTAAAAAAGGAAAACGCATTGGCCAGACATGTGGAAATTTTCCCACAGCATTCCTTTAAATTTAAAGCCATAGACGATCAAATTTGTGACTTGAGGGGCTGTCCAACTTCTTTACTGTTGGAGAAAAGGGAGTTGTTATGGCAACTCCAAACTAGAGTCTGTTGTCATCCGGGCTTGAATTAAATTAATTCTATTTCTTGTATACTGAAGCTCAAAAGCCTCATGAGGTAAATCACTGTGTTCCTTTACTTTTTATTTATAATATTATATATATTTTTTATTACTATTTTAGGAAGGATGTCCACTAATTCATATATATACAACAACATGGCCTCATAGACCAGGTCATTTTGCATATGGTCAGGCATGGCTTCCATCCCTTTTTCCCTCCACCCCCCCCACTCATAAAATTTCCTTTTTGAAGTTTATTTGTGTGATATAACATGTTAAGCCATTGCAGCTTCTGTAGGTATATACTAACAAACAACACTAGGTGGGGTTTTAAGGTAACTACACAAGCAAAGAGCAATGGAGGCTTGAATAAGATGAACTAGCAGACAATTTTGGAAATTGTTTAAAGGATGGAGTAACAGTGGAGCTTTATTGGACGTTTAGTGATTCATCTCCACCACACTGCGGTCTTTAATGTGGCAACAAGAGTGAGGCGAAATACTTTGAACAACTTTGGGTCACATCAATATGTAGCAACATAAGGTGAGTTCTGGAAATATAAAGATACAGATTTAAATGCAGACATGAGTCATGGAACTTTTATGTATTAGTATATAAGGCAGCTGTATGAGTGATGTTTCTCAGTATTCATACAAATAGGAGAAGTTGCTAAGGGTAACTTTATAAGTAAGGATTGCTGAAGAGCCATTTTAGGTGAAGAAGTAAGCTTAGTCAACATGTCAGGAATATAGGAGGTAAACAAACACACACAGTCAGGCACTGTGTGTTGTTTTTGCAATTTTTGTATGTTTGAATGGCACTGCTGGTAACTTGTCAGTATAGAAGGGAATATTTATTTCTTTTGTTTTTTGTTTTTACTATTTTTCATTTCTTACTTTCATGTTTTACTTGTTTACAAAGTCAAATACTATTGAAAGTACAAAATGTGCTGTGTCTTTTATTCTTGGGGGGTTGGCCTTTTTAAATCCCATTACAGGGAACTAAGCATTTTAATTGAAATGTGATTTCAACTGTAATTGAAATGTGATTTTATTTTAAAAAGTGGAGATTTGTTGATTCTTGTTGTTTGTCTGAAGAAGTCCTGCTAGGAGCAGGACGAAAAGCGGAAATTAAAACTGAAGGCTTTACTTTTTAAAACTTTTATGTTTTGCTTGGTCCATTGAAGGTGGATATCTATACCATTTGGATTGTTTTAATAGAAGTGGTGCAGTGAGGGCATGTTCATTTGTCTCAGTTCTTTTTCTAGTTTGTTTTTTGTGTTTGGATTCCTTATCAGATGGTCTGTCAGTTAATCAATTTGTTTATATTGTATGTTGCTGTTATCCATCCTGATGTGTTTCTATATAATAAAGCATATAAACAAACTACCCCACCTGTTCGTTTAGAATCATAACATAAGACGAGCATCATGGGATCAGAATGGGATCCAGAATCAAGACCAAGAGGCTCTCAGTTAATTTTGGAGGAATATAGAGAAATGGATCATTCCTACTGCATGTACAACTTGCAAAACAGGTCAGAAATTAATTCCAGGTACTAAAACTTGCTTAAATGATTTCTTACTCAAAGAATATAAAACAAAACACTCAGAATACACAAAACAAATTTCTAGTTAAGTGAAATGACAGAAATTGCATCATATTGATAAAAATATTCAAAATAGAAAATGTTTGAAATAATGTCCGAATCACATAAAATGTATAAAATAAGGAAAATGACTGCATTTTTTTCTATGTGCTACTTTTTCACATTAATTATTAATTAATTAATTAATTAATTAATTAATTATTGTTTTAACATTCTCTTAAAATGTATATTTCTGACAGCTTTACCATAATTTCTTCTCTGGCTTCATTTACAAATGCACTTATCTAGAGAATATCACTTAGACACGTGGGGATCTAAATCCATAGAAGTCTACTTCATGTGTGCCTGCAAAATAATCCTTATCATGTATTTATCAATTAAAATGCAAGTATGAAATAACGTAGACATAATATTGTGTATATATTGCCAATGCACTACAAGAAAGGTTTTCATCTCCTGATTGCAATATGTTATCAGTGTTTATTTTTTTACGGAACATTCCCTTGAAATTTGTGTTGTCTTACCACTTCACTAGAAGTTGTACTGTGTTTTCTATTGTTAATGCACCGTGCTAGAATATATCAGATAGGCAGGAAGGAATTTAAAAGGATGGCAATCTATCCTGTGTCCCTCTGCAAAACAATCCATAACAATCATTAATTACCTTCAATTCATAAATATAACACATACATGTAAAAGTCTCAAACTGATGTGAATATTGTCAGTAGTCTGGATGGAGTTAATAGACACTTTCCACTTGTAAACACTGTTGTAACATTCACTTGAAATGTGTTTTTAAGAAATCATTTTTATGACAAATGTGGGTTCAACTACCTTGCATGTTCAAAGTGGTTTCAGATCAATAGCAATACTGTACTAAAAATGATGGTGCACAAAGTTATGGTAACAATTAGACAAAAATGCTTGTTTTACCATCTTATATAATTTAAAAGCCATACTGATTTAGTTTAAGATATATTTTGCACTAGAAGTCCATATACCATAAATTTAAATCCATATATATTTTCAGTTAAACATTTGCCAAGGAGACTTTATGTTGCATTAAAGTGAATAAGTTAGTAGGAATTAAAGCAAATGGACTAAATGGGTGAGCACGTGAAGCAAACCAAGCTGGTGAACATTATGGTAAATGTAATTAAGCCAGAAATAATTTAAATTTGCTTGGATGCACAAGATGTAATATATGTGGCCATATTGCCAGCAGCTTGATTCTGCTCAGGGCTTTTCTCAGATCTAATCTGATTGAGACATACATTATGTTCACTCAGTACAGTTTTGAATGGTACAGTTTCCTGAGAACTTATTTTAAAAATAAATTATTGGGAATCTATGTCTTCTAAAACTGTAATACAATAATGCAAACATATTTGTAATTTCCAGTTGTATATTTACTTATTTTACATCTGTTGACCAGGATTGTCCAACTGAACTGAATAGCCCTTTTTCAGCAGAGGCTTGGGGAGAAAAGCTCCACAAAACATTAAAGTAAAAGTTTACATAAGCAATAAACAGAAAGACTTCAAATATTTTACAATAATGGTTTTTAAGGAAGCAATATAACAATGTAAGTACAATTTTGACAATAGAGCAAAAAAAGAAAGATTCATAGTATCAGTTGCAGTTACTGTGCATCATGATTAAGGGAGAGAGATGACAGATGCATGATTTGAATAGTAACCTAAGGAGGTTACTGTTCATGGTTAAAAACACCAAGTACTAGAGAGGTAAAGAAAGCTTGGAAGAGCTAAGAGGTAAAAAATAGAAGAAGAGGTCAAAGAAACAAACAAAAAAAGTGGGCAGGTAGAGTACTGTCTTTGGGGTAGTAGGGAAGATTATGAAGGGTGAGTACAGTGGCAGGACCAATGACTTGTAAGTATTCTTTGGTAGCTTCTTTGAATTGTTTAAGTTGTTTGAGGGACCTTATTTCTAATGCCAGCCTGTTCCAAGAAATGATAGGATGGTAGCTATAAAGGCTGCATCCCATTTTGGTCTTGGATTTTTATATATCTGCAGAAGGTCTTGGTTGGAGCTACCTAGACATCTAGTGGGAGAATATTGACAGATAAGAGGAGATAGCTAGGACAATAGGAAAACTAGTATAGATTGGAGTGAATAATCTGGAGCTGAGAGTGGAAAAGCTGGCGAGATAATTCTAGCCAGTTTAGGTGTTTTAGTGAGAGACAGTGATGGGATTTGTATGTCTGGCAAAGTTGAGATTTGTGAGGATTTGAGAGCTATACAATAGACTGGGTAGGAAATAAGCATAAGAGAGAGTTGCTTTTGCTTTGTTAGTGAGAAACTTTTTGTTTCTGTATAGGAGACACAGTGTTTCATGGGTCTTCTGGATACAATTACTAACATGTAAGTGAAATTATGTTGATCATCTATAATGACACTTAAGAGTTTTGTGCTTGACTCCACTTTGATAGGAGTGTTATTGAGAGACAGTATAGAGAAAGTGGATTTGAGGTCGTTAACATTTTTTGGGTAGAAAGAGTAGGAGGTTTTTTTGGGAGAGGGGTTTAAAATAAGCAGGTTATTAGACAGCCAGGTTTTAACTGAGTTAAAGGACTCCTGAGTGGTAGAGATGAGTACAGAGGGAGTGTCAGCAATGGTGATGACAGTAGAGTCATCTGCATATTGTATAACGGATGACTGAGGGCAGGAAGTATAGAGTAGATTAGTAAAGATATTGAAAAGTAGTGGGTCAAGAATAGATCCTTGGGGGACACCCATTTTAACTGGGAGAGGAGGGGAGAGATCAGTGTGTCATCTCACTGACTGCAGTTGATCAGTGAGATAGCTAGAAAACCAGGCAACAGTATTAGTGGAGAAGTTAAGGTTATTCAGTTTGGTCAGTAGAAGTGAGTGAAACACAGTGACAAAGGCTTTAGAAAGGTCTAAGAATAAGCAAGAGACATGTTTGTTGTTATCACTGACCAGAGAAATAGTGTTCAGGAAGGATATGAGGGGGGTAGTAGTGCTATGTTTAGGAAGAAAGCTGTGTTGTGTGGTTGTGAGCAGGTTTTCCTGTAGTAGGTGTTGCATGACTTGCTTATGTATGCATATTTCCAATATTTTTGAGAGTGGTGAGGGATAGCAATGGGACTAAAGTTAGTGATTTCAGTGAAGTTACCTCCTTTATGTATAGGTAGAGAGTAGAATTCTTTCCAGATAGAAGGGACTTTTGATTTAGAGATAGAATGATTTATCAAGATAGATACTGGTAGAGCAAATGAGTCAGCTGCTTACTGAAGGAAATAGGGAGGAATATTGTCCGCTTATAAAGAATGGGCGGCTAAGGTGGTGCAGTGATTAGCATTGCCACCTCACATCAAGAGGTTCTCAGGTTCGATCCTCAGCTGGGGTGCCTTCTGTGTGGAGTCTGCATGTCCTCCCTGTGGTCACTTGGGTTTCCTCCGGGTGCTCCGATTTCCTCCCACATCCCAAAGACATGCTGTAGGTGGGTTGGACACTCTAAATTGGCCCTAGGTGTGAGTGTGTGAATGTGTGTGCCTTCTGTGGAAGGTTGGGCAACTCAACACCGTAAAACTCCACTGCCAATCATGAGTGGACAGGTGATCCGCTGTGGCGACCCCTAACTGGGAAAAGCCAGAAGAAGAAGATTGTCAGCTTATGTAGAACAGGGTTTTAGTTTGGAGAGTGTTAATGTAGCTAGTAAGAACAAATATAAGGGAAAAAGTATTAGAAGTGTTTAAAGTAGAATACGGTTAGAGGAGTTAGTAGTCCAATCGATTCCAGAGTTGGTAGCATTAGTAGAAGAGGGGTCAGAGTAAATCATCTTAGATATGGATTCAATAAAATAGGTGTTAAAGATGGTAGCAGTTACTTCAGGTGTCTTGTTAGGGCATGTATTGCAAGAATGGCTACCAGGTTAATATTTGGTTAAGTGAGTTCCAAAATTATTTGGGATTTGACTTTTATGCTGTTGGAGGGTTAAAACAGAAGTCTTTTTTTATCTTTCATAATGTGTTTTTGACAGATTTTGGAGTTCTTTATGATGTTCTTCGTTCCACATTGCTGCAGTCCTTACTATTGGGTAGTCCGCTGTCCAGTCGGCCCGAATACCAGAGTATAGGGTCAGAGGGCGCGTTAGACTGGCGTCAGCACGTCAGGGTACTAACGCGCATGACCGACGCCATATCCTCAGTCTTTTGCCGCATGGTCCGATGCAGAAGCAGTTTGTGCAGGTTGGCGTTCTGAAATATTTCAAACCGGAGTTTCAGACCGAATCAGAGTTGGCTAAGTACCGTTGGGGAACATTTTGGTTTTTCTTGCCTCAGTATTTAACCGGATGTCAGAAAAAGTGAATAACTGTATTTCTTGTGGGAAACAGATACCTCATAGGGATTACCATACCTTGTGTATACCTTGTTTAGGGCCTGAGCACGACGTTGTTGGTTGCCGCTCTTGTGCTAGGTTTAACAAACGCACTATTAAGAGGAGGTTAGACTGTGCCAGGTTAGTGTTTGGGAAGCGTTGCAATTATAAAATGCCGCCGGATGCTCCGGCGCCGCTGGCCCAAGAAGCGCAAGGACAAAACAGCGAAGCCTAGGGTTGATGAACCGCAGTCCCGGACGCCGGTTCTTTAGAAGGCTCAGTGGAGCCAGAGGTTTTGCCAGGAGTTTCTATGGAGTCTCAGGCAGAAACTTTACTGTTACAGGATGTGCCTTCTCAGGAGGTAGGCCAGGCTGAGGGGCTTCGCAGGTAACTGTTCTTCCCTCTCTTCCCAAGGTAGTTAGAGCCTCTCCTTCTGTTGCCAAAACTTCTTTGAGAGGTAGGCCAAGTTCAGCTTCAGTGGGGGCTTCTCCTAGCATTTCGGGTTCTGTACCTAAGAAACATATGCTTAAAATGGCAGAAGATTTGATTACTATGATTAGAGGTTCTATGCCCTCCTGATAAGAGGCCCAGGGTGGAACCGGAGTTTGATAGTTTTGAACAGTGTTCAGAGGCTTCTGAGTCTTCTGTGGAAGATTTGCAGGAGTATCCTCCTTATTCTGATTCTGATGTGGATGATTCCACTCCTACAGCTTCTCCTCCTGAGGATTTCTCATTTTCAGAAACTCTGCATTCCATGAGGGAGCACTTTAAATGGGAAGGCCAGGATTACTCTGATTCCAGGAAAAGGCTTAGGGAATTCTTGTTTTACCCCAGCATAGGCCCTTAGGTATACCTGGTGAGTTCAATGTGGTGGAAGATGTTTTTGCAGAGGCTTCCATGAACCCTGACTCTTTGCCTCCTGCTCCTGTTAAACCCGATAGGTACTATAGGGTGCCTGAAGCTCATAAGTATTTGTTTAAGAGTCCTAGGGCAGACCCAGAAACTGTTTCTCAGGGGCCTAAAGGTGTTAAGGCCTCTGTGGTTAAAAATCCTGTTCCCACTGATAAAGAGGCAAGGGCTTTGGATAGGTGGGGAAAGAAAGTGTATACTTCTTCCACGCTAGCCATGAGAGCGTTGAATTGTCAGTTTCACATGCTAAAATATCAAAATTATCTCCTTTCACAATTGAAATCTAAGGTGGATGCTTTGGCGGAAGGTATTGAGTGTAAAGAGTTGCTGGATTTGGTTCATGTGTCTGAACAAGTGGGTAAGCATTCTTTGCAATGTGGTTTTGATGCTGTACAGGCCTCCTCGAGGGTGGCTGCCACTAGTTCTGTTCTTCGCAGGCATGCCTGGTTGAGGGATCAGAATTTAGCTGAGCATGTTAAGACAAGGATTTTGGATGCTCCTTTACAGTCTGATGTGTTGTTTGGTTCGCCTGTGGAAGCAGTTTTAAAGAAAATGGAGGACAAAGCTAAGTCTATGCAAACTGTTAAAGATTTTTGCAGGTGCAGCCACCAAGTTTAGTAGAAATTGGCCTGCTAAGGGGTGGACATATCCTGCTTATGATTCCCAGTCTAGGGGTAGGTCTAGACGTGGTAGGGGCAGAGCTCAAGGTTCTTTAGGCCTAGAACAGGAGTTCACCTGCTCAGACTTCTGGTGAGGGCAGGGGTCAGTCCTTTCGTAAACAGACCCAATGACCTGCCTTTTCAGCTGCCAGTAGATTCTCGCCTGGTAGCTCCTTTGGGAGGAAGACTGTCTCTTTTCAAAGAAAATTGGGATTTAATTACTCAAGACAGATGGGTGTTGGATATCATTCACCACGGTTACAGGTTTTATTTCCATACAATGCCTCCTTTCAAAGGCATGCCAGACGTTCCTCCTCCACAAAGAAAAGAGGCTCACAAGCAAATTTCTCAGTTACTCCAGATGGGGCCATTCAGCCAGTTCCTGTATCAGAAAGGGGCCTAGGATTTTATTCTCGCCTGTTCCTAGTACCAAAGAAGGGGAACACGTGGAGACCAATTTTGGATTTATCTCTCCTCAACACTTATCTGGACATTCCCAAGTTCAAGATGTTGACGTTACGACAGCTTTTACCTCTACTGGGCAAAGATCACTGGATGGTAACTTTAGATCTCAAGGAAGCTTACCTTCATGTGCCTATAAGGCTAAGTTGCAGGAAGTATCTGCGGTTTCGAGCTGGAAATTCTCATTATCAGTTCTCTGCATTGCCCTTTGGCTTATCTACTGCGCCCAGAGTATTCACAAAGGTTCTGGCTCCAGTGATAGCTTACTTCAGGCTACAAGGAATTCAAATCTATCCTTACTTGGACGACTGCCTGATTCTGGCTCAAGAAAAGGAAGACCTTCTACAGCATCTGGAATATGTTATAGCAGTGCTAAGATGCCTAGGGTATTCTGTGAACGAAATAAAGTCCAGTCTAGTACCCTCTCAAGACATGTGCTTTCTGGGTGTGAGACTGAATACAGCAGCCCAGATGGCCTTTTTAACCCCGGACAAACAAAAGAGTCTATCACTTTACTTCCATCAACTATCTCATCAGTCCGTGCTGACTGCAAGGACAGTCCTTCAAGCATTAGGGTTCATGGCATCTTGTATTCTGGTGCTTCCCAATGCCAAACTGCATATGAGGAAGCTACAATGGTATCTCAAAATGTATGGACACAGCACTGCCAGGATTTGGACACTGTCATTCAAATAATACCTTGCCTTCAAAAGAATTTTTGTGGTGGGCTCAGGAATGTCACCTAAACAAGGGACTCTCTGTGACCCGCCAGAGGCGAGTCAGATTTTAACGACAGATGCCTCGGACATTGCTTGGGGAGCTCATCTAAATGGAAAGTGGATACAAGACAAGTGGCCTGCCAGACTACAGCATCTACATATCAACATGAAGGAGATGTTAGCAGTCCAGTTTGCATTAATGGCTTTCAAGGAGTTACTTCTTCCAGGGCAGGTGTTGATTCTAACAGACAACACAACTGTCATGTGGTACATCAACAAGCAATGGGGAACACATTCTTATCCTCTATGCAGGCAAGCAATGATTTTATGGGAGACTGCTAAGCTTGCAACTAACTCTTCAGGCAAGGTTTCTGCCAGGAGCACAGAACTCCTTAGCAGATGTGTTAAGCAGACAAATCATGGATCCCCACGAGTGGAAACTGGATCTTCATGTATTTCAGAAATTGACAGTGTCATGGGGAACTCCAGACATAGATCTGTTCGCTTCTCCACTAAACCACCAGCTGCCAAAGTATTGCACAAAGGGGTTTCATCACACAGCTTGGAAAGTGGATGCTCTGTCTTTCAGTTGGAAAAACCTTCATGTGTATGCCTTTCCACCTCTGCCTCTTCTTCCAAAGGTACTATTAAAGGTCAGACAAGACAGGCCAAGGATGATTTTGATAGCTCCAGATTGGCCTCGGCAACACTGGTACCCACTACTACGGAGTCTGGTAAAGAAGCCTCCATGGCCTTTACCTCTGATTCCTCATCTGTTATCTCAGAAGGACGGTCATCTGCTCAATGTCAAGCTTCACTCTCTTCATCTAACAGCCTGGCATATTCTGTGTTGAAACACAGCAGGTCTCAACTTCCTCAACAAGTTTTAAATGTGATTATGGAAGCTAGAAGACCTAGTACAAGGAAAGTGTACGCAGAAAAATGGAAGAGATTTTTATTTTGGAGTACAGCAAAGAATTTGGAGATTTCTGAGCCTAATTTGAGTGTGGCTCTTCAATATCTTACTGAGTTATTGGACAAAGGTTTGTCCTTCTCTTCCATTAAGATTCATGCTGCAGCAATTTCAGCTCACTATGATTGTGACCCACCATTGTTTTCGCATCCTTTGTTCAAGCAGTTTCTTAGAGGGGCAAAGAATATAAGACCCGAGCTCCTACTCCTGCTTGGGATCTCAATTTTGTGTTGGAAAAACTTACTCTACAACCTTGGCTACTGCTGAATTGAAATACTTGTCATGGAAGACCGCTTTTCTGTTGGCTATTACTTCTGCAAGAAGGGTGTCTGAGTTGCAGGCCCTTATGGCAGTAGAGCCCTTTTGATTTTCCATAAGGATAGGGTATCATTACGTACTAATCCTTCCTTTATGCCTAAGGTGGTTTCTAGTGTGGCTTTAAACCAAACTATTCATTTGCCTACTTTTTATGCAGACCCCCAAAATAAAGGGGAAAAGATTTTGCACACTTTAGATGTACACAGGCAATTGCGTTATTATTTAAGCAGGACTAAGGATTTTAGGCAGTCTCAGCAGTTGTTTGTTTCTTTTGCTTTGAGTTCGCAGGGCAAGCCTGTGTCAAAACAAACTATTTCTAGGTGGATTGGCTTTTGCATTGCATTTTGTTATTCCCATCATGGCAAGGAGATTCCAGCTGGGATTAGGCCTCATTCCACTAGGGCTACTGCCACTTCAACAGCATTTCTAAGGGGTGGCAACTAAGGATATTTTGGAGGCAGCTACTTGGAGTTCAGTGCATACTTTCTCTAAGCATTATCACCTTCCTATCTACTCTAAGTCTAGGGCTGGTTTTGCCACAGCTGTTTTGCAGGGCATGTTGTCAGCTCCTACTTCTTTATGATTTGCCAGCCTCCCTTACCTCTGCTTTGGGATTCTACCCAATAGTAAGGACTGCAGCAATGTGGAACGAAGAACATAGTACAGTTTTGTACCTACCATAAATGTAGATGTTCGAGGATCCACATTGCTGCAGTCCAATTCCCTCCCTCCTTCCCTCTGTGTTTAGGGGTGGTTGTGTAGGTGAGGTTATATGTTGCTATTTTTGTATATATTGTACATAATTTTGGTGCAGGTATTTTGGCCTTGTCTTTTTAGGGTCTTCTGACATCTGGGGCAAGAAAAGACTGAGGATATGACGTCGGTCATGCGCATTAGTACCCTGACGTACTGACGTCAGTCTAATGCGCCCTGACCGACGTCAGCCATATACTCTGGTATTCGGGCCGACTGGACAGCGGACTACCCAATAGTAAGGACTGCAGCAATGTGGATCCTCGAACATCTACATTTATGGTAGGTACAAAACTGTACTTTTTTGCAAATCAGTGGGAAGCTTAGTTTTTACCATATTTTCCACATTCTGTCTCTAGATTTCATTAGGGTGTGAATAGCATTAGTTAGCCATGGGGATATGTTTGATTTTATATGGATCATGCAGAGAGGAGCAAGGCTGTTAAGAATGTTAAGGAAGGTAGAGTTGAAAGAGTGGACTTCTTCTTTGAAGGGGGAGTTGGGTTAGCTAAGCCCTTTTAATTCTAGAGAGGAGGGCTTTAAAAGTCTCTGGGCAGAAGATAGTTTGAAACGGGTTATATATCTGCTGCCTAGTGAAGTGTGGAGGGAATCTAAGAACTTTTATAGGGGAGTGGTCACTTAGGGAGTTGGGTAGGGTTTCGAGGTTATGATATTTGCTGGGAGGGTTTCGAGGTTATGATATTTGCTGGGATCAGAGACTATTGCCCAGTCTATAAGAATGCTAGGATTGCATGAGTTGTTCGTATGGGTTGGCTCAGAGATGAGTCATGTAAATCCATGTAACTTAATGCATGAGGTAGAGTTAGGAGAGCAGAGAGTTTGCCAGTTAATATTTTCATCCCTGAGGAGGATAGTTTAATTTGGAATGTATTGTGAGAGATATGGCAGAATATTTTCCAGCACGGGAATGTTGTCCCTTGGAGGAATGTAGATGGCTGCTACAGTGATAATAATATAGTTATTGAGTTTAAAGTTAGCCACCAGAATTTCATCAGGTGGAAAGGATGGGATAGGTTTGTTAAGACATGTAAGAGTAAGGTGGTTGCAGAAGACTATGGCAACTCTACCCCATTTTTTTCTTTTTGCGATCTAGGCAAAATATATTATTACCAGGAGGGAGAATATTTCTATCAGGGTTTTGAGGTTTCAGCCAAGTTTCTGTTAGGATATTTGGGCTGTGATTGGCAATCCAGGCATGTAATTAACTGACTTAGTTTAGTGCACTTCTAATATTCATTGAGTAAAATGAGATATGTTTTGAGATATGTTTTTTTTAGGAAGAGTAGGATCTCCTGGGTTAGGAGAAGCAGCATTATTGGTAGGGGAGGGAGGGATGGGGCATGGATTTGGATGAATGTCATCTGATAGCAGTAGGGCATCTGGCAGGAAGTAAAGTCTATATACATATAACCAGAGTTTAAGCAAATGTAACATACACTACATTTGTCCATTGAAAAAAATATTTGCCTTTATCATATTATTATTCTTTTGCTTATCTTCCATGAATAATGTTTATTGATTTACCCTTTAATTACACCAAATACATCAGAGTAGTATAATGTAAAAAATGTTGAAATCCCACTCACAGGCATAACAAACAGAATATCTGAACCTTTTTGTTACTTTAAGAGGAAAACTTCTAACGTTTGACATAAGCATACCCTCAGGCTGTGCTTATTTTAAGAAGTATATATTCTATGTTTTTGAAAGTGTGGGATATGATTCTAATGAAAAGGATATTCATAGTTTTATTGTATCTGAAAATTCAAATGGCTTGTATCTTTAAAGTCTATGTTCTGCTTACCCTATTAGCCACATTCTGGTGCATGTTTGCTTTACATTAACTTCATTTTCACCTTTATGTCTTATGTTGATGATCCTTTTTCAAAACAAATAAATAGATAAATAATAAAAAAATATGTTTATAGCATTTTGTTTTGCTGTCGCTATTTGTTTAATTTTCTTCTAAAACCACACTCCTAGAATAATGATTGGCAAGTATCGGGCAATAATTTATATACATCTTCAAAGCATCATAAGCAAGGAAAACAAATTACTTCTTTAAAAAGCCAAATTCTTAGATTGTGGATTCACTTCTATATCTTTCCATATGTTTATTTTTATTGTAAGATGTGCCACCAGCAAGTAGAAGCAAGAAACGCCTAATGATGTACTTATCATGGAAATATAGTAGATTTTAGTTTGTGTTATCTAGTGCAGCATTCTGGGGTCAGTCTTTTCTGATGTCACAAAATACATTTGCGTCTCCAAGGGAAAAAAAAATCAGTGGCATCCTTATCAACAATATAAAATGCAAAAGCAACACATACTTTTTTAACATCAAAAACATTATAATTTGGTATTGACTATGCTATGGAGGATATCCCCAACTACAAGAGTGTATTAGTTATATTTGTTTCCTCTAACCAATGCACTAGTGATTCAGTTAATTTTAATGGTTTTCTGAAAGCCAGGCTACTAAAACATCAGCTAGTGTTTTTTAGCTAGTAACTTTGGGTGGAATTCAATAAAGCCTACACAGAGTGCTTTTCTCTGCAGGCATAGTGGCATGGAACTTACATAGAAGTAAGCAGCCGTGCAATCCAGTAAACAGAGCAGAGGGGCATGCATGAGCATGCGAACACGGAAGTGTCCATTGCATGCAAATCACCTCATAAGTAGGTGAATTCCATGCAAATGAGGGTGCTGGAGTGATCCAGCAATCAGATAGGCAGTCCTGCAGACCCCATGTTGGTGTCTGAAGTGTACACGGAAAATTTCCATGTACAAGAAAATAAAAATTGACAGGGGTTGTAAAAGCCCATGTACAAGGTCAGAAATTGCATAGTAGGCACATATATGTGCAAATCTATGCCCTGTGTATCCAAAATGTAATGGAAAATAACTTAAAATAATTATTTTTTTAAAACCCATATTATGTTTTTGCTGCTTTCAGCAGTGCGCAATCATGCAGTTATGAAAAAAAAATATGTAAAAGGTAAAAATAAGAAATATGTGAAAATAATGCATTATAGGGCCTTGCATGCAATATGTACAATAGTAGATATCTGTGGTTGCTAAGGAGGCAAGCCATGGAATAGTGTAATATCCATGTTGTGTGCATGGATCTGTATGCAAAAGTGCTGGGGTGACGAATAGAAAAAATGTGTAACCATGTCTGCAGATAAAAATCCGTATAGCTCCAGAACCATGTTGGTGTCTGCAGAAGAGGCATCTGACATCAAAAGGGGTGTATCATCATATGTGTAAGCACATTAGAACTCACTGGTGCCCATTTGTATGGGGCGCCTCTCTGCTACGCAGGGTGGGAGTTTGTCTAGTGGTTCTAAGCATTGTTTAGCTTCATGGTGCATGTTTTAACTTGTTTGAGCATGTTTGCATGGTGCGCCACTCTGTTGAGTGTGCCCATCCATAGGGCTGTGTCCACTGACTGCTGAGCATTGTTTATACCAGTGGTGTGGGTTTGCACACCTCGATGCAGTGCTTAGCAGGGAAGGCAGTTGGGAAATTGGTTGTGAAAGCCAGTCATGTATAAATAACTGATAATCCCTGTTCCTCTAACACTAAGCCATTCAAACCTTTCAATGATGTACCTATCAGGTGAAATACATCATAGTTAGCTAATCACACAGGCTGCATCTCCAGTAGAGCACTGTAAAGTATGCATACACCCTACAATCTGCTTTTTCTCCCATACTCTGCAGAATTGGAGCACAGACTTTGGAATTTTAACTGACAGAATGCTAGGGGCTACTGCTGCTCTGCTACATCTGTATGTGCTAGATGCTGAGGTTATTCCTGATGCTGCTGCTAACAAAAGGCCTAGACTGAGAAGAGGAAAACTGTACAGGCTCAGGGTAACCTTCCATGAGATACATGATCTGGAGGTTGTAGAGCGCTACAGGGTGGAGAGGGACATACTACATGAACTCACTAAGCTCTGCCGCCTCAACTCAGAACCCATCCCAGTCGAAACAAAGGTATGTGTAGCCCTTAGAATACTAGTTACAGGTACTTTTCAAAGACCAAATGGGGACATGATAGGGGTCTCACAGACAACAGCATCCCGGGTACTCAACTAGTTCCTGGCTGCCATGCAGACATATGCCAGTGAGCATAATTATTTACCTTGTAACCCTGAGGAGAGGGTCACTAGTAGGCATCTCTTTACCATGTAGCACACTACCCTGAGATACTGGGTGCCATAGACAGCACTCATGTACACATCAAAGCACCACCCAATGAGGAGGGTAGAGTCTAAATCAACTGCAAGGGGTATTGCTCCATCAACTGCCAGGTTGTGCACTCATGTACACATCAAAGCACCGCCCAATGAGGAGGATAGAGTCTACATCAACCGCAAGGGGTATCGCTCCATCAACTGCCAGGTTGTGTACCGTAACCAGGACATTATCATGAATGTATGTGCTGTCAGCCCTGGCAGTTATCATGACTCCCATATCTGGCATGCATCACAGCTATACCAGATGTTTGCCGGGGGACCTCCCTTATGGCCATCTATTGGGGGATGCTGGCTATGCACTGGAATCATGGATGATGACACCCATCAGAAATGCACACACACCTACCAAAGAATGCCATAATGAGGCACATGCACAAACTGGGAACATCATAGAGCATGTGTTTGGGCTACTCAAGTCATAGTTCTGGTGCCTTGATATATCTGGTGGAGCCCTGCAGTACTCTACAGCCACATATGCACACAGACGTTCACAGCATGTAACATGCAACACAATATGATCTTGTGGAAACAGCTGCAGCAGGATTATCACAGGGAAGGAACACGCAGCCCCGCACCAGTGCCAAGTCCGACTGGAGCGAGGTCCATTTACAGCGGAGTCCCGGGGAGAAAAGCTCCACTATTAAACTATATGTACAGTGGGAATTTTTACAATACAAGATATTTCATGCAAGAAGAACACGATTAAAGTGGTTTGTTCCAACTAAACAAAAAGGACTCCATTGTAACAATACAATCATCAGAGACATCACATATGACAGTATAAAAGACAATATTTTGTGCTAAGCAAGTTTAAGTGTGACCAGAGGAAGGCCCTGTATGGCAGTTTTGAGAAGTTGTTAGTACTGTAATATAGAGACAGTAAGCAGAATATAGAGGAAGGTAGGAAGTATTTGAGGAGTGCAGGAAAGCATTTATGTGATGCAAGGACAGAGCCAGGAATGCAAGAGGTGTGATTTGAGTGATTTTTGGAAGAGTGAGATAGAAGGTGCTGAGGAAATATTCTGGGGGAGGTTATTCCACATTTTTGCTATGGTATGAGAGAAAAGAGCTTTACCTGCAGTGTTGTTGGCTTGAGTTATATGCAAAAGGGTTTTGTTGGATGAGCGGAGTGGACGGTTTGCTGAGTATTGGTTAAGTAGCTGTCTTTGGCAAAGAGGCAATGCATAGCACATGCATTGACAACCTAGATTCCTAGGGACAGACACCTTACTCTGACTCACATACAAGGTTTTCCTTCTCCTTCTAACTCTTTCTCTCTTACATCTATCTCAACTAAATATATTAAATCTCTACTCTCTAAACTCAAACCCTGCTCCCCCTCAGCTGATAACCTACCCTCTTACTTCCTACATATAGGTGCTGAAGCCCTCTAGCCTATCCAGTATCCATCCTGATCAACCGATCTATCTCTGAATCATACATTCCATCAATAGAGAACTTTCTACACATTACCCATACATAAAGGAGGTAATTGTTCTGATATATCAAACTTCAGACCAATTGATATACTGTCTCCATTCTCCCAAGATTCTTGAGAAATGCATTGACAAGCAGATAATGCAATATCTTCTCCAACAAAACCTTCTAACACACACACAACATGGATTTCGTCCCAAACACAGCACTACAACTGAACTAATATCCTTCATTAGTACTGTATCACTGGCCCGTGACAATATTAAACTAGTCTCATGTCTGTTCCTCGACCTGTCCAAAGCCTTTGACACTGTCTCCCATCCCCTCCTCCTAGACAAACTCTCTCACCTAAGATTCTCTCCTCCCACCATATCCTGGTTTTCCAGCTATCTCTCTAACCGCCAACAAGCTGTTAAATGACACTCTGCTCCCCCCCCCAAGCGTCCCAATGGGTGTCCCCAAGGAGCCATACTGGGGACACTGCTTTTCAATATTTTCATCAACCTACTTTACACTTCTTGTCCCAACTCCACACTTGTACAATATGCTGATGATTCTACAGTCATCACCATTGCTGACAATCCATCTGACCTCCACTCTCCTACCCAAGCATCATACAACACCATACAGACATGGCTTTGTGACAACAAATTAATTCTCAACCCTAAGAAAACTAAGCTCCTAGTCTTCCTCCCAAAAAAACTCATCAGTCTCAATACAACATTTTCCATCCTATCTAGCAATGACACTGTCATTACCTCAGACCCTAGCACTAAACTGCTAGGAGTCATAATAGATGATCAGCTTAAATTTGATCTCCAAATCATCACCTCTATCAAAAAGACTCACCAGAAACTAGGACTCCTTTACAGAAACAAAAGAAATTTAACCACCTCAGCCAGAATAACTCTCTCCCATGCATTTCTTCTTCCCACCCTCCTTTATAGGTCTCAGTTATACACAAATCGTAACACCACTCTCATAACCAGACCTGAAACTACGTATAATAAAGTTGCCAGATTTGCTGCAAACCAAACAATCCTGCCTATCTCTTAAACAGTTGAAGTGGCTTGAATTCCTTCATTTGTTGCTACTACAGCAACTGTTAATTATCCACTTCATCCTCTATCTACCATCTTTCTCCCTTAGCCTTCAATCAGTTATAACTAAATATTCCCCAACCAGGACATTACATAGCTCAGACCAAGACTTTATACAGATCTATAAACCCACAACCAAATCAGGGTGTTTACTTTATAACTATAACCCTGCTACAACTTGAAACCAACTACCCCTAGAAATTAGGTCCCTTAACCAAACAAAACATTTCACACTAGCCACTCGGGAATATCTAATAAATAAATGGCCCTGCCATTGTAGTCATCTTCCCTGAAACTACCTAACCCTAGCTTGTCTCTCATCCCTCCTTTCTCTTCCACTGTCTGTCTTAATATCCATCTACCTCTCTGTCTCATTGCTTAACCTCTACATTACCTTACTACTCCATCTGTACCTATACTGTATATAACTACTTAGAAATAATGAACACTGTTTTCCCTACATTGACATTGTTCCTAAGTTTTTGTTGTAAAAATTCTGACGTTGTACTCTACTGCTTTTCTGTATGATTTGTTGTAAATGCCTTTTGCAGTTTGATCTCTGACATTTGTACCCAACTGTTTTCTGTAAATTTTATTGTAAAATGTTATTTCTATAATTGTTTTAGCTGCCAAAGCAATTTTCTTGCTGACTTTATGTAAAATTTTAATGCTGATTGCGGAGCTGTTCTTCTCGGGTCTCCACTGAAAACTATCTAATGCTCAGCTGGACTAACCCGGTTAACAAATGTAAAATAAATAAATACATAAATGCATACTAAAGAGGATGCCAGCCACACCACACAACCTGTACCGTACTGTGTATTGGCTGTGTACTGTGTGCATCAGACAGAGTCAGCCCTGAAACACAGGTATCTCAACTGCTGCATTCACAAGGTAAGTCACTCTCCTTTACAATAAATGTATGGGATACTAGACTATGGTAGCATATGTATGGGCCTGCAGCATGTATGCAAGGGGAACTGAATGGGCTACTGGGCTACTTGCAGAGAACTAACAGTTATGTAGGACAACAGGCACTTTATCCAATACTGACTGCCTCATAATATGCATTAGGCCACAATGCAGCAAATCCCACTACAGTTTACAAGGGAAATGCCAAACAGCGGGGTCATAGGACAGATGCATGATTCTCAACGCTAGAGTATCCTACCCTCAACACAGCAGTGTTCTCAAACACCTGCAGTGACAGTATGTTTGCAAGGATATAGTAGCAGACCACACAATACCAGTGCTGTCCCAAACAACATGGCTACATGTTCTATTTTCCACAATATGCAGGGGTCAAAGTGTATGCCTGTCTGCTGTTGACAGTGTGAGGAATTAAACCTCACTGTCTGGTGGCTGGTGTGGCTCAGTGGGCTAAATGCATTAACATGGCTGATGGTGTTCATGGTTTGAAGCTGGCTGCACCTACAACTTTTGCATGTGAGGTACTCCTATATGTCACAATCTGTTACTGCAAGAAATCTGGACAAAACCAGAGAAAATGAAGGAACAGAGGGTCACACCTACAGACATTATACATGCTCTGAGTAACCTAGAAGGTAGCTAGCATAACACCAGTTTATAGCATGTCAGAGTAGCAGCAGGATGTAAAGGCCATCACTTAAATGTGTCAGTACGTACAACAATTTAGTAAGCTTCAATTAGTAGTATACTACTGGAAAAACAAAACTGTATGAGGAGCAGAGCAGATATATGGGGCAGAATGCTGGACATCCTGCAAAATGTGTACAGTCAGAGGTGTGAAGACCGTAATCCTGTGTGTGCCATTACATCATGTACCCCAGTCATGGCATACCTCCAACCACTTAGAGCAGAAAATCTGGACAAAGCCATAAGCAGTAGTGGGACAAAGGTCCAAATATAAGAAGAAGGATTAACTAGTGGCCAGACAAATGTAGAAAGTGCAGAGAATAACTGGTAGTGCAGTAGCATGGTTTTCCTAGTGTGTATGGAGTCAGTAGCTCAAATGTCTGTCATCATTTCCTAATGTCAATCTATAATGATTTTCCACTAATTTACCAGAAAATTACAATGCTATGTAAAATGTATCATTCATATGATGCAAAACTCAGTACCATCTATTACAATCTGTACAGTTGCTGAGTATGAGTCATATATTACATTAAGCAGACAGCTGGGGAATTCCGTCGGACAAAATATCAGGGAGGTGCTGGAGTGCTGAATCAAGTGCAGTAGCCAATTGGTGGCAGCACACAAAATCCCGGACTGGAATACAGGTAGGTCTTGTCTGGAGTCACCTTGTAAGTACTGACAGTCCCACTGGGCATGCTCCTACTCTTAGCTAACGTGAGCCAATGTCTGATGCCTCATCTGCCCTGATATGTAGAAAAAAAAAAAAAATATATATATATATATATATATATATATATATATATATATATATATATAGATATACAGCTATGTATATGTATCTGTCTCTCCCTATCCTCCTCAGACATGATTACCCTATCAGTATGCGGCATATTTATTTATATATATATATATATATATATATATATATATATATATATATATATATATATATATATATATATATATGGGTTCACTTTATAATTTCGAAATACTGAAATACCGAATTTCATTATTTCAAAATCATAAAGTCAAAAACTGAAAATTGCGAAAGTGCATAATCGCAAATTAGAATATCTCAAATTCACGGTTATGGTTTACGGTACGTGACGTGCAGTGTTGGGAGTGTATCGTGTATGGATGTAAGTACAATTGAAGGTAAATGAATGTTTTGTAAGGGTTATATGTGGGAGTTTGAGTGTGTCTGAATGTGTGGATGTATGTATATGTGTGATGTTTGTCTGTGTGTGAGGGACTGTGACATGTGTGGGTGTGTTTCCTTTTTGTCTCTGTGAGATCTTGGAGTTAGTATATATAAGTAGGGGGGTGGGGAGTTCACGGGTGCTTGCCCCCCTGCTTACATGTAGTGTAGGTTTGCTTGTTTGTGTTTTTGTGTTTGTGTGTGTTTTGTTTGTTGTGGTGTTGGTTGGGCGATGCATGTGTTGTGTGGTGTATGGTTTGTATGTGTTCGTGATTGTGTGATTAGCGATTGTGTACTTTCGGGATTATGGGTGTTCGAAATTATAAAGTGAATCCATATATATATATATATATATATATATATATATATATATATATATATAGAGCTACATAAATGTGTAGAATGATGTAGACCATACACATATATCTATATAACACAGTTACATAATGCACACATACAGCTACACCTACGTTGACATAACTGTTTATATATTAATATATATATATATATATATATATATATATATATAGATATATACATATGTATATATGTGTGGGGATGCATGAATGTTCACACCTACATGCAGAATGCTAGGGTTATCCACACCTACACACACAACTGTTGTCAGATGGTAAAAGACCAAGCCCACATAAAGACATAATCCACCCAACCACAGGACCCTGTGCCTGTGGAATGTCACCAGACAATGGTGAGCAGGTGGTGTAATGTGCAATAGCTTCAATACAGGACTTGGACAGGCCATATTGTTATTAGCCAATTGTCCACCTAGCAAACTGCTACCAGCCAGAAATGTCAATACTGATAACTGTACATACATAGCAGGGGTATTAACAGGTACCCCATTGCTACAACACTGGATACAATAACAACATAAAGCAGGTTCATTCTACAGGCCACACTGACTGTGTATGACAAGGCTAGATTGCATAGCCCACAAGTACTGTGCCTGTAGCAACATGTACACCAGATGTAACCGGTGACGTGCAATTAGCACTATGAGCTATAGTATGTAATAGTGTGTGTGTGTGTGTGTGTGTGTGTGTGTGTGTGTGTGTGTGTGTGTGTGTGTGTGTGTGTGTGTGTGTGTGTGTGTGTGTGTGTACGTAGATATTTCTCTTACAGCAGCACAGACATGCTCATCAGGTCTATGTCTGTGCAATGGACAATCATTTTATGGCTCTGTGACTAGCATCCTCAACATTGGCCTCCCTGTCATCACCTGCTGATGTCTTCCACCCTAACAGCACTGGCTGACAATCATAAAGCAGATAAGCTCCGTGGGGCATGTGCTAAGAACTTAGTGCTATAATGTATACTAATAGGTATGTAGGGGTTCCAATCCCAATAAGTGCAACTGTGTGTGTGTAAATATATCCCCTTGTAGCAGTGTGCCTGCCATGCCCATCTTTGTGCAATGGTTATATATTTTAAAGCCCTGTGTCTACCTGCCAGGCACTAGCCTCTTTTACAAGGCCTGCTGATGTCATCCACCTTAACAGCACTGGCTCACAATCTCAAAATAGATAAGCTCTGTGTTGCATGTGATAAGTACTCAGTGCTATAGTGTATATTAATAGATAGGTAGGGGGTCCTAATCTCAATAAGGGCAACTTTGTGTGTGTAAATATATTCCCTTGCAGCAGTGTGTCAGTCTCCTCTATCTCTTTGCAATGGTTTTAATTTTTAGGCCCTGCAACTACCTGCCAGCCCCCCCATTGGCCTCGTTTGCAAGGCTTGCTGATGTCATCCCCCTTAACAGCACTGGATCACAATCTCAAATCAGATAAGCTGTGTGGGGCATGCAATAACTACTTAGTGCTATAGTGTATACTAATTGATAAGTAGGGTTCTAATGTCACTAAAGGCAACTTTGTGTGTGTGAGTGCAGAAATATATTCCCATACAGCAGTACACATATGGCTATATGGGTGTGCAATTGTCATGCATTTTACTGCCCTGTGACTAACATGCTGGCCCTAAATAGCTCACTTCTACCTAGTCATAAATACCATCAGCCACCACCTACATTTGCATGTACAGAACATTCAGATGACAAGTATCAAGGGTTGCAGGCCTTGTCACATAGTATGCATGCAAGAATACACTGTTTGCCCTCTTGTCCCTGTTCTACAAATAAGCATCTATGTAACCATGTATGCATACAGCCATCCCTTGCTGATGTCATATTTTTGTTGTGATGCCATGCCATCTTGAGCCACTGTATTGCAGCCATGTCTCCATAGCATAGCCACTCAGACCCCTGGAACAGAAACATATGCAGTTCTGAGAGACACTTATCATTCTGCAGTACTACTGCCAATCTAACATCATGCAACAAAGGTATACAAGCTTTGATGTGTACCCATGACACATGCCAGCATACAGCACCTGTTGTGGCATAACCCTACCACACTACAAAACTACATGTAATGTAATATAGTCACACAGTGCATCAGACACATATGTTCATGTCCCTGCACCAATGGTATGGATGGCAGGGATGTTGCACAGGTATCATCCCATGCAAAGGTGGTGGTGTGGGGGTGCCAGAGGCCTAGGCTGTGCCAAACAGTAGACAGCTTGTGTGTGTGCCAGGAAGGGGTGCTGGTCAGCTGGGCCATGGAGAGGTGCTGTGTGTGTCTGTTGGTGACCTATATGTGGCACTGATGTTTGAGTGTGTGCGTGCACACAGTTAAGCCAGGAGCTAACACTGCACATAGCTATTTTGGATAGGTGTGGTCCATACATGGCAGAGTGGACAGTTCACCATCTCCAACCACGCACACAGTAACTGGCTGTGCCAGAAGTGGCACTGGCACCACCATGCCCAGGGTCAGATGGGGTACTAATAGCAGATGGTGACTCATATCTGCTGGGCCTATGTCTCTCACAGGACCACCCAGGACTGCATGCCTATAGCCAGCCACATTGTGGTGTGGACAGCACACTCCCTTCTGTAGTGCTGGAGGTACTGCCACTATGGGAACGCGAGTGTGCATGGCCACATAGACTCTCAGCAGATGGTGTTGCTGACATGTACCCATGTGGTCGATGCCCTACTCCCACCAGATGTTCCAGCACAGACAACATGCAATCAAGCACTGACAATGTCTCACCCTACCATCTGTCCACTACATCAGTGAAATAATCCATGGCATTACCAATGTGGTGGAGGGAGTCACGGATGTCAGACTGCTGCCCCCATGAACCTGAACATCCATCTGGTGTTGTGTTCGGAACATGCCTGTGCCTCCATGACAGACCGGAACATGCATTGAATGATCCTTGATGACACCTGTGACAGGTGGTAGATGGGCAGCAGTCCTCCTTCGAGCACCCCTGTCAACCTGCCTGTGTGGGACCTTGCCAGTTCTCTGGCTATGACTAGTGTCTACACTCACTGATGCCATAGTTGCCACACACTCATGTTCGATGTCACCACACTCTGTCCAGTTTATGTGGCCACAGTCCCTGTGTGTTGTGACAGTGTGTTGTATGTATGTCTCCACACTCATCAATGCAATCTACTGTGGTGTGTCGCCTGTGGGCAAAGTCCCACTACTATGTCATATAGCCACTGTCAGAAAAATAATGGTGTATTATTACAAGTATATGTGGACAGTCCAGCAACATCAGTGTACATGTGTCTGATATATGTGGTCCTTTAGGCACAAACATGTGAATGTCTGGCAAATGGTTGGCCAATAATTGATGGTTGTTCTCAGAATATAGAGAATCTGACTTTCACATGCCAGAACCTTCAGAAACAGTTATGCTACAGTAATATCTATTACTCTGTTCATACTCTTACTTTACATGATCAATATGTACACTCTGTCGATGAGGTTGGGCCTGAGTCCCTCAACTAATAATGGCTATGACCTGAATTCTTGCTGTAGGGGGTTGCCAGGTATGTTAGCCAAAGCTCTTAAGTGATGAGATACAAATGTCAACAAACAGTGACCTAGCCAGAGTACATCAGGGACTGTCAGGGGCACCTTTACAATGCTTGAATTATTCCTGTGTGACATTCATAGACCGAGAGGAACTGAATGACAGTACATCATGTGATATGACAGCTGTGTCCACCCTTACTTACTGCCAATATGTCTATCACATAATCCAGTAGAATTCATACAGGAGCCAACCATTGTAGGAGGGAGTGAGAGGGCAACTGCTGTGATTTAATTTACAACAGGCAAAGTTGAGAGACATACCTGTAGCTGTTGGACAGCAGAGTATCACCAACATGTCATTCCCAGAGATGCACTACAGGCCTATTGTTGTAATCCCAATTCCCCATAACTGTATCCTCCCATCTGCATGCCATTATATGGGGACAGTTATGACATACCTGGTAGAGTGATGTAATCGTTTTGTGAACAAATCCTCAAGAAAAATGCTTGCTAATTCACAGTCTGTCTTAATAAAGCAAGTAAAGACCTGTTTCCCATAGGCACTTGCTTGCCTTTTGTAGATAATGCTCATTAACAGGTAATTGCCTGTGCACCTATCTGGTTCTCAGACTTGCTAATTGCATCCAGAACAGGTGGGTTGCACTTTCATTAGCCAATGACATAGCAACACAATGCAATATTTAAGGTCTTCATGTAGGCCTTGGCCCCTTTCTTAGTCTTTGAAGTGGACATTACTGAGGTGTGAAGACTACAGCATCACAGAGGGTAAGTAAAAATACTGTCCGCTGTTGAGATTTATGAGATATGTCCACAGTTTTGCATGCTATGTGTGGCCACTGCCAAATGACATTGTGATTATCTGGCAGTTCAGTGTTAAACATTGTGGGTTGAGGTCAGTAAGAGGGAAGAGACATGTGAGTGCCAGACATCATACTCCTCAGAATATGCATGCTGCTGTAGTAACTGCTGGTCTATCAGCTCACTATGTTTGTAGGGGCAAACTGTGAAACATGTCCCTGTCACTCAACCTTTGCCCCCCCACCACTTTATGTATGGGTTTTGTCTGGATCCCTTTTTCTAGGATGTTGTGAGGTATGGTAGCTCTATTACAGGTAGTTTAACATACAGCTGCATCTATTGCAGCTGGTCCCAGGCGTCTGCTTTGTACTCTGAGCCCCAGTAACCACTCTGCATTAGCCGGTCTTCTTGGTTTTTCACTTGGAGTCCAAGCATGACCCTGAACTTCTCAGTGTTCCACCAATGTGCCTAAAAGTGTGTACCCTCTCCAACACCTGCCATAGTAGAGCTTAGCTGAGTGCAGCACATCAGGATTTAAAAATATTTGGCATAATTTGTATTTGGAAAATAAATGCTTAATAACCCCTCTGTGTACTCAAGCCCTGCACCTAGTGCATATAAGGCTGTCACTCTAACCATTTGGATACATGGATGTGTCAAATGCTGTTATACTTTTACAATATACAGCTCAACTACGTTTAAGCACCTCTGAGCACTGTTGTGCACTGTGCAAACCTGCTCAGCTATGCTTAAACTTGACCATTGCATTCATAATTAAATGTATTCATTTTTTTATTTTTAGATGTCTGGCATGTGTCAATTGCTGTGTGCTGTGCCACGCAAACATACAAAAAAAATGTAATACATATGCAAGCATTGATATACTACAATTTGACAATGCAGAGGGTGTGGTATTCCTCTCTGGACACAGTAACACACTCCCTACACTGATTCAATAACTGTGTTACATGGTTCTCTCTTAGTAACACACCTTCATTAATATGCATGGCATGCTACTGAGGGGGTACCGCATACATGGCCACTGTACTTTTCATGTAGGCTGTACACTGTGCCTACATGGATTTTATTAAAGCTGAGGGATGATTTTCTTATGTTTTAAAACCTTCACTACGACTGGATTTGATGAGGTCAGCAGATATGCATGCAGTCCCATGATGGCAGAATAATACATGTAATAAATTTTGAGGATGCCCATATCTCCTTCAAAGCATGGAATATATAATTTTGGTATACACTGATATTTATATATCATTTCATAAGTGTGAAACACTTGACCTATTTTCCTGTCCAACTGATCTAATACCTTTTGGGGCCAGTCAATCACACCAAAACAATAAGTTACAACAGAAGATCAAATTAGATATAGTTTGGATTTTATTCCTAGTTATCAAGGTTATTTATTTATTTATTGACATTTGTTAACCAGGTTAGTCCAACTGGGTTATTGTCACATTTTCAGTGGAGACCCGAGGAGAAAAGCTCCAGCAAATACAATATATGATCACAGAACAAGAAAAAAAAGTATTACAAACAATAATAGCAAGCAATAGAAATAAACATCTACATGTGTAGAAATAAACAACTACATTTTTTGTTTCTTTGAAAAAATTTAATTCTTAGTTGATGAACAGATGGGGAAAGCCAAGAGTGATGGTAGGATGTAATGAGAGAGATATGAGTGTGGGAAGAGGGGAGAGCTAAGTAGGGTCATAGCAGGGACAGATTCGGGAATTGAGTAAATGTGTCTTCAGTTCTTTTTTATATAGTGGAGTATGAGAGATAGAGTGTATATCAAGGGGAAGTTTATTCCAAGCTTGGGCCACGGAATGCTTGTAGAGTTGCTTACCAACAGACTTGTTAGGGTGGTAGACATCAAGCAATTGCTGATTTGAGGTGCGGAGAGATCGAGAAGGGGTATCGATGGAAACAAGGAGAGATAGGGAAGGACAGCAGGAGGGTTTAAACAGCATAGAGTGCAGCATATGGAATTGGATAGAAAACAACTTTGCCACAATAGTAGTTTTAGTCTTCTGAAGTATCTTACAGAGTTTTGTTCACATTTATTTATGTTTTATTGTCAATGCTTCATCAATTCCGAAATATTTATACACTCCCTCCTGCTCAAGTTCCTTTATATTACATTCCTGTCTCACACTGAAATTTTGTTGGTACTGCAACATTTCTGCTTTGAACATTACATTTGCCCATTTATCAAAACCAAATGATGTTCTTATATCATCTGAGAAAGTCCTAAAAACTTGTTGTGCTTTCAACTCCTCATCTGATGAACTATATAGTTTTATGTCATCCACAAAAAAATAGATGAGAAGTCTTTAAGCAAAGTTGTTTTCTACGATCCAAACTGTAATCAAGACCCAGTCTGTTGTGTACACAACTTAACAGGGTTAAAGGCAAGACAAAAAACAACAGCTGTGCGAAAGAATCACCTTAGGATATCCTCATCTGAATTGTTATCCCTGGGGTAAAAAAATGTCCTTTGTCATGGCTTAACTGCAAAGGGGGTTGCCACTGTTTCATGTAGGGTGTATCTTATACATCTATAACCACTCCTTTATTCATGAATGTGGGATGTTGTCAAATGCTTTTTTTGAATCTCTTCCATGCCATATTTAAATTCTTCCTCTTTTTACAATTCTCTGTTATGGCTTTATTTAGCAACAAATGATCATTTGTTCCATACAACTTTCTTTTGTTACCCTTATATACTATTGCCATGGTTGAGATTTATTCTAAATGACCATACACTCTGCCTGCATCAATTCCAGTTTATAGTTTCTACATTGTTGGAAGGCACGTTATTGGTCTATAGCTTTTAGGATGGCTTACAGTTTTACTCCTTAGGATGATGATTATTTTTCCTGCTGTTAATCAGGTTGATGTCTGCTCAGTATGCTCATGTAAGTCATTATTATTTAGTGTTAAATCTTTAACTCATTCACTCCAATGGAGCTCAGGAAGTTTGCACTGTAATCTCCAATGAGCAGAGCCTAAGCCTTTTGACAGAAAGAAACTATGTCCTCACATTTCAAACAAATGTTCATATCTCTGGAGTCATATGGGTTATGAAAGAAGTATAAATGGCAAATTCTTCAGCATAAAATATTTTTATAGTGGTAGCATTCTTTAGGTTCTAGGTCTTAAACTAAATGTTACAAGTCACAGTAAATATTACATTAGTAATATTTTGTAAACAACTTACAATATCTCAGCAACCACTCAAGTGACACTCATACTGTCAGAAACATTTTATTCATCAGGCTGAGAGCTTTCATATGAGACTAAGGAGTTCTGTTTGTGTTACTTGGTTGTTTAGATATTTAGAAAAATGTAAAAATTATATCTATATACATTCATATAAAATCACCAGGTAATGTCTCTCTACCTGCATTAGACAGAGGTCAAATATTACGGCTGTTCTGTTTGCAATTGTGTAAGCTTTAAGATTAAATGTTTTAAAACCTTGTACATAGCACAATTTTGGAATTATTAATGCAAATATGAACAAACAATATTTGATGCCTAGAAGCATCAGTAGTCGGTAGCTGCAGATGCACCTGGAGGCGTCACTAGGATGCAATGACTTAAGTAAAGATGTTAATACATTTAGCCAAAATGTAGGTATTTCATCAAGTCCTGGAATTTTCCATTTAGGAGCTTTTCTTAATTTTTTTCATTTCCTCTCTCCATTAATTCATCCCATTTCATATACTATGCATTTGAACTTCTTGCTGTTTTTTTTTCTAAGTATTCAGCATCAGTGTTATGCTGCATGGGGTCTTCATAAATATAACTCCAAAATCTGTGCCTATTTCTTATTTTTTGCACTTTTTTCTATTCCTCTTGCCTTGTATCCCAGTTCTCTATAAAATATTTTTGGTCACCATTTGTACTATTCTTCTGAATAGAATGAAGCATGACCTGTCAGGCCCACTAGAAACTCTATTTAAACATAGCCTCGAAATGGGCTTTGTGCTTAATGAATGCCTCTACACAAAGGAAGATCTTCCACCGACCAGAGAAAATACAGCCTCATGAGTCAGACATGTGCTATATACACACTACTACCTACATACAAATATGCACATAACAACCTACACCAACATATATATGACCACCCTTTGGAAACAGTTGCAGTATGTCCCTTGCTCTATGCACATGTACAGATGCTAATATATCTGACACAGATATATCTCTCCGTATGTGTGTGCCATACACACACAAGGTCCACACTGTTGTAAGTCCCAGGACCTCACCCCTGACCTGTTGGGCCTTGCTGCAACATTAACAGGTGTCACATGTGATCACACAGTAATATTAGAGGGTGTATACATAGCTGCAAATGCTAGATTAGCATGCTAGCCTGGTACAGCAGTTGACAATGCTAAGCTACATGTTGATATGACTATCATGCATGTGTTACTCTGTCACATCCATGGTTATATAGCTGTATGCACTACTCCCCCAAACAGCCATTGTCCACACTACTGTACAGAATACAGATAACATGGTTCAGATGTTTGACATTTAATGCTGAGCTACATATATCACAGTTATGTCCCACTGCACACAGCTACACACTGATTTGTCCATGGCAGTAGTTATGCAGGGCATCTGTGCATAGATATGTACTGCTGCCACATATTGATGTTTCAAAGTATGTAGAGTAGTCTTCAAATACATCTACTACATGCCAGTAAATGCATATCTGTTACATACCTTTCCTTTGTATGTGTTCGTAGTTTTCAGTTTGCTGTGTCTTTGGCTTTATTTTAATTAATTAATTAATTTATTTATTTATTTATTTATTTTTATATTTTATTTATTTATTTATTTTTTTCCACTGGTGTGGGTGGGGGGTGTCTGTCTCTGTGTGTCTCTCTCTCAGAGTCTGCAATGGGATGATTGCATGTGTGGCCAGCAAGTACAGCCTGCTTTTATAGGTATCTGCACATGTGCATGTGATGTCCTTTGCACCAATTGTTGGCCACCATTTGGTAATTGCATGCAGCCTGCTGTGTGGTAATTGCAGTACTCACTGCCATAGCAACCCAATGCTATAAATTGCTATGTCAGGTAGGCGTAGCCCTTTCAGCTTTCCAAAGTGGGGCCCATGCTTGTTTGCTGTAGACACCATTGTCTAAGTCAGAAGGTTGGTATAGTTCTTATATCTGAAGCTAGGGGTGTAGCCAGTGATTTAAACATTGTACTCAGACCTGAATGTTGCCACTTCCACTACACAGTTGTCAGTGTAGAATTGTACTCACCCCCACAAATGCTAACACAATATACATGGGAGTATGTAGTTTCTTTTCTACTTATACAATTAACCTCCATACAAATGTAGTTATTGAGATGTATTAATTTGGCACATGAACTGTTTGTGAACTGCTATACTGTGAATATTAATTTACTCACTTTTGAACAGTTTGTGTTTTTTTAGTGTTGCCATTAACACAGGCTGCTCAAGAAAACTGGACAAATTTCAGAACTGAGTATGCCTACCTACATCTTGGTAGACCCTGAACACACAGGTTTATTGTACATTTGCGTAGGGGTGCAGAAGGACAGAGAGCATTATGTTTTAATGTGTGAACTTTATCTTGCTGGACTTAAAGGGTTGCTGTGTACCTGTTAGTTTACCAGGGCAAGTAGTCTGTCTGCGTAGCTCCCAACTGTGGACCTATCCAGATGGTAACCAGAGGTTAGCCTGTTATTCTTTGTCTGTGCACCACACTGGTCTTTTCAGCACTGGAACAATGGCATTGTCACAGTTGGTTGCTACCAGTACATGGCTACATCCCTTGGTATTTCAGTGTTGCACTCCTACATAAGGGTATGCTTCTGGAACTCCTTCCAAAGCTATTTGCACAGTATGTAACAGCAGAATAGCTGATATGCCTGTGTGTTTCTGCCTCTGCCAGGCCTCTCAAACACTCAGGTACATATTTGAACAGACTCAGGGAAAAGTAGGTAGAAGTGAGGTACACCTTTAAAATGTTGGAGACATTAAGTTGAGACTTTGAGAGAACCAGAGCATATGGATTAATACACATTTCCTGAAGTACAAGCGGTGTCTAACTCTTACTTATTGTCATTATTCATTAAGTGTAAATCCCCACCTTTCTGCCTAACGTCAGTACCTTTCAGAGGGATTCAGAGGGACACAGCTAAAACCTGTCTCAAAATCAGGGACATACCTGAAAATTAGTCACAGTTGGGAAGTATGGCCTCTGCCCTAATCACATATGCTAGTGTTTGTCCTGCTATGATACTGTGTGGGGGTTGTAAAGTGCTGCTGTAACATTTTTTCCTGCTATAATGGCTGGTTCTTTTTTCACAGTCATGTAATGCAATTCCACAAGCACTGCTGGTAAATATCCACAGAACAGGATTTGTGTTATGGCATTCCTATTTGTCCTTTACATTCACTCATTCTGATGCATGATATATTGATTTCAGCACCAATTTGTTGTATGTTTACCATGGCTTAGTGGTACTTCATGCAGTCTAGTGTGTACAAGGTCCGGGGTTCGAGACTGACAGAGGTATTTTATTTTGCTGCTGAGCAGAACAAGGGCCCTGACATACAGAGTGACTAATGCACTTTTAAGCAGTTGTAAGTGGGTTTGCGCGATGCTTAGCTAAGCGCACACAAGCGCACACAGGTGCCCACTCGTGCAAACCCGCTATCTACTGCCTAAAAGTGCTTACTCCCGCGAACCCCTGCACTCATATCTTTGAAAGAAAAGAAAATGGGGAGATAGGAAAGTGGTGAAAACGGGGTACAAAGAATGAAAGACAGTAGGAAAAACAGCTCGGGATGTGCAGGATGAGTGTAGGGAAGGCCCATAGCTGCCCATTTCTTTAACAGCAACACCTGTGCATATGCAATCAATTTGGAGGGAAATATGAAACCTTCAACCCCTGTGAGAAGGGTGAGGACAACAAAGTATATTGTACTGCCAATTAAATATCAGTTTATGTGTCCAGTGGACATGTGTGCAAAATGGGCATCTATGTATGGGGCGTAATTTGTTTTGGGAGCAGATTGCCATTTTTTTTTTTCAGGTGTGAGTGGAATGTGGGGTAGGGGAAGAAGGTATATTTGGGGAGGTAGGTTGGGGAGGTAAACAGACAAGACAAACAAGATGCATACAGGGGCAGAATATGATACATGTGGTGGGTGAACACCATTGATGGGGAAGGGTGTTTGGAAATCGCAAGCCCATTATCCCACAGATGGCAACAGTGGAACTGAGATCCCCACCCATGAGCAGTGACCACTGCACCTTCACAGCCCAGAAAGTGGCTCTGCTTGGGGCTGTGTAAGAGGGGCAGGCTCACTCGTGAGTCACGCCACTCGTGCCTCAAGCTGGCTTAGAGGATCAGCGACAGAACGCTCAATCTCACTGCGCACCACATCCCGGACCGTTCGGAGGGTGATAGGTGGCCCTCCTCCACCCACGCTTGCACAGGGGGATGAGCCCCATCCCCTACAGCGCTTCCACCTGAAGGTGGCACAGGGCCAATGGAGAAGGAGGTCCCAGGCTGGGCACTGGACCTGCTGGTGCCAGGTGCCATCGCCAGCTGAGGTGGGACAGGTGGGACTGCTGGGACCAGCCTTCCCATACGTTCTATGTTTAGGAGGATTTAATGACAATATGGGTTAGTAACAGTCAACAGCATTCCCATTTAGTTATAACAGCATTTAGTAGTATTCCCATTAACCCAACACACCAGAGTTCCAACAGTTGAACAGCAAGCATGACACAGGCATATATGGGATGACAGTAGACATTACAACAGCATGCAGGTTTAATTGATGGCAACAACCTGCCAATATTGTGGTATTTGAACAGGGCACATGCATTGAAATACATGCAGATATTTATAAACCAATAGGACATATGTCCCAACAAATGATTTGAGATTAGACATACCCATTGAGGTGTGGAATTGCATTTTTTATGCACATACAGTAGGGTGGCGCAGTGATAGCTACATTAACAACTTATATATCCTTCTAGTTTACACTACATTCCTGTTGACTGCAGCTATATGTCCCCTACATGTATTATTACACTACACAATTGTCCTTAGATTGTGAAATTGGTTTTGCTGGATCTTTATATACATGGGCTGTATCTGACATACAAATTGTCTGGGATGCAGATGTTACTGCTACATATTTTGTGAGTTGCTCAGACACACTACTGCTGAGATGGTACACTGACAGCTCTACTTTCATATACTTATCTAGATATGTGTAAGTGAAATTATCAGTTATATGTTAACAGCTCCCTACATTTCTGCCAGCACAATGACATTTCTGGGGAACACAATATCAAGCTACTCATGTGCCAGATTAACCTGTACATGCTGGGCATGAGCCAACAGCTGAGGACTGTGAATATGCTTAAAAGCTTCTGGCACTCCCTTCATCCACTTTATATGGGCCTACCCAACTGTGTGTTAACAGCACTTAATACAACAGTACTGTTTCCATAATGCAAGAGTACAACAACATATCAAAGAAATTGACACAGACACACTCCAGGAATTATACCTTTATTAAAGACTTAAAACACTTTTCTAGAGGCTCTCTCATTTATTTTATATGACAGTACATGCAGAATCATTATTAGTAAATTATCATTCCTTTATTTATTGTGTTTAAACACATTTTCAGGCTCTCTCATTTATTTTACATAACAGTACATGCAGAATACTTACTAACCTGCCTGGTGGTGCAGCCTTAGCAGCCTATCTGCATAGGCTTGCTGATTCACAGCATGGACACCTGCAGCTGTGAAGTAATTGAAGTGATATTGAGACATACCTATCCATAGTATACACTAGAATAGCAATTCTTACATACTTAATTCCATGGCTACTTACTCAGTAGTGGGGCATTTGGCATCCGATGGGCCTCCTGGATCCACTGGTCCAGTTGATCCACCTTGCATCTTCTCAGGTCTCCGTGGTGGTGTCTGACCTTCTCACCAGTCCGAGGGACGCGCGTGGCACTGGTGAGTTCATGAGCTAGACCGTCCCAGGCTTCCACTTTGTATTGGGTGCCCTGGTACTGGCCCCACAGGAGTCTATCCTCATGATGGTGGACAAGGAGCCAAACCATTACTTTTGACACCTCAATGCCCCAACGTTGCACTCGAAAATGAGAGCCCTCTCCAGCACCGGCCATTGCTGCCTGCAGATGGGAGCTACAACCAGTTATGGCAAGTATTCCCACCTATGGAGCTTAAATATGCATCATGTCCCGCACTTATTTGTGATTGGCCAGTTTTGAAAAAAATGCAGCTGAGGGTACACCTGCTTAGCAATGGGTAAACTTCCATTGATATGTATGTGTGTGTTGAAAGTGCATACTTATGAAAAGCTGTCATGGCTTAGTGGTTCAGTCCTGTGATTATGGTGCACAGTATCTTGGGTCCAAGGCCAGTCATTGCTTTTTATTTCACTACTGGCCAGACTGGCAAGGAGGTGTGGCTATGTTTTACCGACTTTGCTCTATGTTGCCCGATGTTGCTCTATGTTGCTCTACGTTGTCCGATGTTGCTTTACATTGCTCTATGTTGCGCTGGTTGGCGTGGTGCGCAGCTCTGCGGAAAGCTATTTTGCTAGTTAAAGCAGTGCTAAGCTATGGGCAATTATACTGTAATGTGCTTAATACTGGTAAACTTTGTTTAGCAGTGCTTCACATTGCTTAACATACATTACTTATGCATTCTTCAGTATGCAGAACCATTTCACTTTCTTATATATATTTAAAATTTGTTCACTACTATATCGGGAATGGAAAAAAAATTAAAAGTTTTACATTTTATAATTGTACTGGGGTTTAGAATGTGGGGGAGTGTAGTGTTGGCTATGTACACATTTGAGCGGACTCGCTCATGTAGGTTGACATTTCCCAATTGGGAGACTTGCAGGGGCGTGGATTTTTGGACTGCTCGGCAGTCCGACATGCCCCCTGCACTCGTGCATGTTCCATGTTAGCCTTAGAGTTATGGCAGCGTGCCCTCATTAATATGCATGGTGGGCTGCCATCTTACTCTTACACTGGCGTTTCCGTGTAAGACTACTCTACTCTTACACAGAGGATTAGTGAATCCTGGGGTCTTTATTTTACACTCATTCCTTTTATGCTCATGGAACAAAGAATTCAACTGATAGACTCTACACCTCAGCCTCATTTCAGATCATAAGTCTTTAAGTATGGGATTAATAATATATACAAGAAAATGTAACAGTATATACAGAATTCTAACATAAATGAAGAACAAATAGAAGCCTATATATTATTCAATGGCAATTCAATATAAATTAAGTTTTTCTTTTGGATTTCTTTAATTATATATTAATAGTAAATTAGGAGAATGGTCAAAAAAAAGGAATATAATAAAGAAATCTTGAAAGTCTAGAAAGTACTAAAGAATGCAAAGTTAGGGCTGCATACAAAAACAAATCAACTTGGAAACCGTTATCACATAGCACAGTAAGCTGACAAAATGCTTAAATGACATATTTATTCAATCTCCCAAAACATTTATATACATTGGCTAATAGAAGTAAATTAATAAAAAAGAATGCCGAAATTAGTAATATTTTAAATCTAAATTTCTGATATTAAATAAATAAAATCTAAAAAGTATAATGTATAATGTAATAGAAATGAAAGCTGTGATATAGATAATGTAATAAAAATATTTTGCTGAATAATATAAATATCAAGCATAATGGTCATGAAAAAAAAATCTTTAAATAAAGCAATCTCTTTAAAAGAAATTAAAACTTTAATAAAAATGTAAAAATAGCAACACTCTATGTTTAGCTGGTTTACCAGCTGAAATGAATAAACTCCTCTTCTCAAAAAATTGCTTCATGATGCCCTGATTTTAATGCAAAATTCTAATCTAGTACCGACATCTTGGCCATTTTTATTGATTCTTGATATACATAAATATTTTAAGAATAAAAACCTTGTATTTTCTTATAGACCCATCACTCTAGTCAGTGTTGATTATAAAATATGTATATATTTTTTAACTATAAGATTACGAAATATGAATTCTATCATCAACAAGGATCAAAAATTTTCATTGTGAATAGGCTCACTTTTGATGCTATTGAAAGTTACTGTGCAAGGAGATGTCACTGATAATCTAAATAAAGAAAATCTAAATAAAGAAATGTCATTAATAAGCTCAGATATCATGATAACATTTGACACAGATGACTAGAATGACTTATTTAAAACACTAAACATTTATGGATTCCATGAAGTATTAACTGTTATTAATTAATATTATTAATAATTTATACATTGATTCAAAACCTTTAATTAAATCGGGTCCACTATTTCTCAAATGTTTAATATTAACAGAGGGATCAAAGAGTGATGGCCCCAACTCATTTAAAATTCACTTTAGCAACCGAGTCCTTTGCCAACAGCATTAGATTAAAGTACTGAAGCCTACAAAATATCTGAGTATTTTAATTCTAAAATTCAGCTTGTTATGGAAAAATAGTAACATTAGTAAAGGTATCTAATTATACTGAAGAAGCAAATAAGCAGATTAATTTAGTCCAACAAGTTTCTTATACAATATTCAGTGAAAGAAAACAGAAACATCCTTAATATATCAATAAATGTTATTCGTTAAAAGAAACACAAAAGCATTAGTGGAAAAATGAGATAAAATATCTTGGGATAAAAGGTATAAATTATATTGATTTGATTAGCAGCTTTAATTTAAAAAAAAAACATTAAATAAATTCTGATTTTAACAATCCAATGGAATGAATTATATTTTACATTTGAAAACAAATTAACACTTGTTAGGATGATTATACTTCCAAAAATTTTGTTTTTAATACAATCAACTTCTTTAATATCTGAGAAGAAGCTAATTAAAAAAATGGAAACATCAATTTCATTCCTGTGGCATTTTGGCAAATCTGAAGTTTCTTGTAAAAGTCAGACCATGGAAACATATTGGGACTAATTTCACTGAACAAAAATATTATTCCTAGCTGCCTTATTTACTGTGCTAATATTATGGTTACATACATTGTACTGTAGTCAATGAAAAACTCTTCATGAACAAATTATTATTAATAACTTTTGCAGATAAACTGTTTCAAATAAACTTGAAGCATATAACTATGCCAAGTTATGGTAATTAAAAACTTAGTTTGAAGGAAAATCTATTAAAATTTTATTTAAAAATTACAGTTTTTAAAATTAATCCATCAGAAGATAGAAATTAATTATCTTCCGCATAGCTCAATTGCCAAAATTTATAGATAGTTTAATCAGAAAGATATGAAAATACTTACGAATCTTGACATGTTAATGTGGTATGCTTGGCTTGATAAAGAATCAATAATCTCCTTAGAAGAAGCTCTTAGAAAAATAATGTAGACAATTGTCATCAAATGTTATCTCCACAATATGAGATAAATTAAGTAATTATTTGATTTTTTTAGATGAACATGAACAAAAGTTAATACCCAAAATGCTTAAATATATAATATTCTTAAGTGATGACACCTCTCACAAAACAAGTTTATTTGAATTATATAAAACAATTCAATCATATAAAACAAATTTGATTAAAAAAATTAAATATTCTAGAAATTTATGGTGAAAATAATTTAAGTAAGCAATGAAAATGGACATTTAATGTTGAAATTGATTGGTCAAACATTATCTAATTTCTAGTGGAAAATATGTATGTGGCAGTGTATCCATAATGTCTTTATTACTCTACATAAAAAGTCAAAATACAAGAAGATAGTAACTTTTAACATTTTTTGAGATATAATAACATGTTTAAAGTAGATTGGGTCCATATTTTTGCAAAATTGCAAAGAAATTGCTGTTCTCTGGTAAAACACTAATGATTTTTAAACAATTAAGTGCTGATGATTATGAGTTAAAGAGGATTACAATACTTACAAATATTCCTCTGTCAGATTCTGTAATACATAAACTGTATTCTGTATTTTGAAGTCAGCTAGCTATTGCTACAAAAAAAAATCCCAAGAAATAGGGCTACTGAGGCCCCAATTTCTAGGTGTTCTTTGGGGTTTTGGAAGATTACTTTTAAGAACCTCAGCATGCAGAGTCTGTATGTCCTCCCTGTAGTCATGTCAGTCTTCTCTGGGTGCTACGGTTTCCTCCCACATCCCCAAAGACATGCTGCAAGTGGATTGGACACACTAAAATTGGCCCTAGGCATGAGTGCATGCATGTGTGTGCCTTCTGTTGAAGGTTGGGCACCAGGCTGGCAACTCGACACTGTAAAAACTCCACTGCCAATTATAAGTGGACAAAGTGATCCACTGTGGCAACCCCTAACCGGGAAAAGCTGAAAGAGAGCATATATAGGACTATATGTCTGACCATACTGTGTGAAGTGAGTGTAGTGTTGGCATTTGTGTCACCTTGATTAGTATTGTGAATGTTTGTATGTGAAAGCTTTGCCTCTAGTGTCATTAAACACATCTTCCACATGACTTATCAATTTGTTTTTAGAATTAGTTGGTTGTCAGTAAACATGAGACAAATGCTGCATTGTCTTAGGAAATGCACATTCAATAAGCAGGCTACAGAGATAGCAGCAAAGTTCATATTGATTGCTACCAGCACTTTTTAGGTAATATGTAGGTTGTTGTGGGAGTATAGAGTAAAACAGAAGTATGATATTGCAAACATGTGGGGCAGTGGTTGTCACTGTGCATATTAGTTGCTTTTTTAGAGAGAGAGTACAGAGAAACTCTGATGGGTAGATTTGTCTGGAAAATATCAATTCTCGATGACTGTGTATATAGGAAGTACTGCTAAACCCATTTCACAGAACCAAGCTTCTTTCAAATGCAATGCATTTATTGAGGTTCAAAACAGCCACCAGTAAACAAGTAAAATCTTCCTTGGCCCATCATAACTAGCACAGTATAATGTTTCTTCAGTGATTTTTATCACAAACTTCAATGAGACTACCTTCCACAGGCAACAAAGAGCAGCACTAATCCTTCCTGGCTCTTAAACCACAAAATGGGCCTGAAGTACAAGAAATAATCAATTTAAACAACAAATCTGTCTGTAGGGCAGGAAATGAACATGTTCAACAGTACTGTAAACAATAGGCACAACAAAAAATTAGGAGTGCAGAAAATGCAGTTTTAAATGCTGTAGTAAAAATGTAGCACTCTAAAATGACTAGAGCGTAAAACTTAAGAAATAATGCACAAAAATAAATACATAAAAGTGCAATCTAGCAATGTATCACATTGCTCAGGACTGGAACTCTTTACCTGAAATCAAGTAAATACCCTCCCTTCCATCCTTCAAAACCATTCTGAAAGACTCTGTAACCAAAAGCTGGTTCTGTCCTTGCTCAACGCCAGGATAAATTATATCTCTAAATGTGAAAGAATACACATTCATACCTTACATGTTCTTACTCTCCCTTCCACATTCACTTCCTTACTTCTATAAATGTCACTCCCCTGGTTCTCTGTCTAAATATACCATAAGACAGCTTTTCTCTAACTTCAGATTGCAATTCCTGTTTGTATTATACTAATTTAATTTTTATTTCTTAAAAAACTGGCTAAAATGTCTCTACATATTAAACCATTGTCATATAACTTCATCTATTCTTAACCAAGGTTTTCATAGTATGTCTAATTTGCAATAATTATTTAAATTGTAGTTGTGTTGTATTATGTTTGAAGATTGTAAAATTATTGTTCTTGTAATGTTCTGTAATACTTTGCAGATTTTCTCTTGGGCATCTGCTGAAAATGGCTTCTACCAGTCAGACTTTCCTGGTAATCAAATGTGAATGAATAAATAAATAAATAAATAATAAAATACTTATCCAGTGATGGATGCAACAAAATTCACTCTGAAGTCACTCAAATGTTTAAGCTCTGCAGGAATGAACCAAGTTTAGTGCAAACACAAAACCTGTATAGATGTTCATATCAACCAGTAAACAAGAAAAATGCCCTGCTCATCCTGATTTTTGGCCAATGAGCAGACTGTATCATTGACAGTTTTTCTTCACACACTAGGGTGTTGGTTTACAAACTTGATATTTACATATTTTAGTGAATTAAACATAAAATCAGATATTAAAAAACAGAAAATGATAATGCCTTTTTAAAAAATGTAAACAATGCTGCTCAACCCAAACTCTTTCAAAGTGCTATAAAAGATACCACTGTGTATAGGTGTTTTTGTGTAAAATACTATTCTGGCACATAGTCATCAGTGGCATGTCCAGCAATAAGAATGATAGTCCCATGGAATATGGAATGGGATCTGCTCATTATATATTTTATACTAGTTTCTGTTTAAGTATACCACGTTATAGCTTAGTGCACAGAGAATTTTGAGGATTAAGGACATACCTAATATGCTCTATTAAAACATAAAGAAGAATAACTTATCAAGAACAAAGAAAGAATTGTAATCTTCAATTATTTTATTTATTTATTTATTGTCATATGCTTACTGAAAAAGCCTGACTGCAGGCTGTTGACATGAAGGAGTGCATTGAGAATAAAACAAAGTATATTCATTTATAGGGGCAGATGAATAATTCACAGCAGTGAGACAGATGAAAGTGGATGCTGTGTTTATCGTACTAATTCCTGAAGTCTAAGTCCTTGTGATTGAGATAAACCTGGATGGTGGCACACCACTGCATACAGCTATGTATATGTGACTATTATTTCTCTGAGCAGGACTGCATGTGCATCATTTGGAAGAAACACATATGCATGTGACACTATCAATTTGGCATATGAATGCCCAGAGGGTGTAGAAATGCAGGACAGTGATTTAACAAAGTCAAATGTTGATTTCATCCCCACAGGTGAAGGCAAGTCATGTAAGTTGCCATAGATGCAGCTGCTTGGGTTAGTTGCTTACATATGAATACACATATGATGGCAAATGTCATGAGACAGGTAGCTATGGAAGGGAAGACTGTTATGGTTTAATATATTTTACTGAATACAGGGCCTAAAGTGTCATGTTACAATAGTTGCATAAAGATGAGGATGACAATGTCACATATGAATGGGGTGTTAATGATTCCCCTGAAACTGTGATCTTACATTGAGCATAAAAACAGCATATGTAGATGAGTAAATAAAATATCCACAGCTGTTGTCAAAAAGTACTACTTACACTGCATGCCCTAACAACAAGACACCACAGACACACATCATCTCTGTCTCTGTCAGTTTTGGAAGCTGTGTGCCATAAGTGCATGCTGCATAGGCTGCAGTGTGTCCACCTTATTCCTATATGCACAGAAACTATCCCATGCTGTATTCTGTTTGAATATAGGCCCTACTGCTGCAGTTGATGTATCAATCAAGACATTATAATAGGTTTAATTTCTCCAAGTCTTTTGAGTTTCAAATACCATAACAGGAATGGACGCCATTCTTAGGTTCATGAAATTAGTATTGTTTCACTGTTTGTTATTAGCCAGAAGTGCTTTGTGCAGCACCTTCAATGTGCCCAAAATTGTCTAAATAAGACAGTAAGTTCTTTTTTATGGGAACCATTGCTTCTACCACTATTGCAACTGTCATTGTATCCTTCCTCCACATTGCCCTCTTTTATGCCTGCAAATCCTGGTATTTTATAACTTTGTGTCTTTCTGTACATAAGAAAATTCAGCCTCTGGGTTTAACAATTTCAGTGATCAATGCTACTTTTGACTTCTTTTCATGGACTACTATATCTGGTTTTCTCACATCTGTTTTTTTTTTTGAACTGCTGGTAATGGGTGATCCAACTAGATTTAAACTTCATCATTCCCTATAATGGTTTATGGCTCATGTTTCTAGTGCTTCTCAACTACGTCAATATAGTAATGTTTGCACAATCCCCAGTGCAACAGTCTTGACACATTATTAAGCCTTTCAGTATACAGGCTGTCTAACATTAGTGTATTCAACTCAGCAACAAGAAATGTGACTGTTTGCAGTTCCGTTTTACAGAATCTGCATTTGTCTGTTTCTGTCACATGTTCAATGGAGTTTGTGAACCAAAATGGATGTAACCCATTATCCTGGGCCTTTAACATTAACCTTTCATCTTTTTGTTTAAATTCACCTCTTCTTGACCATTCCTGCATCAGATCCTGATTGACATGAGGTTGTTCCAGGAGTGTTCTGTACTTGCTACTATATTTATGCCTTGTCCACATTTCTTGCCTTTTCATCTGATCCTTCTACTTAAATTCTTTCTTTTCTTTGTTTTTTTTTTTTTGGCACATTCAGTTGCTGTTTGATTTTTTGTCTACTTCTGGTTTGGTTTCCATTCCTGCTTGACAGAGATATAATTCTCCTAAATTAAGCAGATATATCATCTTAAATTTGTTTTCTTCATGTTTCAAAACTTTCACTATGTCTGCATCTGATGAAGTCAGCAGATATGAATGCAGTCCTACAATTGCAGCTCTATACTTGCAATCAGTTTTGAGGAAGCCCACACCTCCTTCAGAATGAGGAATATATAATCCTGGTATACACTGTTTTTTTATATATTATTTGATAAGTGTGAAGCATTTTTATTGTTTTGCTGTCCAAGTGATTAAATAACTTTTGGGACCAGTCCCTCATAGGTTCATAGGTTGGTACTAGACTATCGGCCCTAGGGCCTATACAAGCCTAGCCATAACAATTCCTTGGCTATTTCTTCCCACACTATTTACTTCCCTGGACCCCTGTCTAGCAGGGTGACTGACGTGATCCCCGGGGTGAATTTCCTTTCTCCCATCCAATCATCAAGGTTCCTTTTGAAGAGGGCCAAAGAGGCACTCTACTTGACATGTATGGCCAGTCTTTTCCAGAGTCTGGGGAGTCTCTGGGTCAGGAACATATCCCTCCAGCATGTTTTGTTTATTGGGATGATAAGGTTTTGATCCCTGGAGCGTGTGGCTCTGAGGGATTGGGATTTCTTTAAGTGTAGCATGTCCACATGGCCTTGTATGTTAAGCAGAGATCGCCTCTGAGTAGACGATATGCGACAGAGTATAGCTGGTGTTTTTTAAGGTGGTCAGTGTAGGGCATCTGCTTTAGGTCTGTGATTGTTTTAGTGAGGTATTTCTGCGGCCTTTCCAGTTGTTGCAGATGTCTTGAGAGGTACATGCCAAATGGGCATTGTATTCTATAATGGGTCTAATGAAGGATGAGTACAGTGGGACAATGACCTCCTTTTTTCTGGATGAAAAGCCCTTAGTGGTGAGGTGTGTCACATAGAAGGATTTCCTGACTGTTGTGGCGATGTGGTTATTGAAGGTAAGACCACAGTCCATCTGTGTCCCTAAGTCTATTATCACACATTCAGTGTTAAGTGTACTGCCACCTATGTGGTAATTCACGGGTGCATGTTTTTTTTCCCAAAGGGGATAACTATACATTTCTTGGCATTCAGCTTGAGCCCATGGCTCTGGCTCCAAGCATCTGTTTCTGTAAGGCCCTTTTATAGAGTATCCACATCATTTGGGGATTCAGTAATGGCTCCCAGTGTGCAGTCATCTTCGAACTTTGTTAGTCAGAGTCCCTTAGTGTTGGCCTGTACTTCAGAGAAGTAGATGCCAAACAAGAGCGGTCCCAGGACTGAACCCTGAGGTACTCCACTTGTCACTTGTCTGGAGCTGAATTTGGAGTCGGCTACTTTTACAGTGTGGGTTCTGTCAGTAAGCCAGTTGGCAACCCATCGGGTGATGTAAGGATTAATGCCCAGGTTAGTAAGTCTATCTATGATTCCAGAGTGGAGGATGGTGTCAAAGGTCTTGACGAGGTCCAGATAGGCTGTGTGGACTGCCTTACCCTCGTTCACGGCTCTGGAGACTGATTTGAAGAGGTAAATCAGGTTCAGGAGACAAGATCGGCCCTTCACAAACCCCAACTAGGTGGGGTCCGGTGTTTCAAGTGTGCCAATGTCTTTGTTTATAGGTTCCATGATAATACATTCCATGGCCTTGCAGATCAGGCTTGTCAGACTGATGGGGCAGTAGTTTCCAGGATCCAAGGTGGATCCCCCCTTGTGGAGTGGGATAACTGTAGCTGTGTGCCACTCAGTGGGCATGAAGCCTGAGGCGAGGCTGTGATTAAACATGACACTTAGATGAGGTGCCAGTTTATTTTCCAGTTCATGTAATACACAGCCCGGGATGTCATCTAGTCCCATGGATGTTGTATTCTTAGCTTTGGAGAGTGCATTTTTTTACCTGTGTGGCTATTATTACCAGAATTTGGCAATCTTCCGGTATTGAGATGGGCCGTTTAGGGGGTGAGAGGGGGGGTGAAGTTGGCACTGAATCTGCCAGGATATTGGCAATATCCTTGGGATCAGTATATTTAATGCCATTCTGCTGTAGCTCAGAGCAGATCTGAGCATTGCCATTTAGATTCTTGACATAGTTATAGAATGTCTTGTGGTTGTCTTTGGAATCTTTGGCAATTTTATTTTCATAACTAGCTTTGGAGGATTTTATGAGGGATCTCAGCTTATTACTGAGGCTGGTAAGGGAGTTTTTTGCATCCTGGGATTTTCCTCTTTTCTGCAACAGTTTTATCCTTTTGTTGTAAAGTTTGTTTATTGCAGGGGACCACCAAATTGGCTTCCTTTTTTTGGAGGAGAGCATCTTGGTTCTATTTGCGATGGCATGATTCATGCATGAGTGGATGTGCTCATACGGTGCCTTAGTGCAGGATTCAGCAGTCAAAATTTAAGTTCCCGTCTGCATGGGTGTCATGAAGTTTGTCACTTCTGACTTGAGTAGCATGAAGTTGTCTTTGGAGAAGTTTTTTATGGATGTTTCCTTACTGGTGGGTGGGGGTGGGATGTGGATATTAAGGGTGATTAGCTTATGGTCAGACCTGACCAATGAAGGTGTGACCATAGGTGTGGAGCATCGATTTCCCATGTTGGTAATGACGAGGTCTAGGATATTGGAGCCCCTGGTGGGACTATGGATTAGTTGATCCAGGGCATTGGAATTTATGAATTCCAAGAACCGTTGGGCAAAGGTGTTGGTACACAAGTAGTTTTCTCAGTTAATAGTAGGGTAGTTGAAATCACCCATTATTAGGGTGTTTGGTTGTATCTTAATATGGTTTTGTCCTTTGAACTTTGCCTAAAAAAGTGTAGGTTAGAACAGAACGAGCAAATTGATTTATAGTTTGGATTTATTCATATATGTCATGGCTGTTTTTCAGTATTAATTTTAGTCTTCTAAGATATTCTTTATTGAGTTTTGTTCACATTTCCTTGATTTTATTGTCAATGCTTCATCAGTTTTCAAATATTTATACACTTCCTTCTGCTCAAGTTCTTTTATATCACATTCCTGTCCCAGGCTGATAATTTCTTGGCACTGCAGTTTTCCTGCTTTAAATGTTACTTTTCCACATTTATCAAAACCAATTGACATTCTGTATCATCTAAAAAAATTTTGACCACTTCCAGTTGTGCTTTCAGCTTTTTATCAGCTGAACTATACATTTTTAAATCATCCACAACAAAAAAAAAAAAAAAAAAAAAGAGAGAGAAGTCTTTATACCTTGTTGATGTTTGGGAGACAAATTGTAACCATGAATTCATCTGTTCAGTAGACAGTTTAATGGGTTAAGGGCAAAACAAAACAGCAGCTGTGACAACAAGAGTCAACCTGGACAATGCATATGCACAACAAGTTACCATACACAAATTGTTGCACATAGATTGTGCCTTGTAAGTGCACATGCTGATGGCACACCTCAGATCTGAAGGCATAAAATCATAGATATTAGACAGACTTTTACAGTGTGGCTGATAGAGTATCATGTCCATAACATGAATAAAAATAAGTCTGTGGCCACTAAAGTGTACAGCATTATTGTCAGTGATATGGGGCAAATGGGCAGTATTAAACCAACAGCAGACATCTACAAGGGATGTACTATATCAAATAGAGTTTTAACAAACTTGGTAATAACCATTTCAGAAACTCCCTGTGACAAGTACATGCCAGTTCAAATCCTGCAGCTTTTGGTGTGGGGAATCGGTTATATTGTTTTTTTTCACAAACAATATTCTAGGAAACAAAGAAGCACTATATGTGTAGAAACAGTTGTTATTGTTTGCTGTCGGTAGACAATGTAAACATTGAAACCATACCAACTG